>NC_059128.1:163489866-163794482 GCF_020740605.2 Lemur catta | reverse complement strand
TTCCTGCCATGTGTTGCTGCCATGGTAAAGTCGGGACAGTCCCAGCGAATGTCACAGCTGAAGTCTCCCTATACAAAGTATGCATGTAACAGAATGCTCCAGTGTCAACTCAGATATCTTGGCTGACTTGGAAAGTCACTTTTTGTCTCCCCACCCACACCCTCCCCAAGGAGCAGGCTTGTCTGCTGCTCCTGTACTCTGCACCATTCTGTTCCCTTTCCCTGACTCCCCGCTGCCGCCCCTCAGAGCGCTCATTCTCTGCTCTTTGGACCCCTGGATAACCAGTTCCTTTCCTAATCTGACCTCCAGTTCTACTGTCAGTTTTCAGTCTGAAATGTCGGTTCTTGGCAAGCTCATGGCCAAGGAAAGACCAGACACGCCAAAGTAAAGCAAGCAGGAACACGAGGTTTATTGAGGAAAGAAAGATAGGAATATAGAGCAAGAGCAAGATATAGGTTTACAAAGCATGATATATATGCCACATATGACGACCGGACCCATCTTTGCAGCAAAGGGAGAGCAGAAGGAAGGGCCAAAAAAGGGATTGGTTATGGTCTGCATCTTGTTTTATAGTGCCTGGATTAGGGGATTGGGACCCCCCGAGTGGCTCCGATGTCACCACGCAACCACTTTGATTGGACAGCTGGGAGTTGCATGACCTGAGTCTTACTACACATGTGGGTTGTTCTAGGTCAGTTTCTGGACTCTATGGTACCTATGCTGCTTATCCCATGGCTAGAGAGTCCTTTGCATTCTTTTGCAGCTGGCACACACTGTTATTTATGATTGGCAGATTCATAGGGTATTTCCTCCTCCCCCAGGTATGGAGAGGATTAGGGTGGGGTGGGACCAACATGAGGGCCTGGGACCCACCCTTGTTTTTCTTCCTAGGTGGGACAATTGCACCAAGGTGACAGCACCCACTTTCGTCCCTTGGTACCCACCTCATACTACCTCTTAGCTTCTGGTTGTGGCACAGAGAAATATTAACATTTTATGGTACTAAATTTCTTGCCAGTGTATTTTTCTGTGCATATTTTATGTAGTTCAGAACAGACTGTCTAATTTTATATCTAGCTTTTTAAACTTATTATTACATGAACATTCTATTAAAATGTTAAACATATTTTTTCCTAGACACAATGTTCATTGACTATATTCTATTTCTTTTCCTTTTTTTTTCTTGAGGCAGAGTCTCACTCTGTTGTCCCAGCTAGAGTGCAGCGGTGTCATCATAGCTCACTGCAGCCTTGAACTCCTGAGCTCAAGTGATCCTCCACCTCAGCCTCCCGAGTAGCTAGGACTATAGGTGCATGCCACCATGACCAGCTAAGTATTTGTAAATTTTTTGTAGAGATGCGGGTCTCACCATGTTGCTCAAGCTGCTATCAAAATTCTGGCCTCAAGTGATTCTCCTGCCTTGGCCTCCCAAAATGCTGGGATTCACCGCACCCAGCCCATTTCTCTTATTAATCTGTATTTTGTGAATTGATTTTTCAGTGAACCTTCAGACAATGAAGGGGAAGCTTTTCCCTGGCCCCAACCCCTTCAAAATTGTTAAAAGTATAGATTTTAAATTTTTCACAATAAAAAAAAATATGTAAGGTGACAGATACATTCATTTGCTTTGGGAATAACACTCCCCAAACCGCGCTTTCCTCTAAAATGCACAACAATCAACGCAGAAGAGGACTTCTGTGACCAACTGTGGGTTTTTTCCCCACACACCAAGCACAGGCACCAGCTAGGTGTCCTCTAACTCAATTCCAACGTTATCTACCTGGAGATAGCATCAAATCCCACAGGATGAGGGCTCAGTCCCGAAGATAGCGCCCCCAGACACTGGTCACAAGACCAGGCCTCCAGAGCTTCTGACGGACTGGCTTCAAGTTGAGGCTCCTACGACCTCCTCTTTGGGTTCAATCAATTTGCTGGAGCGGCTTGCAGAGCTTGGGGAAATACTTACATTTACCAATTTCTTATAAAGGATATTACGAAGGATACAGATGAAGAGACATGAAGGGCAAGGGATGGGGGAAGGGGTGCAGAGCCTGCATGCCCTCCCTGGGCACGCACCCCCCCACCCCTCCACGTGTCCAGCTGTCCAGAAGCTCGCTGTCCTCTTGGGTTTGCATGGAGGCTTCATTACATAGGCATGATTGACACCTGTGTAGAAATGTGATTTCACAAAAAGCCCCTGATCTAAACCCAGCAAGGCCTGTCTGCTCAGATTTTTCCTGGCCTCTCTGTGCAGTATTCCTTCCTCCAGGGTATGGGGCAGGAACATCTCTGGAATCAGGATCTTTTGACTCACAATCAGATTAGTGTCCTGCCTGGGGCAGGTGAAAGGAGGACAGGAAGTCAGAGAGAGAGAGTCTATCCCCTGAGGCCTGCAGGGCCTCAACATTATAACAGAGGCTGTGGGAGTTATGAGCCAGGAACCATGGATGAAAACCAATGTATAGGCCGGGCGAGGTGGCTCATGCATGTAATCCTAGCACTCTGGGAGGCCGAGGCGGGTGGATCGTTTGAGCCCAGGAGTTTGAGACCAGCTTGGGCAAGAGTGGGACCTCGTCTCTACTAAAAATAGAAAGAAATTATATGGACAACTAAAAATATATACAGAAAAAATTACCCAGGCATGGTGGTGCATGCCTGTAGTCCCAGCCACTCAGGAGGCTGAGGCAGGAGGATCGCTTAAGCCCAGGAGTTTGAGGTTGCTGTGAGCTAGGCTGACGCCACAGCACTCTAGCCTGGGCAACAGAGTTAGACTCTGTCTCAAAAAAAAAAAAAAAAAGAAAGAAAACCAATGTATATATCCTAACACCACATAATTAGCTTGGTATAGTCATTCCACAGTGTATACATATATGAAAACATCATATTGTATCCCATAAAGTATATAATTATAATCTGTAAATTGAAACTAAAAACTTTAATTTAAAAAATTTGAGGGGCTGAGAAGCAGAGTATGAATAGCAACTGACTTAGCAGATTCGAGAGGCTGAGTCTAACGCCAGTAGTGACAAAAGACTAGAGCAACTCAATTTGCACTGATGAGGCAGAGCTGGGACCCCTCTTAGGGGCCTGCAGGGTGGGGTGGGGGATCCAAGCATGGAAATAAAGGAAAAATCTTGAGTCCCATCAGGGGGAATTCCAGGAACCTAGCTAGTCTTGAGAAGTAAAAGAGCAACCTGGTAAGCAAGAAGATGGTAATAACTTAAACAGCAGCCTCCCAAGCAAGTCAGAATCTTATTTATTAATTTTTTTTTTTTTTTGAGACAGAGTCTCACTCTGTTGCCCAGGCTAGAGTGCCGTGGCGTCAGCCTAGCTCACAGCAACCTCAAACTCCTGGGCTCAAGCGATCCTCCTGCCTCAGCCTCCCGAGTAGTTGGGACTACAGGCATGCACCACCATGCCCGACTAATTTTTCTATATATATATATTTTTAGCTGTCCATATAATTTCTTCCTATTTTTAGTAGAGACGGGGTCTCGCTCTTGCTCAGGCTGGTCTCGAACTCCTGAGCTCAAACAATCCTCCCGCCTCGGCCTCCCAGAGTGCTGGGATTACAGGTGTGAGCCACCGCGCCCAGCCACAAGTCAGAATGTTAAAGTGTTCTGGCTCCGTATGGAAACTGAAAGATAACATCTTAACATGTGTTCTTGAGTTGTTTTACAGAAACCCTGACCCCCACCAGATGGAAAATGCCAACTGCCAAGGAACTGAGGACTGAACTCTGACCTCCTTTCTTTGTTCTAGATTTCTTCCTGAGGGACCCGGAGAGAGTCCTCCCCACAGGCCACAGTTTAACATTCTTTCCACTGACCACAAGTTTTTAGACAGAGCCTTGCTTCCTTAACCAATTGCAAATCAAAGAATCTCTGAATTCTTTGAAAGCCTCTGCTTTAACATACTCCTCCTTTTTGGGCCAAAGCAATGTGTAACCTGCATGTATTGATTTGTAATTTTGCCTATAACTTCTGCTTTCCGGAAATGTACCCCTGCCTTTAAAAACCCTTGCTTGGTCCATGCCTGTAAGTGCCATGACTTGGGAGGCTGAGGTGGGAGGATCACTTGAGGCCAGGAGTTCAAGACCAGCCTGGGCAACATAGCAAGACCCTGTCTCTATAAAACATAGAAAAATTAGCTGGGCATGGTGGAGCACACCTGTAGTCCCAGATATTCAGGAGGCTGAGGCAGGAGGATCACTTGAGCCCAGGAGTTTGAGGTTGTTGTGAGCTAGGCTGACGCCACAGCACTCTAGCCCAGGCAACAGAGCAAGACCCTGTCTCAAAACAAACAAACAAACAAACCTGAGAGAAAGGTATTATATTTAAAATGATTTAGGCCAGGTCAGGTTGCATTCGTGATCATTTTTCCTGCAATATAGTGAGATACCAGGGAGGGGAAGGGAAGTCAATTGTTCTTTTGATCAGTCAGTCCGCTTTATGCAAATAGAGGAAAAGCCTCTTCCAATGCTTTTTGATCTTGAAGGGCCTTTAATTCAAAATATTCTTTACACCAAGGAGTCATATTTTGGGGTGAAATTTCCTGAGCTCCTTCAATCTCCATTAGTGGGAAAGATGGATTTGAGGCAGTTTCTACTGTTCTCCTGACAAGACATCTTTCATATTAAAAAAAATTCCTTCCTTCCTTGGCAATCCTAGTCTCAATAATTGGATCTTTGTGTGACAAGTAACTGGACCTAGGCCAAAATACCCCTTGAAGTTTTGCTAACAAGTATTTGTTTTTTTCTGCGTGCTGGGTTGAGTGCTCCCAAGTTCATTTTGGTAACACTGAGAACTCCTAGAGGTTTTGTGGCTCAGGATTTGGTAGCACCAGCTGTCTCTAGAAATGGGGGTGCATATGGGACTGAAACAGGGGGATTGGTTGGAAGTGCATGAGAAGCAGTTAGACCCCCAACCCAATTCTCTCCCCCAGTCCACACAGTCAGACAATGGTACCTCCCCCGCCAGAGCAAGACTAGAAGATGAAAACAAAAGGTCACTGGATAAGGGGACACCAGGCAAAATCAAAAGTGGGATACTATGCTGAAAATAGTACCATGCTGGAAGATTATTCTGTGTGGGTCATTTAATACAACTGCCCAGCAGGATCACCATAAAAAGAAGTCCATACTGACAAGTGCTCCTCATGCACTCAGAACTTCCAGGCAGCTTTTTAGCTCCCCATTTAAAAATATGAATGGAAAACCAAGGATCACCACACATCTGAGCAAAGCTCCTAATAAAGGTAGAGACCCTATGTTCTGGTGACTGTGAACAAACAAAAGAAAAAAAAAAAAGGTAGAGACCCAAACAGGAAAGGTATTACATTTAAAATGATTTTAAATATGAAACAAAAAAGAGGAACTATGCAGAGAGAAATTAAATATTAAAAACATGATTTCGTTGGACAGGGTTGAGTTTTGGAGGGCCACAGATCATTGTAATATATGTTTTTTTTTGCCAATCCTCAAAGAACGAATTTTTGCCCCCCTTGGGGTGTTACTGAAAGCTCAGTACTTGTCCCCCAGGCCAAATCAATGAGCACAAAGAATGAGGACAGTGGTTTGAGGAAAAAGGAAAGATACGTTTATTAATTTGCCAGCAAATGAGGAGGGCAGTGGACTAGCATCTCAAAGACCAACATCCTGCCTCTAAGCAGAAATACAGGGCTTTTCTAAAGGGGAAGTATCCGCAGCAGGGCTTGGGCCTACTTAACCAGTGTCACATGTCACAGCTTTGAGCTATTGTTGCTTAACTATAATTGGTGTTTTCGGTCTTGGGCCATTGTGACCTTATCTCCAGTGTCTAAGACCTTGGGATCCTTGTCTGGACAATTCTGTTTTAAGATAATAGAGAACAAACAGCAAAGAACATTTTTCTGCCCCTTTGATCACTGGCCTGGGGATGGAATGCAAGTTTTCATTCCCAGAAAGGGTGGGGGGTTTTAAAGAGACAGCTTGTAAAATATTGTGTTGCCCTTTTTCAGAACTTTACCTCTGTTACATGGGTACAACATTGCCCCTTTGGAAAACACATGCCTTAGAGAGATAAAAGAACACATTTCATCTGTGAAACAAGGTTACTATAATATTTTAAAAATGAACATTAAAGTGAGAAAGAAAAGTAGCTCAGAACAGTCTGAAGAATGTATGGTATGCAGAATATATTAGTATCATGCATCAGGCCTGGGGCACCTGAGAACGAGTCATGCCTCCCTTCTGCCCCTTCCCCTACCCACGCCTGGGGGCGATTATTTAAAGGAATTTCATCTTTCCTTTCCTTCCCTATAGTTTCCACACAAGCTGATAAATTACCTAAAATGCTATCACAAGTTGCACAATGTGACCCTCACCCATTCTCTTCATGTTCCTGCAATTTGTGATAGAAAGAATAATCTATAGTCAATCAATAGCTTATGTTCAATTTAGGAACTGCTTCTTTTTTCCTTGAAAAACCCACTTGTAACTGCTGCTCATCAGAGCACATATTCAAGCCAAATTTGCAGTCCTCAAATTTGACCCAAATAAACTCTCTACTTATATTAAATTTGCCTCAGTTTCTTTCTTCAGGTTGACAGAAGGAATAAGAAAGAGCTTCTTGGAATTGTAGGGGCCAAGGGGCCAAATTTCGCCCTCTTAAGGTTCACTGAAAATCGACTCACAAAATGCAGATTAATAAGAGAAATGAGGTTGGGCGAAATGCCTGTAATCCCAGCACTCTGGGGGCCAGGGGGCCAGGGGGACGTGGGGAATATAGTAATTCTGTTGAGGGGCAATAAATGATTACTGGAGAGAATGAATGGATCTGGGAAGAGAGATTAACTTGTAAGTGGTTCTCTTTGGAAACCGGTCTTTTCTGCAGTAGATAATGAGCTAACAGAGCCAGGCGAGGTGGCTCACGCCTGTAATCCTAGCACTCTGGGAGGCCGAGGCCGGAGGATTGCTCGAGGTGAGGAGTTCAAGACCAGCCTGAGCAAGAGCAAGACCCCATCTCTACTAAAAATAGAAATTAGCTTGACAGCTAAAAATATATAGAAAAAATTAGGTGGGCATGGTGGCACATGCCTGTAGTCCCAGCTACTTGGGAGGCTGAGGCAGAAGGATTGCTTGAGCCTGGGAGTTTGAGGTTGCTGTGAGCTAGGCTAACGCCACGGCACTCTAGCCTGGGCAATAGAGTGAGACCCTGTCTCAAAAAAAAAAAAAAAAAAAATGAGCTAACTGAGAGGGTAAGGAAAAACAGTTGTTCTCCTTGGTGGGTCTGTGTGGTCTTTATGTAGATGGGAGAAAGTCTCTTCCAGTGTCTGTTGATCTCTAAAGGCCTTTAATTCAAAATACTCATATCAGGGAGCCATATTTTGAGATGAAGTTCCCTTTACTCCTTGAGAATTTAAAAATATAAAAGCAGAAATTAAAAACTCAATGAAAACATTGTGAGTTAAATCTCCTAGAAAGCAAAACACTTAGAGAGATGGCAGAGAAGGAGAGAATAGATTGTAAAATTATATCATCAGTTCAGGAAGTTCAACATTTTAACAATAAGAGTTCCAGAGAGAGGAAAAAATGTGTGTGGGTGTGTGTGGCTGGGGTGGGGTAGTGTTGTAAGTAGTAGGGAATCAGTAAATAAATAATTAAATTTCCCAAAACTAAAGATTATGAATCTCCAAATTCATAGTAGCCATGGAGGACCCAGCCCAACATTTGAAAATGCCCCCGGTTAGAGGCAACTCACCATGACATTCCAGTGCCTGGGAACTGTTGGGGTGAAGGACACCTTGCCCCAAAATATGACTGGGAGACTAAAATATGCCACCCCAAAATAAACTTCTTTGGCATATTTTGAGATGGCTATTCAGGAAAACTGCAGATACAGAAATAGCTGTGAAAAGCTCTCCTTTCGCAAGAGAAATATATACCTGTAAAGGAAATCTACATTAGTAAACAGCAAATGCCAGCCCAGGCTTTCTCTGAGGCCCCTTTATGTCCCTAAAGATGGATTTAGGAAAGATCATACCAAAGGAAGAAGAGATTGGGGGTATAGACGCCTTGCAGAGATTACCAAGGCACCCATTCTTCCAAGGCCTGCTACCTGAGAGACTTTATCTGCGTAAGATGACAATCACCTTTGCTGGCTGCGCATTTCCTCCCCTCAACCCCCCATAACTTGTGTCTGGACCTCCCCCCAGCCCCCAGAAGCCCCAGGCCCCTGTTCCTTTCTCTGTCCTCAAGATGGCATACAAACTTCAGTTATCTGGCCCTTCTGGGAGTCTCATACTTTGTGAGGCTCCCGGGTACATGTGCACGTAATAAATTTCTATGCCTTTTTTCCTGCTAATCTGCTTTCTGTCAAGTTTATTCCAGAGACTCAAATTTTTGAACCTTCAGAGGATGGAAGGAAAGTTCCTTTTGTTCCTACAGAACAAAGAAAATATTCTAAGAGCACCCATTCTTATTCCTGGTGTCCTCTAGCTCCTGGTGGGTAAGAATCTTAAAGGTTGAAATGGCATTTCTAGTAGATTTTTCACAAGGATTTTAGTTCACTTAGCTTTTGAGCTTCAGAAAGTTCTGAGGATGCCAGAATACTTTTTTTTATTTTTTGGAATGTAAAAGTAATAAAATTCGTATTACAGAAAACTTGGGAATTTCAGAAAAGCATAAAGAAGAAAAATTATCAGCTATAATTGAACAACCCTGAAATAAATACTATAACCATTTTGGATTGGTTCCTTCTTGTGAGGTTTCTTTCCCCATATATCATCTTCCTATCCTTTTATAATATTTATTATTAAGCATAATTGAAACTATATTTATGTAGTTTTATATTCTTGCTTATGTACATGACATTATGAGTGTTTCGATGATGGTACAATATTCTTACTGTATTATAATTTATATAACCAATCTCCTATTTTTAGACATCTGAGTTGTTGCCACCTTTTCACCGTCCTAAATAACACCATGATGAACATCTTTGTAAAAACACCTCTGATTATTTATTTCCTTAAACTGGATTGCAAGACATCCTGGATCAAATATTGCATATAGATTTAAGGAGTTTGATATGATGCCTTTTTGTATCTAGATCTCTGGCTATATTAACATATAAATTTAAATGTAATTAAAAAATTAGTTCCTCTGTTGCATTAGCCACTGGCTGCAGTTCTCAATAGCCACATGTGGCTAATGGCTACAGTATTGGACAATGCAGATAGAGAACAGTTCCATCATTGCAAAAAGTGCTAGACGGTGTTATTTTAGGAAATCATACTTTTGAACCGCCATAATATCTCTCACTCCCTCACTAGCATTAAGTATTTTTTAAACTTTCTTAGTTTGATAGGCAAAAATAGTTTCAATTTAACTTACAATGACTTCTAATTAGAATTGACCATTTTGCCCATTTTGTCAGCAGTTGTATTTCCTTCAGAAATTGTCTCATTTTGCCAGTCTTGATTTTTTTTTTATAGACTTGTTTGGCAAGATACTCTAGGGAGCTATGTGTCATGTTCTCATCTCCACTGCCATGCCCCAGACCAGAGAATATGACGTCTTTGCTGTGAAAATGTGGAAATATTCTTTCCAAATGATGGTCACAGTTGTCACACTCAAGTTTTCCATGGCTTTCCTTCCTCCTTTTTCTTTCTCTGATGCTCTGTTTGTGTTCTGGTTTCCTAGCTATCTTCTTCTGGCTTAGTGAACATGTGGCTGGAGCTGTTTCCCTGCCTCCCAGCATGTGCCCACACTGTCCTCGATCCTCTCACCCTAACCCTGCATTCCATGCCCTGCATAGCTGGTACCTACCGAACATTGTTTAATGAAATGCTACAGGTTTGAGAAGGATGGCAAAGTGAAGAAATATCTAATAATTTTATTTTTAATGGAACGTTTGGTTTCAGAACTTAAATTTATATGGAATATTTGCTCCCCAACAGAAAATATGGTCCTGCAAAGCACTCTTGGTTTACTTGATTTATTTCAAAATTTTTCTTTCCTTGGCTGACAACTATGAAATAGGGAACCAAATACTACCAAGGATAACTATGAATAACGTGTGAGGCAGACAAGAGTCCATGCTGCAGCCCATTCTCTTGCTTTGGCCTCAATCCCACGCAATAGTAAAAGCAAATCCACAGAACCATTTAGGGACAAGGGAGGTGCAAAGGGGTATTTTATTTACCCACAGGAAAAAAACTTTAGGATCCTTGACTGGCATCCAGCATGTATTTATGCTCCCCAATGTGTCTGGGGCCTTGCAGACACTTTTAGAGCCCATCACAGACATTGCCCAAATTTAGTTGAAAGCAAACGCCTTCAGTAGGTAGACTGTTAGGTAAAAGCACCCTTGTTTTCTTATCTCCAGCGAGGCCAAAACTTATCTTGTCAGCTAAAGCTGACCTAGAAAGCACATTTGTAACAAATATTTTTCTTCCTCTTCAATGACAAAAATGGACACTATATAACTGTAATTAAGATGGGAGTCGGCCAATAAGGACACTTAGCGTCTAGCGCCACCTTGTGGTGGCACATCCAAATTCCGGGCCCTAGCAAGGACCTCAAGATTAAAAATGACTGAGCCTTCTTGAAAAGGAGTTGGCTTGTGAGCTGTTCCACCATTTCAATGTAACAATAATCATCAGAGGGGTTACTTTCTGGGGGAATACAAAATAATAGAAATAACTAGCACTTGACTGGCACTTTATAGTAAACAAAGCAGCACTCCCACTTGGATGATGTCATTTAATCCTGGCAGCAGCCCTGCCAGGGACGAGGTTCTAGGATGTCAGTCTTAGACATGTGAAAATTGAGGTTCAGAGAATTTTGTGATTCATATTGGGCAAGCCTGGACTTGAATCCACATGCTCATACTCCAAATCCTGTAATATAATTTTATTAGTACCATTGTATAGAATGTATATATAATACTACACAAGTTCCAAAGAAACATGGCACAATGTAGAATGCCATAATATATTTTAATATAACTACAGTACTTATTCTATTTTCTGTAGTACTATTAACTAGTAGTCACTACCTTTCTGGAGGCTCCGCCTGTAAAGACAAGGCAGTATCGGTTGACTCTTTACAGTATGATTCCACACATGCTGTTACGAGAAGAATTTTGCTACTAAACTAACCATGGCCTTGCTTTTCTGGTACCTGGGCACCCAAACTGTGGTCCTCTGTTGTCTTAACGTAGGACGCACTAAAGTTAGTGTGCCCAGGGAGAATGAACACCAGGACACTGAGGCAATGGGACTGAAGCCATGTTTTTATTATGTTTGGCCTTTAAAAAAAATCCTTTGAGTTACTTATTATACTAATCCACTGGCTCATAGCTAAAGCACTACTGGGTGCAGTGGCACACACCCATAGTCCTAGTTACTTGGGAGGCTGAGGCAGGAGGATTGCTTGAGCCTAGGGGTTTGCAGCCACAGTGCTATGATAGCACCTGTGAATAGCCAACACACTCCAGCCTGGGCATCATAGTGAGACCCCTTCTCAAAAACAAAAAACCCGCCCAAAACCCACTGATGGACTAGGTTACTTCACTTATTTAATAAGTTTATTTTGCAATCAACATATCTTAAAGTTGTATCTGAATGTATCTTAAAAATATCTGAGAGGTTACATTGCTCAGCGTCAGAGATCAGCATGCTATTAAACCAACTTTAAATATTCTAAGTGAAAACTTTTGCAGCCTGGCTTTATGGGGTAGGAATTTGGGGCCATAATTGCTCCTGGTGGTAGAGGCAACTCCAAGTTGTTTGGAGGAAACTGTTGGCTCCATTCACAGGTGTCCCCTCAGCCAACTACTGGCAGAGAGAAGTCTTCATCAGCCTGTTCTGCTTTCTTTGGAGTCATTAACTCGGCCAGATCGTCTGCTCAATACCTGCACTTCTCAGGGAGGATAACCCAGACTCTCTGGTTCCTGGAGTCACATCAAACCCTCAACTGAGAACACTACTGATGGAGGATCACCAGAGGGACCAAGAACCCATCAATCAGTCTTTCAGGGATTCTAAAACCTACCTGGACCATCTCCTCTCAGTCCTCCCCACATACAGATAACTGACTAGTCATCTGGCGTTATACCTACATTAAGCAATATTATTAGAAACAATGCTTTGATACTTGTATGTATTTATTATTGGTGAAGTTGCTAAAAGTGTGGTTTGCTATATTAGTGTTCTCTTTATGAGAACTGAAGGGAAAGATTCCTTGAGTAGCTGCCTCAGGTTGATCTTACGGAGTCTGGATTTGATCTTGTTTCCCTCTTTACACTAACCACTAGGAAGCCAAATTTGTAATTTATCTTTTAAATGTATCAGACCACCGACAATGCAGTTTGTGTGTTAACCTTATTCCTGGCCTCAACTTTTTTCCTTTAGCCCAATTTTCTTACAAATGAGGAATCTGAGGTTCAAACAGGTTAAGTAAGGAATTAGGCCAAAATTCCAAATGACTTCTGATAACAAAAGCCCACGCCTATTTTATACTACACTGCTCCCCACTTTTCTACTTCAAATAGCTAACCTTAACCAGCTTAATGACTAAAACCCAAGTGACACTGGTCAGACCTGCTGGAGATACAGGTGAAAAGACTTTTGTGGAGGGGGTGCTGGGTCGCATCAGGGGCTGGAGCTGGCTGTGGGACTCACCTGGTGCAGCGGCTTAGTGGAGAGAGCCCTGGACTGAAGCGAGGAGCCTGACGCTGGGCCTGGGCAAGGCTTCACTCTCTCTGTGAGAAGGCCCAGGAGCCTCCCTATAGGCCCATTTCTTTCCAAGTTAATTTCAGGAAAACCACTAAAAAGGACAAATTCTGTACTACTCCTGATCAGTTTTGCTCTTACTGGGAATAGCATCTTCCAGCCTCCAAAGGAAGGGGAGAGAATATACAAAGCAACAGATCAGCAGGAGGTAGGGGTTCCTCTAGCTTCCCTCATCAGCCCCACCCAAGAAGCTGAGGACAGATGGCAGAGTCAGGACATCCAGCAAGCACGCTGAGTCCTGCTGCCTGTCCCTCTTCTCTCCAGAAGCCCGAAGGATTTATTCTGACTGTAGAGAACTGCTGTGACTATTATCCAGCCCTGTCCCACTGGGACCCCTCCTCTCCAGGTGTGACTGGGGTTGAGGGGCCCAGGCTTGCTGCATGTGCAGTCCAGTCATGTACTCGAGACAGTATTCTCATGAACAGCTTTCTGCAGAAAGAGAAACATAGAGGCTGACAGGATTAACTTTTGTTAGCAGATCAAAAGAATTTAGATTTTATTTCGTAAAATGAAAGTCATTATATGGCAATGCTTGGGAAACAGGTCAGCAGACCAACTAAGGGATTTCCCCATGCTCCACCACACTAGCTGTGTGATTTCTGGACTCATCATGTACCATTAGCCACTGCTTCCTTATTTCCCAACAGGGAGTTGGCACAGTCCATTCTAATGCCTCTCACAACTCTGAAATTCTAACTCTAAACTAGATGTTGTTGTCTTCCCAGAGAAACTGCATCGTACAGATGGGATTGGGGGGAGCAGGAAGAATAGGTGGTGGCCTTCCCCTCTCTCTCAGGGCAAACAGTGTGGCCAGGAACTGCCCCAATTATAGGAGGTCTCAAGAATCAGGCAGAGGGCAACAGTGAGTTCCTGAGCAGAGACATAATAGCAAAAGTGGTATCTGTAGAACACCGGTCTTGGCCGAACATGGTAGCTCACACCTGCAATCCTAGCACTCTGGGAGGCCGAGGTGGGAGGATTGTTTGAGCTCAGGAGTTCGAGACCAGCCTGAGCAAGAGCGAGACCCCTGTCTCTACTAAAAATAGAAAGAAATTATATGAACAACTAAAAATATATAGAAAAAATTAGCCAGGCATGGTGGCGCAAGCCTATAATCCCAGCTACTCAGGAGGCTGAGGCAGGAGGATTGCTTGAGCCCAGGAGTCTGAGGTTGCTGTGAGCAAGGCTGATGCCACGCGCTCTAGCCCGGGCAACAGAGCGAGACTCTGTCTCAAAAATAATAATAATAATAATAATAAGTTAAAAAAAATAAGTGTAGAACACTGGTCTCGAATAGGTACATAAATGAACTAAGGGGGGGGGAATGGGCAAATGTGAGACATTGGAGAAAGAGAAGAAAAGGGAACAATCCTTCAGGCTAAAAATACACAGGAATATCTTATTTTAGCATATTTGGCCTCATTTTTCTACAGGGTTGTCTAACATGCTGCCTGGAGGCACACTTACAGTCCTATGAGTAATGACAAGGATCTCTTAAGTGCTACAGGTCCTTATGCTTTCCTTTGTGCAATTTTATAGGCAGACAACATGGCTAAATTCTGTTATACTATAAAACTTTTACTTTTCAGGCTTTGAACTTTTATTTGTATTTCTATAAGACAAACACTTGCTACTTTTTAATACAAAAATCATATAGTAGTCCTCCTTATCCACGGGGCATACATCTCAAGACCTCCAGTGGATGCCAGAAACCGCCGGCTAGCACCAAACTCTATATATACTATGCTTTCCCTATGCATACATAGCTATGGTAAAGTTTAATATATAAATTAGGTAACAACTAAAAATAAAATAGAACAATTATAATATACTGTAATAAAAGTTCTGTGAATGTGCTCTCTCTCAATATATTAATAAAAATAACTACCACAGTTGACCACAGGTAACTGAAGCCATGGAAATGGGGGACTACTGCATATGCGCATTTAAAAAATCAAAATACAAAAATATAAAGTAAAAAGAGTGATTTTAAGCTCTCTTCTTCAAGGGGAGGCACAAACGCCAACCTCATGAAAGGTCAGGACTTAAGTCCCAGGTCCAGGGTCACAGGACTTGGGTTCTTTGGAGGCTTTTGAAATTTGCTCTGAAGGAAAACTCTCGACACACACAGGCCTTCTTTTTTATTCACCGTCTCTCGAAACACATATTCGTTCACCACTTCCTCATAACCTGTGTCCATAAAGAGCTGAGCCAGGAATTCTGTAAGACAATCAGGTCAACAATGCTCAAAGTCGTAACAACATCACCTTGCTTTGCAGTAGTAAGGAGGAAGGGTAGAGGGCTGAGATTTATTTTTTTTAATGAAAACTTCAATGCTAAAAATTTTCTTTCTTTCTTTCTCTTTCTCTCTCACTCCTTTAATAGATTTAGGAGATACAAGTGTATACATGTGTGTATATATTGTATAGTGGTGAAGTCTGGGCCTTTGGTGTACCCAGCACCTGAGAAGTGTATCTTATACCTCACAGGTAATTTTCATCGCTTTCCCCCTCCAACCTCCCCTCTTTTGAATCTCCAACATCCATTATACCACTCTGTGTGTCCTTGTGTAGCCATAGTTTAGCCCCCACTTATAAGTGAGAACATGTGGCATTTGTTTTTCTGTTCCAGAGTTAATTCACTTAGGATAATGGCCTCTAGTCCCATCCAAGTTGCAACAAAAGACATTATTTCATTCTTTTATCAGTGCTAAAATTTAAAGGTTTTGTTTTGGGAACTAATGCACTCCTACTTCTCACCTTACACCCAGATAGAAATCTCCAGTTAAACAGTTTAATCAGAAAGTAGTAAAGGACAATCTGGTGCGCTCATCCTGCCCTGTCATAAGTTCTCAAATACAAAAGCCTGAGTAAAAAGAAACAAAATTCTAAATTCATACCAGATCTGAGAGTGGAAAAAAATCACCTGATAGTGATACATTTCCAGAAAAATTTAACTCAAATAATACACCAATACACGTTAAATGAAATAAGTAGAATAAATGACTATGTAGAAAAAATAAAGACTCTTATTAAAAGTATCACTCCAAACAATGTGCTATGAAGCACTTTGCAGATATCAATGCATCTTCTCAATTATTTGTAATTGGTTTAGTCAGATTTTATGAATCACAAACATTAAAACATCTTTTCAGTTTTCACCTGACATTTTAACGATTTTGTAGTTTTTTAATGGTAATCACTCATTTTTAGTTTCATTTTAGTATCTAGAAGAATATTTCATTTAAAGAAATAAAAATGATTGTAAAAACAGAGCTTAAGAAGTTAAGTATCTCATGGTCCAGATTATTAGGTAGACTTAAAACTAATGTCAAGACACTGGAAGAAAATGTTCATTTTCTTACCAAAAATGACTATTTAAAATACCACTTTATAGCAAATTTGTATATTTAAAAACAGATCCAATCAATTCTAAGAAAAAGGTTTCTTGCTTTTGTGCTGTGGGAAAGTAATCTCAAGGCATTATACTGTGATGTATAGTGCCTTTGTCCAAAGAGAAGTTTCTGACTTGCCCTCCCTCTTTTTTTGAGCACAGTTCCTGGAAAGGGATCCACGTGGCATGTCACAGCCTGTTGGTTAACCTAGGTAAACTCTGGGGCAGGCACTGTCGCCAGAGAAGGCTTGTGAACTCTCCATGGGCAAGGGCCATGGCTGTGCCTTCCCAGGTGCTGCATAAGTGGTGTGTATCAGCTTGTTCAAGGACCCTGTGCATCTGTGCTAAGTGTAGCCACAAGCTCTCCCCACCAGCATTGTAGTGATAATGCAATCAAATAAACAGAAATAAAGAATAAAACATCTTAAAGCTAGATTCCATTCATCTTACCATCTGTAAAAAAATATGATCTGGTCCCATCTTGTCTAACATAAAAGTTTTCTCCGAGTTTGCTGCCGGCTTTAAACCTAAGCATGGCATGATCATATAGCCCATAGTCACGAAACAAGACGCTTTTGCCTGGTTTTAATACCTATGAAACAAAAGCAGGTTGCATGTAACTCTGGAGAACCCAGTCAAATAAAATAAAATCTGATCAAGTTAGGAATTAAAATAACTTAGATTTGTGATAATTACGAAAGGGGTCAGACTGAAATACCCATAATATGAAGGAAAAAGGGCCCGCCAGTCAAAGGGATAGGAAGACTTGACAGGGCCCCTTAATATTGGAGACACTTCTTGAGCGCCTCCAAGAGCACTCTGGAATGTGCAATGTCATCCAATTAAAATTAGAAAGCATTGTTTTGTTTTTGAAGTTTTTATTCTATCTTCATAATAAAATACGGTGGACCCAAGGAAACATTTTTTTTTCTAGTGTGGCTGTCAACGTGTTAAGAGAGTATGTAACAACGAATGTGAACAGGGAGCATTTTAGCTAAAGCTGGTCTTGAACTCCTGATCTCAAGTAATCCTCCTGCCTCAGCCTCCCAGAATGCTAGGATTACAGGCATGAGCCATGGCGCCCAGCCTTTGCTCTGCTTTTAAAGAAACCAAAACTCTATTACATGGTGGCTTATGTAAGAAAGATGATCAACAGCCTCATACTTAAAGAAAAGACCTTGGCCCCACATCAAAAGAGTGATGAACAAATTAATATTTATAGATTTTAAGTTATAACAAAATGTTTAAGGTAAGTACCATTTTGAGTGATATCTTGATTTAGTTGATTTTTTAAATTAACCAAAACTGCTACCAATTGTTTATATAGGTCAGAAAGTTTCCATTGCAGCACTTACAGATGATCTCACCTGCATCTCATAACAACCTTGTGTATGAGGCACTTCCATTTTACAGACAAGGAAGCTGAGGCTCAGAGGTGGAAGGTGAGGTGGCTTATCTTGAATCACATGACTTATGAGTGAAGCTTTTACTTCCTGAGTGCTAGGGCAGCCTCCTAGTGGCCAGGGCAGTTTGGGTCTCCCCAGTCTATGCACAATCATGATGGTAGTAACAACAATAATAGCTGGCTTTTAAAGAGCACTTACCATGTTCTAGGCATTGTGCTAAGCACTTTATACATATCTCATTTAATCTATTCAAAATCCTACGATCTGAGAACTATTACCTCAACATTTTACTGGTAAAGAAACTGAGGCTCAGAGAGGTAAAAGAACGTGCCTAAGTGGTGAAGTCAGGCTTTAAAATTAGGCACTCTGACTCCCAGCTAGTCAGGAGTCTGAGGTGGGAGGACTGCTGGGACCCAGGAGTTTGAGGTTGTGGTGAGCTATGATTGCCCCACTGTACTCCATCCTGGACAACAGAGCAAGACCCTGTCCCCAAAAACAAAACAACAACAACAAAAAAAAACAGTCACAGAACAACCTGTCATCCTAAAATATGGAGACAGGTGCCCTCAGGGAGACACAGGACCCAGCCTGTGTGCTCTCGACCACTGAGCCATACTTCCTCCCATCTCATAGCAGGGCTCCTCGGACCCCAGGTAAATGCAGAATCAACCTTGCTCCAAGGCTGGCCAACCTCTGAAGAGCAGCAATAGCACTGTCACAAATCAGAATTTAGGGTGGATGTTATGCCAGAGAACTCCTTTCCACATACTGACTACAAAGCTTACCTAGTGAGAATGGAGAGACTATGTGTATCTAGACAACAGTACATGAACCTCAGATGAAAGAAAGGTAAGCAAGAAATTAGGATTCTCCAACCCTCAAGTGCAGGCCCCAAATCACTGACCTTGTAAACATTGTGTAGGACAAGGTGCATTTTATCAGGGTGAACAGCTGAAAGCACAAATATCAACAAGACAACATCCACAGACTCTGGTGGAACATGATCCAGGAGGTCATCTTTAGTCAGATCACACTGGAATACCTTGCATCTTTCTGTGTTATACATAGGATTTTGCTAGAAAGGGGAAAAAACACAAACGAAACTTAACACACTATGCTGATACATACAGAAAAATACAGCATCCTATTTAATATTTCCATTTGTGTACTGCTGTATAGAAACGAGCAATCACTTTGTAACTGGATAAAACTGAATAAGTCACTTGCATATAAAGCATGTAATATTCAATATCACTACAAGGGGCAAGATTTCATTTCAACAAGTCATTTTTAACAAATGATAGAATACAGCCTATTACATATCCAAAACTGAACATTTTAGAAGCATATACTTCCAGAGGGATGATAGTCTAAAACTGCCCTCTGCTTCCTTAATCCTCCTTTAAATCATCTATTTGAAGACAACACCCTGTGAGAATCCCTGCAAACTGTCCTTATTGAGATGCTCCCACACTTCTTCTGGGGTATATTTTCCCTTGATGCAGCAAGCTAAACAAACTTAACCTTTGTTTGACTATAAGTGTGTTCCTGGAACATTTTAGTTGGTAGACTTCAACATATGTGTAAGTGTATTATGAAGAAAATTATTAAACATCTTTTGAGTAAATGAGGACCTGAATAAATATACTTACTAGGTGGGAAAATTAACACTGCAAAGATGTCAATTCTACCCATAATTTCACTTATAAATCCAATGTAATCTCAACTGAATCCCAGCAGTTTTCTAGAAACTTGACAAGGTGAATCTAATTCATCAGGAAGTAAAAATCTTCAGGAATAGCCAATTCAATTTTTAAAAGGAAGAACAATGAACAATGAAGGAGGAAGTACACTACTGGACATCAAAACATATTACAAAATGTAGTAATAAAACAATGTGATTTGAGAATGGGGACATAGAGATCACTGAAACGGAACAGAGTCCCCAACACTGACCTATGTATACTACATACACACAAAGGAATTTAGTATTTTCTATAGGAAAGAGAAAGGTGACACTTAGATTAAAAGGTAGATAAAGGTGACAATTATTAGTGAGGAAAAATTAAGTTCTCATTCAATTTATTGTGTTCAGACAGCTAGCTACCCATATGCATTAAAGGACCACCAGTTTCAGCCAGGAGATGTATATAAAAGTGGAAAGACATAGTTCCCATCGTTAACAACAAACAAACTGGAAAGACAGCAAAGTAATAACTTTTCTGTGAACCTAGAAGAACAGAGGTCAAGCCTGGGCAACAAGTGAGATCCCTTCTCTACTAAAAATAAAAAAAATTTGCCAGGTGTAGTGGTGCCTGCCTGTAGTCCCAGCTACTCAGGTGACTGAGGTGGGAGGACTGCTTGAGCCCAGGAGTTCAAGGTTGAGGTGAGTTATGATTGCACCACTATACTGCATCCTGGGTGACAGAGCAAGACCCTGTCTCAAAAAAAAAAAAAAAAAAACAGAGGTCACAGAACAACACACCACCATCCTAAAATTTGGACAAAGACAGGTGCCCTCAGGGAAACACAGGACCCAAGCACTTGCTTACCTGAGGCCAAAGCCTCCACAGTGGAAAGATAAAGCTAGAAAGTTGACAAATTGCTGGAGACCAAGTGTGGGCATTAGACTTCACAGGGATGTTCCCACACCTTTGCAGGTATTTCCACCAGGAATATCACCCAGGCCCTCACACAGAGGATGGTGCTCTTTCCAGTGCAGGCCTTTCTCTTCTCCTTTAAGGAAGAAAAGGCTTAATCTGCAGGGGAGAGGTTATCTGAGGCCTGTAGCCTAAGGGCACTGGTGGAATACCACTGCAGCTAGGAGAAAGGAACTGTTCTGCCCAGACTCAGTCCTAATCTACAGGGAGAACAGCCTCAAGATCATGGGAGAGGACACTGTGAATAACTCCTGCAGCTGGGGGGGAAATGCAAGAGACAAGCTTTATTCTTGGAGAGACAGAAACACTTGTGAAGGCCACACCCTTGAGACACAGGCCCACTGTACAGTTCAAAAATGGAGCAGCAGAACATTAGAGAACAATCCCCTCCCTGGCACCCCACCAACCAGTCTCCAATAATAACAGTAATGCAGCTGGGAGAGCTGCAACAGACTGACCTTTTTTGGGACACACCACAAAGAGAAGAAGACTCAAAGCCAAGAGGGGAGACCAAAACAAAGTCACAAGAGGAGTTTGAAGTCTCTGGTACCCATAGCAATGACAAACCTCACAGATAACGGTAGCAACAACAGACGTCAAACACAGCCCAACTCCTGACTAGATTATTACAAATCTCTATTATCCCAGTATCTACTGCCCTGTTTCAACCAAAAAATACAGGCATACCAAAAGGTTAAAAAAATAAATAAATAAACCTGAAGACACAAAGCAATAACCATCAGAGCCAGACTCAAATACGACACACATGCTGGAACTAAAAGTTTGGGCATTTAAAATAATTATGATGAAAATATTAAAGGCTCTAATGTAAAAGACAGATAATATGCAAGATCAGATAGGTAACTTCAGGGATGGAAACTATAGAAAGACTCAAACGAAAATGCTAAAAATCAAAAACATCATAATATAAATTAGGAATGTGTTCAATGGGTTCATCAATAGGGACACGAACTGCCTAGTAAAGAATCAGTAAACTTGGCCGGGCATGGTGGCTCACACCTGTAATCCTAGTACTCGGGGAGGCTGAGGTCAGAGGATTGCTTGAGGTCAGGAGTTCAAGACCAGCATGAGCAAGAGTGAGACCCCGTCCTCACTAAAAATAGAAAAAAATTAGCCAGGCAACTAAAAATAGAAACAAACAAACAAAAAAACCACTAGCCAGGTGTGGTGGTGAGTGCCTGTAGTCCCAGCTACTCAGGATGCTAAGGCAGGAGAATTGCTTGAGTCCAGGAGTTTGAGGTTGCTGTGAGCTAGGCTGATGCCACAGCACTCTAGCCTGGCCAACAGAGCAAGACTCTCTCTCAAAAAAAAAAAAAAAAAAAAAAAAAAAAAAAAAATCAGTAAACTTGATGATAGGACAACAGAAATTACACAAACTGAAAATGCAAAGAGGAAAAACCCTAAAACAATATCATTTAAGAGTTGTAGGGCAATAGCAAATGGTATGATATACATGTAACTGGAATCCCAGAAGGAGAAGAGAGAATGAGAACTAAAGAAAGGAAGAGAAATAATGAGCAAAATTTTTCCAGACTAAAAAACATAACGAAAATTATGAAAGCAATATATAGGTGGTTGTGTCTAAATCCTAGGAGTAAAGAACTCCTAAACAAGACATAAAACTTAAGCACCTCAAAGGGAAAAGATTAATATATTTGACATGACAATTTAAATCCCGTGAAAGAGAGGAAGTACCACAAAACAATGCTGAATAAACTGGAAGAAATGTTTGCAATGTATATACCAGAATATTCAGAATATATCCTGAAAATAAAAAAGGAAATGACAATCCAATAGAAAAATGGACAAAGGTTATAAAGGGACAATTCCTACTATAATATAAGCTTCACATGGGCAAGGATTTTTGTCTGTTCACTGCTTACCCCTAGTGCTTAGAAGAGTGACTGACACACATTAAGCTCTTAATAAACATGTAGAATAAAGGAACTCACAGGAAACTAACACTATTTACTTATTATAAGTTAGTTTAACCTCTCTGGTAATTTGGAAAAAAACAAATTAAAATATGGAGACATTATTTTTTGCCCATAAGATTGGTAAATATTAATATAAAAAAGACTGGTATCAAATATTGAGGAAATAGAGAAAAAGGTACCTTTATATTATTGGTGAAATTATAAATTGATATGATCTTTTTGGAAGGAAACTTGGCATTATGTATTAAAATTTAAATGTGCATACTCTTCTTCCAAGGAATTCTACTTCTTCCATTACTCATCAGACAAATGTGCACACACTGTTTTGGGAAGTACGTGTACGATGCTGGTCACATTAACCCTATTTGTAAGAGCAAAGAATTAGAAGTGATTCAAATGAGTATCAACAGGGTAATTGTTAAAGTATGGTATATTCATTCTATGGAACACTATAGCAGGTAAATAAAATCTACATGTGCTAACATAAAATATACTAATGTTAAGAAAGCAAGTTATAGTAAATGTGATAGCACTTCAATTAAAAAAAGTTCTAATGAATGCTAAAATTGTGAAAGGCTGATGAGGAATTAGATATTTGCATGTTACCGAAGTGTCCCCCACATATTCGTTAATGGCAAAAGGGAAACAGTTTTACAACAGGGGACTTAGGCAGTTACTACCTTAACCCCATGGTCAAAATTAATATCATTTATAGTGAGATCACTGGACAGTATTGCCTCCTGTCAGGATATAATCTGCAAGATACAACCTCCCCTGTTAAAGTATTTTGTTTTGTTTTGTTTTTTTCTTTTTTTTTTTTGCCATGTTAAAGTATTTTTGACAAAAATATTTTGCCTGACTTAAATTTAACTTCTAATTTACAAGAAATACAGAAGATAGAGGAATAAGCTAAACAATAACATAAAGAAACAATCTGATCAATCTGGAACGTAGGACTTTACTACAGAAAATTGCCTTGATCTCTCCAAGAACTCACTGTAAATGAGGAAAAAGGTAAGGGGTAGAGCAGGAGTATTTTAGGTTAAGGAGATTTAAAGGACATAATGGAAGAGTTAAGAGGTAGCCCTTGATTGGATTAAAATAGTAATAAAAGACACCTGGAACTATTTGGGGACCTCTGAATCTGGAATGAGAATTAATGACATTAGGGGATTACAGTTATTTTTGTTAGATATGACAAGCTTATTATGGTCATGTAGAAAAAGGCCTCCCTTTTTTGGAGATGTATGCAGACATATTTAGGAGTGAAATGTCTTTATGTTTGTGATTTACTTTAAAATAATTCAGTAAAAAGTCTATAAAGTGAAAGGTGTTAAGTATATGGGTGTTGTTATGGTATTTTTTCCTACTTTTCTTGACTAAACTGTGTTTCTATATGTACTGTATAAGCAGGTGAACAGGAAAACTATATTCATGGTGATCACAGCTGGTTAGCTCCAGGGAAGACTGGATTCAGGCAAATGGGCGTAGAGGGCAGGTCAAACAAATCTAAGAAAACAGAATCACAGCAGAATACATAGATGGTGCACCAACCTTAACATATTCAACTGCTCTTGGAGAAAAATCACAGGCATAGGCAAAGATATTCACATCTTCTTCTAAAAGTGGAAATAAACAGTTTCCAACCCCACAGCCAGCTTCAAGCACTATCAACTTTTGATCTTCAAACTGGAGAAAGAGAACCCAAAGTTACAGTACATTATATTTGCATAATGAAGAAACAAACAAAACTAATGGCTAACTGAATAGGCTCTGGAGTTAAACTGCCTGCACTCAAATCCCAACTCCTTCCCTGCCCCTGATTTCTATCCTTGGGCAAATCACTAAAACAGTTCTTTGTCTCAATTTCACCTGCAAATTGGGGTACTACTAATACTAACACACTTCACAGAGTTATTATATTAGAAGGCTTAAATGAGAAAACACATGTGAAGTTCTTAAAAAAGGGGCATGGTAAATAGTTCACTAACATTAATGATTATTATTTTGAATCTGTCACTGAAGTCATTCAGTATGAATTTATTTATTTATGTAATCAATTTTATTTATTTATTTTTACTTAAGATACAGTCTCATTATGTTGTCCTGGCTGTAACGCAGTGGCTATTCACAGGTGCGATCATTGCACACTACAGCCTCAAACTCCTGGGCTCAAGTGATCCTCCTGCCTCAGCCTCCGGAGTAGCTGGGACTATATAGCCCCAGGCCACTAAGCCTGGCTCTTGAATTTAATATTTAATGTTTACAACTTTCAGATTAGCATTAAAGAGATAGAAAGTGTCGCACTAACATTCTCTCTCCTATGTATTAAACCAGAAACTGCTAAAAGCTACTTGAAACCAAACAGTACATTTCTCTTCCAAGGTGCAAAGCACTTTGATAGGCTTCATAAATTCTCTAGTTTACATGCCATGGGAATGCAATAAAGCACCGCTCTTCTACACATTTTAAATGAAGAACAATTCAGATAAAGTAGAATATTAGCTTACCTCCCTACATGATCTTAGCTCCTCAAATTCTCTGGTGGTCCAGTGTCTATCTTTGAAGAAATTAGTGCTATTTCTTTTGTAAAAAAGGTCCCAGTTCTTCTGAGCCTCTTTTTCCAGCTTTTGCTGTTTAAAATCAGACACCAAAGCTTGGTCTCTTTTCAGTTTCTCCTCTTCTTCAGAGCTGAGAATCCTTGCCTGCAGCCCTTTCCTTTGCAAAGAAGCCATCTCATAAATTGACGGTAATATATTTAACACTGGTAAAGATTCTCCATCCCTAAATAATCTGAGGTGTCCATGCTGAGACTGCAGACAGAGGGTTTTCTCTGATACGTTTCCTCAGGTGGATTTCACGCCCCAGATATAGCACAGAGTGCTTCGCAAAAAAAAGAATAAGATTCTGTTTAGTGGTTCTAGAAAAGTTCAGCACACTGAGTTAGCAGTTCTAGATCAGTTAAGACGCTGGGTTCAATTCACCAAATATTTATCAGATGCTGACCCTAAGAAAAATCCTGCCTGTTATGCGAGGAGAGGTCACAAAGACAACCAAGTCACAGTCCCTGCCTTCAGAGAGGTTACATTCAGTGCTCAGGATTGTCTCATGCATCGAACCATGCATTCAAACCAAAATGAGCCAACTGTTACAATAAATCGGTTTAATGTAGGAAAAATAAAAAGGACCCTTCCACGAATTGACTGAGAAACCCCAGGAGAAAATACTCATCAATTTTCGGGGTCCCTTAAAGGGGTGACTTAAAAACCACAACAGCGGCCTGAACTGGAAGCGGTAGTCAATTGCCAGACAGAAGTGGGGTCATTGTTTCCCAAGGGCAGGAGCTCCGTTTTTTCGGGGGATATGACACTGAACCTGAGCGGCCTGTTTCTGATCGCACTCACAAGAAGCTGTCGCACGAACCAGAAGAGGTGTCGCTTTCCCAGGGACTGAAGTCTTAGCACCGCCATCACCGCGCGAAGTGGAGGAAAAGAGCCAGAAGGCGCGAGGCTAAGGTCCCTAGGATCCACCTCTCTCAAGACACTCGGGATAAACTAGGCCGCACTGGCCCCTAGGGCCCGCGGAGGGCCGCCCATGTTGGTTGGCTATCAGACCCGCGTTAACCCAGTCAGCCACGCTCAGGGCTCACCGTCATCAGTTTCTGAATTCACCTCTAGGGGTAGGGCCGGGCGTACTCACCTCGCAGCTGGGCCCAGGCCTAGGAGGCAGAATTTGGAAGCAGCCGCGGACAAAGTCTGAATCTGGACAAACCAGGCCTAAACACCTCGAATTGGGATTCTCCCGGCGGAATTCTTTTGCCATGGTACCGCCCCCGCCACTTCCGCTAGGAACCCGGAAGTTCCTCCCCAACATCGGAAGTCCCGGGGCCTTGCATCCTCAGAGTCTCCCCCAACCCAGACGCCGAGGAGAAGACTTGCTTCCGGCATTCGGTGGGCGCCGGCTGGGCTCGCGGTGCGCTCCGGAGTGGTGTCCTAGGAGCACCGTCCTCCCACACGCCGGCGCCGGAAGCACGGGCTGCGGCCGCGCCAGGAGAGCGCCGCTCTCGGCGCTAGGCCCGTGCGCGGCCATGAACGGGACCGCGAACCCACTGCTGGACCGCGAGGAACATTGCCTGCGGCTCGGGGAGAGCTTCGAGAAGCGGCCGCGGGCCTCCTTCCACACCATTCGCTGTAAGTCAATGCTCCCACGGTTCCCTTCGGCCGCTCCAGCCGCCACACGCCAACCTCGACTCCTTCCTTTCTTCCCTCTGTCCTCCAAAGTCCAGGGAACCCCCTGCCAACGTTAGTTCCCCTCTTTTCTTACCCCAAATTCTCCAGGACCCCGGTCTGTTTCTTCTTTTAACAGATCAGACCTCCCAAACCTTCGTCACTCCCAACTATTCTACCTCGTAATTTCAAAAGTCGTTGGCCCCTTTCAATTTCCCCGCAGATCTTAAGCCAAACCATCCTCTCTTATCGGGGTCCAGTTCTTCTTCCACGGATCCACCCTTCCTTTCTGATTACCCCATCAGGGTTCTCCACGTGTAAAAGACTCTTCCCGTTTGCTATGAGCCTCATCTATTCTCCCCTAATTCATTCTCTTCTCTGCTTTTCTCAGCTTTCTTTCCATCTTGGTCTTAGTCCTGGACACGCTGATTCTTTGGCCCGTCTACAGCCAAAGAATTTTCATTCTCTCTGCGCCGCATCAGTCTTCCTCTTCCTCCTTGCCGTGCTTCGTTTTACTTCTGTGTCTTTTGAAGTCACCTATACCACTCTGACTTTTCCCCTGGACCAAGTCCCTTGTGGGTAAAGAATAAAATTAGAATTTGTGAGCCGGGAATTGGTTAAAGCTTAATCTATGTTTGGAAGAAGAGAGCAGGGATAAGGAATGTGGAAATAGTCATTATGCTGAACCTTTTCCCACATGATTATAGACTCTGTTTAGACAGTACACTTCCACTCCATGTCCTGGGTGAAGATTTGGTTGTTAGGAATTGGCTGACTGAGCATCCCTCCATGATTCACAGCCTTTTGGTTTCCCGTAGCACTAACACTGGTTAAGACTTGTTTTTGTCAGAGGAGGTAATAATAGATGTGACTCAACATATATGAAGAGGGTGTGATAGATAATGAAGTTCCAGCTTTGTGTGGACATTTGCTGTGCCATTACTGCGCTTCCTACTGACAGCAGATCCAGCTCTTTCAGAGAGAGAATACTGGGAATATGATAAGAACATAATTTCCTGAGTAGTTTGTTAAGTTGATGTTTTCCTCTAGTGAAGGGGAATATGGAATTTAAACGAGATCATTCGTGTATGCACCCAACCTGTAGTTTGAGGCAGGTGTGTGTTAATGTGAAGGAAGATGGCCACTGATGTGCTGTAATGCAGTTCAGAAACATGAGCGGGATAACCGTTAGAGATACAGTTCAATTGTCTGCTCTGAGCATCTACAGAAGCATCTTTGTTAAAGCTATGGAACTTGAGTGTGGCAAATCCTAATTTTAACATTTTCTATACAAAATGAAATCAGCTTTTATGAGGCTGTGGCCTTTTATATTTCATATAGGTTTTACAATCACAGAATCTTTTTCATATGCTCTTTTTCATATGCTTGTGCTCCTCACAACTCTAATAAAACACCTTATGGATAATGAGGCATTAATTTTCATCTATCCTTTTTATTATCTTTGTTTAATAAAATGGTATGTAAATTCTAGCTTTTTTCTCCCCCGTAATAATCCAGTGGGGGGATCAGAGGAAAATTATGTGGAAGAGTAGATGAAACAAGATCATCTCTGAGTTGGTAATAATTGAAGCTGGATGATGGTACACCAGGGTTCACTGTCTATTCTATGTTTGCATATGTGAAGTTTTCTATAATGAAATAGTTTTTTTTTTTTTGAGACAGAGTCTCGCTCTGTTGCCCGGGCTAGAGTGAGTGCCGTGGCATCAGCCTAGCTCACAGCAACCTCAAACTCCTGGGCTTCAGCGATCCTACTGCCTCAGCCTCCCAGGTAGCTGGGACTACAGGCATGCGCCACCATGCCCAGCTGATTTTTTCTATATATATTTATAGTTGGCCAGATAATTTCTTTCTATTTTTAGTAGAGGCAGGGTCTCACTCTTGCTCAGGCTGGTCTCGAACTCCTGACCTTGAGCGATCCACCTGCCTCGGCCTCCCAGAGTACTAGGATTACAGGCGTGAGCCACCGCGCCCAGCCTTATAATGAAATAGTTTTTTAAGAATTCTAAATTGGCCTGGCATTGTGGCTCACTCCTGCAATCCTAGCACTCTGGGAAGTGGAGGCAGGAGGATTGCTTGAGGTCAGGAGTTCAAGACCAGCCTAAGCAAGAGCAAGACCTTGTCGCTACTAAAAAATAGAAAGAAATTAGTTGGACAACTAAAAATAGAAAAAGTTAGCTGGGCATGGTGGCGCAAGCCTGTACTCCCAACTGCTCAGGAGGCTGAGGCAGAAGGATTGCTTGAGCCCAAGAGCTTGAGGTTGCTATGAGTAGGCTGATGCCATGGTACTCAAGTACAGGCAACAGAGTAAGACTCTGTCTCAAAAAAAAAAAAAAAAAAAAGAATTCTAAATCATTTTTATTTTCCATTTATTTGAGGAATAAAAGTTTAATTCTTAAATGAAAATACCAAAAGAGCCCTATTATAAATGACCTGGTGGTTAAATGTTTTTATCCTTTCCCATTAGATGATTTTAAGCCAGCATCTATAGACACTTCCTGTGAAGGAGAGCTTCAGGTTGGCAAAGGAGATGAAGTGACAATTACACTGCCACATATCCCTGTAAGTTTATTTCATTTTTTAAAAATATAAGATCATAGTGAATTCTCATATTTTATGTCACTGCAATTTAAACTTCCTACTGTTTAAAAATGTCTAGATTTCTAAAGTACCAACTTAGGAAGAAAAGAATTCTAGGTGGTAGAAGGAGGTGGAATTCATGTTACTCAGGTGCTTCATTAAAAATGATTCTTTGCCATTTTCCCCAAGCTCCCTTTTCCTCCATTTGCTATGCAGTAGACAAGGTTCCTGTCTGGACACCTAATCCCTCTTTTAGACATGCATTCTTTTCTCCCAGGTAACTCCAAAGAGAAAAGCCTTAGGTGCCCTGCTGTTTATATGGGTATAACAGCTCAGGAGTGTGGGGTAACCTAGCCAGGAGTTCAGGCAGGCAGGAGCAGGATGGACATATTTCTATCTGGCACGGGTCAAGTGCATGCTATTAGTCTCAGGCAGGAACCAGAGGTTTGGAGCATTCAGCTATTTTAGGGATGAAGACCTTAGTTAAAAGCTGTATCGACAACCCTTGCAAAGAGAGACTTCTGTGAAGCCCTGCCCAAGACAGCACTCATCACAAAGCCCAAAGGGTTACATGATGTTCTTAATGAACATGTGTCATTGCATGTCACAGCCCCATCCAAGAACATAATAAATTCTTGGTAGCTGATGATAGAATGAAAAGACTCTGGACACAAAGACCTGGAAAGCTTTGTGCTGAGGAAAAATTGTCTGCCTGTTCAAACTGCTACTTCATTACTTGTTGCTCTTGGCAGGTTACATCATCTCCCTTTGGACTTTAGTTTCCCAAATGTAAAATGAAAGAGTTAGATAAATGGTCCCTAAAGTCCCTTCCAATTCTAAATTTTTATTGTATGAACAAGGAGTCAAAGAGCCAAGCAGTTTTGATTCTAAGCAAGGCATTAAATCCTATATTCAACAAATACTAATTGAATGCTTACCATGTTGTTGGCCTATTACTAGGCACTAAGAATACAGCTTCAAACAAAACAAGCATATTTTCTTGCCTTTGTGGAGGTTATGGTTTGGAGTTTAAGTAAATGTAAGAAAATATGGGCCTGGTGTGGTGGCTCACGCCTGTAATGCTAGCACTCTAGGAGGCTGAGGTCAGAGGATTGTTTGAGCTCAAGAGTTCAAGACCAGCCTGAGCAAGAACAAGACCCCCCTCTACTAAAAATAGAAAAATTGGCTGGCTGCAGTAGCACTCGCTTGTAGTTCCCAGCTACTTGGGAGGTTGAGGCAGGAGGATCGCTTGAGCCCAAGAGTTGGCAGTGAGCTATGATGACGCCACTGCACTCCAGCCTAGTTGACAGAGTGAGACGCTGTCCCGAAAAAAAAAGAAGAAAAAGAAAATACAGCACGTATTCTTGATAATCAGGGAAGACTTCCTTAAGGAAGTAACCTTTGAGCAGATGTGAAGATTGAATAAATTAAAGAGAAAGGGGTAAGACGTAGCAGGCAGAACCCTTGTTAAAGCCCTGAGGCAGGAAAGAGCTTGAGGATCTGAGAGAAGCCAGTTGCCATCTGCTCTGAAGCACGCAGAGCCCACGGGTTCATGGTACAGGGTGAGGCTGGAGAGCCAGGGAAGAACCAGGTAGTGCAAGGCCAGATAGCTGGCTGGTTTAAAATTTTATCCCTTGGCTTGAGAGCACCAGAGGAGTGATAGAAGGGCTTAGGCAGGTGAGTGGCATGATCACGTACTCTGAGCTAACCAGGAGAATGACCTGCCCTTGGAGTGGGCTCTGTTGGTTACTTACCATAAGAGAGGGAAGCCCTGGACTCTTCAGTTACAAAGAAATATGAAAGAAAACAAAACAAGATAGCCCTCTTGTTTTGCTATGCAAAGTAATAGCTCTACTTAGTGTAATGCAAGTAATGGTTAATTTAGTTTTCTAAGTTTGTACTTTACCATTATTTGTAATGTTTCCCCAATCCCTTAGAAACATGTACAGTAATTTAAAATTTTTACACTACCTTTCTTAGAATAATCAGTTACACAGTCACAGATTTTTGCTATATTATTATATCTCTTTTATTTTTGCCTGGGAACTCAGAAGGAGTTAAAATAGAAATCAGTTCATTCGGTTCATTTTGAGTAGCTTTGATAAAAGATTTATCACATAAAGTCATCTATAAATTCAGTTGTTATTTATAACTGTTTAGTTTGATCATCTTATACTTTTGTGGCAAATAGGGATCCACACCACCAATGACTGTGTTCAAGGGAAACAAACGGCCTTACCAGAAAGACTGTGTGCTTATTATTAATCATGACACTGGTGAATATGTGCTGGAAAAACTCAGTAGTAGCATTCAGGTGAAGAAAACAAGGTATGTAAATAACCAGATACAGATTTATATCATGTTTCTAAACCTTTGTGTTATCTATTCAGTTTTCAGAAGGTTGTGAGCATCTACTTGCTCAGTGTTCTGTTGATAATCTTAACTCCACCTATGTCTTCTCAGACAAATCAATAAAATATATCTTTTCCTCAAATGCAATAAAAAGAAATATTTTAAGACCTAAAACATGGAAGCCATTGGGGAAAGGGACATACTTTATAATTAAGCCAATTTTGTTAATGTCATGATTGTCGATATAGTACCACCTAAGGGATAAAATTTAAATTTATAGATTTATAATTATGAGATAATAATTAAATATATTCTTTATTAATGTGAAACATTAATTTTTTATAAGATACATTTGAGGTCATTATATTACCAAAATAAAACTGCCTATTTTTTAAAATAGTGAACTCTTTCACTCAGGTATTACATATCTAATATGAAGCCAGAGTTTATTTGAAAGTCAAAATTAGTTCTATTAATAGAAGTAACCAAGTGGTTCTGTTTGTTACATTGTAATATAGTAATTATTATAGTAATTAAGTTATAAAGAGAGGCTTACAACCTGATGTTTTTCTGTTCATGCTTCCTCAAGCCCCTTTTCTTCATTCACTCATTCCACAAAATAGTTACCATTTATTGAGGGATTATCATGTGTTGGGCACTGTGCTAGATGCTTTATGTGCATTATCTTATCTAATCTTTATGAGTAATTTTTAGGTGCTATTATTATTCTTAAAAAAAAAAACAGGTCAGAAGACTGAGGATTAGAGAGATTGTGACTTACCTAAATTTGAGTGCTAGAGCTGAGAACTAGCCCAGGCAGTGTGCTGCAGAGCCCTTGCTCCTGTTCTGCTGCTGTCTATTTGTATTCGTTACGTACAGTGAACCAGGTGCTGCAGTTACTCTTCCAATGTCTGGTGGTTGTGGTGTGTTCCTTTACTACCCAGTGTGATGTGGAGACTAGCAGCATCGTATCACCTGGGTACTTGTTAGACATGCAACATCTCAGGACCTACTAGGTCTGAATCTGCAGAGTTCCCCAGGTGATGAGTACATACGCTAGAGTTTGAGGAGCACTGGGCTAGTTCATTTACAAAAGAAATTATTACTGGAGAGAATTTTTTCAGTTTGGGGTGGAACTCTGCTTGTCTGCCAACAAGAGCTGGCATGTGATGAAATGAGCAAGCAGTATATAGATAATGGAAAAACTCACAAGTTGGCCAGTATTTTAAGAGCTAGTTTATTTAGGAACCCATGCACTCATGAGTGTAACTTCATATTGCACACAGTGAAGTAGTCACACAGTCATGTACTGCATAATGATGTTTTGGTCAGCGACAGGCTGCATATACAACAGTGGTCCCATAAGATTATAATGGAGCATATATGGAAACCTGATATATGGCACTTGATACTGGCATTGCAGATCAAGTAGGGGAAATGACTGATATCATTAATGGTGCTGGGACATTGGGTTTTCCATATGAAAAAATATATATAAATGAAAATATATATGCTATCTAGGTTTGTGTAAGAACACTTCATGATGTTCACACAATGACGAAATCACCTAACGATGCATTTCTTAGAACATACCATTGTTAAGCGATGCATAACTATTTTCTACTAGTAAAATGGATTCTCATAATCACATTATATCTTATATCTGTTTTATCTCCTTCTTGCTATCTGCCTCTTGAGGGCAGCGAGTCTATTTTATTCATCCCTGTATCCCTGGTACATAATACAGTGCTAGAATGCAGTAGACACTGAGAAGTTGAACGAGTCATTCACATGATAAAATTATAAATATCAATATTTTTCAGTGGTCTGGAAAGAGCGTGGGATTCTGCGGAGACTTCTGGGTGCTTGGTCACCTGGACAAATTTGAGAACCACTGTTTTTTCCCTCTGATGTAGTGTCTGTCTGTCCTTTCAGAGCTGAGGGGAGCAGTAAAATCCAGGCCCGAATGGAACAGCAGCCTACTCGAACCGCACAGCCATCACAGCCACAGCCACCACCACCTCCACCCCCTCCACCACCTATGCCATTCAGAGCTCCAATGAAGCCTCCAGTTGGACCCAAAACTTCTCCCTTGAAGGATAACCCCTCACCTGAACCTCAGCTGGATGATATCAAAAGAGGTAGAGAATATTTTCTGGAGCCATGATAGCAACTTGGAGTAGATTGTTGATGTTCTTGTCGAGATCACAAGGCTGCTGTATTGACATGGTGGCGGGAACAGTCACTGCCATCAGAAAAATTTCTGCACAGCTCACTGTTCCAGAGGTGGTAAGGGTAGGGCTTCTGCCACTGATCTCATTTGACAAGGGTGAGTCCTTGAATAGTGACTTGAATTATGGCTATTTTGGTAGCATTCTGCTTAGAGGTCCAGGGTTTGAACAAGCACGACTGCCATCTAAAGCTCCATATGGCATGCCTCTAAGGCTTTGGAGAAAGAAAGGATTCTAGGTGTTGGGGGGTGAAACCCAAGTGTAGCAATGTTTCTGAGCTCTATATTTATATAGTATCTGGGTTAGAGGGGCCAGGTGTGGTGGCGCACACCTATAGTCCCAACTACTTGGGAGGCTGAGGCAGGAGGATCTCTTGAGGCCAAGCATTTGAAGCATTGGTGTACTGTCATCATGCTTGTGAATAGTGACTGCACTGTAACCTGGGCAACACAGCAAGATCCCATCTGTTTAAAAAAAAATAGGTTAGAGGGCTATTTAAAATACCATGACCAAATGTTTTGTGCTGATACAAAGTGTATAAATATGAACAAAGCCATGAGGACCAGTGGAAATGGATACTGGCCTAGAAAGACTTCAAGGTCTGGTTTGGCTCTCTCCATTGCAAACCTGAGACTAAGGAGTTTACTTTGTCTTTCTCTCCCATACAATCAATGGTTTTAGTCCTCCAGAGTCTTATAAGGTATGAGGTTAAGTGGCATATTTCATATCTGTAAGTTTTATGAAGCAAAATTAAATCCGTGATAATAGTAGATAGGGAAACATAAAGAGTTGTCCGTCGGAATTTTGCCTGTTCCACCCTATAGAGAGGCTGCCTTTTAGCAAATGAAATCACTCTGTGCACTGTTCACAGCTGTACATGCCTTGATTTTTTTTGCTTGTGGATATTGGAATGCTGTTAGGGAAATTTCCGCTCAAGTTAAATAGGAGTGAGACCATGAGTGGTTGGTTGTTGCCAGTTATGCTTAAAGGAGCCGTAGCCATTTAAGGTCACCTGGTGTGTTTGGACAGGAAAACCTGGCATCTTTATTGATATATACTGTGATGATGTATCCTTAACGTATTCAGTGACATTGAAATGGCTAGGTAAAACATGTTTTTTCTTCCGTACTTAATGTCTGTCGAAAAGGCATGGCTGTCAGTCAGGTATTCGTAGAGTGGAGAGGAGGAATGTTGTTCTACCATTTTTCTTAGCTGGAAAGGACCTCAGAGGCTGTCTGGCCTTAATTTTTCCAGAGTGGCTTGGGATATTCATTGACTTCCACCTGGGTCTCACTGCTGGTTAGAGGGAGATCCAAAAAAATCACTCAGACCTTCCAATTCCTAGTCAAGTATTTTTCAAACCTTTAGCATGATATTTCTCTTATTTGGGAATTATGGTTTTATCCCATAATTCACAATCTTTTTTGTTGTTTTTTTTTTTTAGTAGATAAAGGTAAAATAGACTTAAATCATTTCTTATACAGAATAGTCATCCTGAAACATAGTCTGCTTTTTACTTATTTTGGGTGCATTTAATGGTTCCATTGTCTCTCTGTAAACAGGTTTTTTTGGTTTGTTCATTTTGGTGTTAGTAATTTTGTTTGTATGTTTTTGTTTTGTTTTGTTTTGTTTTTTTGAGACAGAGTCTTGCTCTGTTGCCCGGGCTAGAGTGCCGTGGCATCAGCCTAGCTCACAGCAACCTCAAACTCCTGGGCTCAAGCGATCCTCCTGCCTCAGCCTCCTGAGTAGCTGGGACTACAGGCGTGCACCACCATGCCCAGCTAATTTTTTCTATGTATATTTTTAGCTGTCTAAATAATTTCTTTCTATTTTTAGTAGAGATGGGGTCTTGCTCTTGCTCAGACTGGTCTCGAACTCCTGACCTCAAGTGATCCACCCGCCTCAGCCTCCCAGAGTGCTAGGATTACAGGCGTGAGCCACCGCACCTGGCCTGTTTGTATGTTTTTTAAGGAATTGAGAAGTAGGGCTTTGTTTAAAATATTTTTAATTCTGTTGGTTTTGCTGATTTACTGTTTATAGAAGCTTCAGTGCACTGCCTTGGGAATGGAAGCTGTGCTGACCCATGTCATGTCATTTATTCCAGAGCTGAGAGCGGAAGTTGATGTTATTGAACAGATGAGCAGCAGCAGTGGGAGCAGCTCCTCAGACTCTGGGAGCTCCTCAGGAAGTGATGACGATAGCTCCAGCAGCGGAGGCGAGGACAATGGCCCAGTCTCTCCTCCACAGCCTTCACACCAGCAGCCCTACAACAGCAGGCCTGCCATTGCCAATGGAACCAGCCGGCCACAAGGAAGCAACCAGCTCATGAACACCCTCAGTAAGTGTGCTCTCCCCCTTATGGCCGAGAGAGGGCTATCGATGCAGCTTCTATTTATCTTATAGCAGAACCTGAAAACCTAAAGACTTTTAAGGCCTAGGAAAGGATCTTGGCAAAGATAATTTGGAGCAGAAAGGAGTGAGTTACATAACATTAAAAAAGGGACGCACAAGACTCAAAATCTTTCCCATTCCCCACTGGCACAAATTGAGTTTTGTGAATTTTGGAAAATGCTTGAACGTGAACGGGTAGGCTCTTTGCTTTTGCTTATATACCAGGCAGTAGGGGACCTACCGGCCACCACAGTACCCCGTGCCTCCAGGTCTGTCATAAAAAAGAATCCACTGTCTCCACAACGTGGTGTCCTGTAGCTCATAGACTTGGGAACCTATGCCATTAGGATATATTTGGAGACCTATTAACCTCTGGCAAGAGGGAAAGAAATGGATATTGTAATATCTGGGTGGCTTTTAATGTAGTTGATAACTAAAGTAAAACAGGAAAATGAGAACAAAAATTTCTTTGTTTTAGAGGTGGGGAAAGGGCTGATTTTCTATGTTTTTTCTCTTTCTGGGAACCTGATGAATGTTCTCCCTTGGTGCACCTCCTTTTGAGGAAATTGGAAAGTCTGGAGACAACAGTGGGGAAGCTAACCTAGCTAACCTAGTTAACCCTACTGTTGTGGACCAAGCAAAGATAATCTTAACCTTGGCACTATGGACATTTTGGGCTGGAAGTATCTTTGTTGTGGGGGGCTGTCCTGTGCATGGTAGGATGTTTGAGAGCATCCCTGACCTCTGCTCAGTAGATGCTAGTACCTTTCCCCCCTTGCCCCTGCCCCCCACACACACTCTGCCAACCAAAAATGTCTGAAGACATTGCCATGCGTGTCCTGTCTTCAACATAGGGTGAAGTGTATAAAGAAAATGGCGTCACACAGGTAGTTAGAAAAGGGAGGACCTTGGGGTCAGACCCCCGTGAAAGAGTCTCAGGGACTCACTCCAGAGTCCTCAGAACAGACTTTGAGAAGAACTAGCCTGGAGATTAGCAATCCAGAAATACAGAAGTTCGCTTTTGTTTTTTAATCCAAATGGTATCAGCTGGGACTCTGTTAACAGTGTGTATTCCTTTTATATTAGGTTGAAAGTTTGAGTACTTAAATTCTTCACTCCTAAATTCTGTACACTAAACAAGAATCCGGGGGTTTATAAAACTCATTAGTTCAGATTTGAGGTTGAAAATAACGTGTGTATCCTGGGCAGAGGTGTACAAAGGGAATATTGCATTAGTAAATTATTGGTGTTAGCAGTGTTCAGCTTCCTTAATAGGAAGCCTAACTTGGTGTTTTCTTAGCTTTTATAAAGCAACTTAATGTGAACAGTTCTACGAAATGGTGAATCAGTTATTTATAAATATTTTCTTGCTACTTACTAACACATTTAAAAGCTTTCTAGCCTATTCCTCCTTTGCTCCATCCTAATCAGTATTGCTGTGCTTTGCAGATACCAAAAATAGCATCTCTTTTAAAATGTTGACTATACCAGTTTTTTTTCACTGAGCTAAATTGATTTTTCTCCCTAATTAAGTTGAATTAGCAAGATTTTACTGTAGTGTGGTAGCCAAGGCAGTCAACCAAAAAATTGAGAGGAAGTCATTTTTAAATCCTGTACTTTTGGTTTTATTCTATTTTTTTGTGTTTTTTTTTTTCTTGCAGGAAATGACTTGCAGTTGAGTGAGTCTGGCAGTGACAGTGATGACTAGCACTGGATCTTTCAAAATCTGCTTTTTGGTGCACATACATGCTGCAAGACCGGGCTACTTTAGCATGGAGTCCATTGCCAAGAGGAAAATGTTATGAATCAGTGACTGTAGTAGGAGCTTGAGGCTCTGGAGCTCTCGGATATTCAAATATTTAACTTAGTGGTGATGGGTGATTTTCTCATGTAATTTTTGAACAATCTCATGTTTCAAAGTAGATCTATTGAAGAACTAACAGAATTGTGTTTCTATTTAGTTAACATTGTTAATGAGAAACAGACAAATGTGGCCTGGTCTAGGTTACTCGAAGGCCAAGTCTTCACCAGGCCAGTCAGTTTGGCCAAGTGGTTTGCACCAGTGAAATGAAACAGTCTTTGTGGGGATAGGAGAAAGGGGGAAACCTCAAACTGCATCACCAAAATATGTGAAAACCACTTTAAATTATTGACACAAAGTGGTAAGGAAGTTGTCTGACCCAAGCCTGGGTAGAAATGGATTTCAAGACGGAGTGCTTGTGTGTCAGCTGGTTGGGAACCAGGAGATCTGGCTAGCTGAAGGCCCATTACAGACTAGGAAAAGGAAGCACACGGCCAGCTGTGGCAGTCTCCTGTGTACTGCCGGCCCCTTCCCAGGCTTTTCTCGTTCCTCCCTCCCTTGAATCTCTTTTGTTGGAATCAGAGATTTCTTATACATGGGACTTTTAGATGTACATTGGAGCTTTAATGAGATTCCAAAAGACAAAAATGTTGGGTACTTCTAGCTTGAATTCAGATCCACGCAGTCCCTAAACCCATGAGGCTGGGTGAGCAGATTAAACCAGCAGCCACTGTGCTGATGCATGTGACTGAGTTAAACTGGGGCTTTTGGTTCCACGTGGATCCCTAATAAGTGTTCTTCATTCAGTGGATTTTAGCAGGAGGAGATAGGAATAGAAGAGAGGTGTAGTGAAGAACCTCTCTGAACAAATGAACCAGCAGTAAGTTTCCGAAAACCGGAATCTAGATAGGAGTTCTGCAGTAGGAAATGACACATTCTTAGATAGGGGATTTCTGTTCATGCTTTTGTACCACTGTTTGTGCCTGACTCCCAGACTGATTTGTATTTTTTATATACAACTAGATGAAAGTCACAAGATTGCCTTTTGCAGTGTGCAGTTTCCAAATGAATCTGTTGTTGTAGGAAACTGGTCACTAGTAAATGTTCCATATTGAGTGAATGTGTGATAAATTGTCCTGTAATTAGTATAGAGTAGCCCATTTCTGTAGTTTGAACATGTCCTGAGAAACTTCCATCAAGACAGTAGTAATAATTTTTCCTCTTTGAATCCCCTCACTCAGGTGGCCTCCCCCGCCCCAGCTAGTGGAGGGAAGTAGTGTAGACCTAGAAAGGTCAGAGTCTGTGGTGGGGGATTCTGTTTGCGTTGGACCTTGTAGAGTTGACTATTTTCATCCGCGTAGTGACCCCAGCGAGCTGGAGATGGGGACAGAGCCCTTGCCCAGCGGCACGCTCACACCACTCCACCCAAGTTTAGGGAATAGGTGTGCACTGGTACTCTGTGGTGGGTTCTCAGCTGTTGTGAAGTTGTGACATTTCAGTGGATTTAGTGGCAAGTAGGAACTTATTTATAGTGGATTGATGATGACAGCTCAGGGAAGGTGAAGGTCATGATTGGGAGACTTGAATCGTTACTGGATGTGGGAATTGTTTCACTACTCTTAACTTGCTCAAACTGGGGCAGGTTCTAGGAACTTGAACTAAAAATATCTATTTAAGCCTCTCTCTTTCTTTCCTTTTTTCTTCGAAAGCCTTGATTTATTTATATAGACAGAACTGTGGTTTTTGGTATGTTGGGCCAAGATGTTTGGTTCTATAGGAAGTACTTGCATGTGGCACTGGGCTCAGTGAGTTAAGCTTTCTGAGCTTCAAACCCTTTCCCCCTGTCATGTGTCCTACCCAACACCGGATGGTTATTCTAGAGCACAGGTCCAGTTTTGTTCTCTGCACAAAACCTTTGGTGGTTCCGGTCCCCTGCCCCCTACTTGTACCCACCAGAGTAAGGAATCTTTTTCTTTTTGGAAATCAAGAATTTGGCCTCACAGATGGCTTCTCATAAGTAACCTCATGCCAGCCAAACTAGACTTGCTTCTTCCTGCCTCTGTGCCTTCTCTCAGCCTCTCCTCCTCCCCTCCACCTCCAAACCCCACTCCTGAGGCTCTGTAGGGCCATCTTCGTGGACCCTTTCTGTGTTTCAACCACATGGAGTGTCCTGTGTGTACATACTGAGCTTTCTCTTGCCTGAATTCGAGTTGGTATGAGCTCCTTAAAAGCAGAGACTATCGCTCTCATCTCTATTCCTTGGTGTGTCCACAGGAATAGACATTCAGATGCTTCTAGCCTTGTCGGGGAGGAGGCAGAGAAAACTAACCAGTGAAGTACAGGGGATAGACAAGGAGAAAATATTCCAGGCATTTGGAGACAGCTGAAAATATTCATATTGATTTTCATGATTTAGAAATCTTTATCTGAACTGTTAAAATTGCCTTTTCTTTGCTCTATACAACGTCTACTATACTGTGGGTCATTTAGGCAAGATGAAAAGACTGAAGTCTAAAGTGTCTGAAACGCCATGGCAAGCCTTAGTAAAGATGTGATTTGGGGAAACTTAATACAGATAAACTAGAGATTTGTAATAATGCCACTTATGAACTATTTTATTTCTGTAGCAGAACCATTTTTTCTATGGAGGTGTTAATACGTATGTGTATCAGTGGTGGGAAAACTTGAAAATTCCAAAATTCTTACTTCCCTATTTGAGAGGCTCGTTCAGCAGTGTGTGTGTGTGTATGAGAGAGAGTGAGAGAATGAATGATGTATTTATTACATTATTTTGGAAGAGAATTAGTCTGTTATGTGGGTGTATATTAGGTACAGCCAAATTGGATGTTTCCATTTGGCAAGAAAAGTAGGATTTCTGAAACTCAGGCCTTAACCAGTAGGTTGGAAGAGAAGACCAATTGAAGTGTTATGAAATGTATGTTTTTATTGTTCCTATTATTTCTCTCTTGGATTCATTATTTTATTTGCTTCAATGATTTTTAAAATTTTGTGCCTAAAAGTTTATTTTGCTTAATTATTAAGTAGACATGCATGTTTACATTATGTAAAATATTTGCTGTGTAAAGTTTTTTGTTTATTCTCTTAAAAGATCATTGTATTTAAATAAAAATGAAGGTCAGCAATACACTTAACAACTTTGTGGCTTTTATTTTCTTACTAGCAATCAATGAGCCATATAGGTTCTTTTAAGAGACTTTTGTGCTTTAATCAGCTAACTAGAGTGATTCCCTTTTAATTTGGTGTTTATGATCATTAGGAAGTACACCTCAGTTTTTAAAAGTTGTGACATTCAAAACTGAAGGATGAACTTCAGTTTTTAAAAGGTATGAAATTCAAAAGTGAAGGATGACTTTGACAAGCCACATGGCATCTGAGGGCTTTTTACTTGGTCTGGAAAAGCAGGCTTAGCTTTGGGTCTGAGAACTATGTAAGGGTTAAACTGAATTCCTAGGCATCCTACAGTCATTTTAGTTCACCAAATTCCCTGCACCTGGGACGCCATGCTACAGGCACACAAACACCGCTGACCCCCCGTGGACATTCAGCTGGGGGTGATCTGCACTCCTTCCATTCTGTACTTCTGCACCAGCAGTGCTCACGTCTGCCTTGTGGTCTTGGCTCCTCTCCTGGACTGTAAACTAGGTGGGCAGTGACTATATTCCTTTCTAATTCTCTGTGATGTTTCTAATGGTGCTCAGTAAATCTGGGTTGAATAAAATTACATGTTAAGTTTCTAGGAATTCTCTGCTGTTTATTCTGCAACTGGTGCTCATTCCCTCAGGTTGAAGTAGGAGTTAAGCTTGAACCTTGTATACATTTATCACCTGAGGGAGTTTTATCTTCAGTTAACTGTGGGCACTATGATGGTATAAATAAACCATCCCAAAACTCAGTGGTTTAGTAAGCATTTATTTTGCTCACAAGTCTGTGAGTTGGTGATTCATACTGGCCATGGCTAGTCTTGACTGGCTCCCTCATATGTCCTGGCTGTCGACAGGTTCAGCTGACCTAGGATGGCTTTGGCCAGCATAGTGGGGACAGCTCAGCTTGTTTCTCAGCCTCCAGTAACAGCCTGGGCATACTATGGCAAAGGCAGATGAGCAGGAGAGAGAAGAAACAGGAAATGCTTCCATCACAATTGCTAACATGTCATTGGCCAAAGCAAGTTACAGGGCCAAGTTCAGAATCAAGGGGTAGGGAAATACATTCTACCAATTGATGGGAGGAGTTGCAAAGTACATTGCAAGGGTGTGGATGCAGGGAGGTTGGGAAGAATTGGGTCTATTAATGCAGTGAATCAGCTACATCCACATACCCCATGGTCAAGAACATTGGGCCATGCGATCTCTAAGACCCCTCACAGCTCGGGCATTTTCCCTGGTCAGATAAATAGCAGTGTCAGCAGGAGTTAAGACAAATTTCTATTCATGATTCCTGCAGAGGGTGCCAAATGCAAGCCAATAGCTGGCTCTTCTTGGCTTGGCAACCCCACCCACCCTCACCCCTTACTGCATGTAGTTTGCTTTCCTCCTACCATTTTACCAGAGCACTATTCTGATTATCTGTTGTTAACTAATAAACTACCCCCAAAACTTAGTAGTTTAAAACAACAAACATTTTATCTCATGAAATCTGTTGGTTAGGGATTGGGACAGAGCTTGGCTGGGCAAGTCTGCTCCTTGTGGCTTCAGCTGAGGTCACTCAGTAGTACTCAGCTGGCAGATGGGCTGGACTGAAGGGTCCAAGCTGTCTTCACTCACATGTTGGGCACCTTGGTGGCGATGGCTGGCAGCAGGCTCATCTGGGACTGTCAACCAGAGCCTACACCGCCTCTCCTGCATGGCCATCTCAGGGTAGTGGGCCGTCTTCCGCAGTGGCTGGCTTCCTCTAAAATGAGTGTTCTGAGAAGCTGCATGGCCTCTTATGACCTAGCCTGGGAGGTCACATAGCATCACATCCATAGTATTCTATTGGTCAAAGCAGTCTAAAACTTACCTGGATTCAAGAGGAGGGGGCATAGACTGTACTGCTTGAATGGAAGAATATCAGAAAGCCACCCACCCCAAGTGTCTACCTTTCCTCCCTGTGTTCTTTCGATCTAGTTTTCTGCCATTGTTCTCAGATGAACCATCTCTCCAGAGCAGTAGCTCTTAAAATGTGGTCCTGGACCCAATATCATCTGCATTTTCTGATGTCCTTGTTAGAAATGCAAATTCTTAAGCCTACTAAATCAGAAACTCTGCGGTGGGGGCCCAGTAACCTTTGTGACAAGCCCTCCAGGTTGATTCCGGTGAACACTAAAGCTTGAGAACCACCGCTCCAGGACAAAACAGCCTCCCTTGCTGAGCCTCAAGGGATGATCCATGACCATGATGGCTGCCTTCAGCTTCCCCTGCTGGGTCAGAAAGGGTTGAGGGTAACCTACTACATGTAGTACTGTTTATGGGTTGACACGTCAAAGACCAAAATGTGGGAGAGCTGGGGGGACAGAGAAGACAAGGTATTTCCTCATCATCCTTGAAGAAATTCAGGGACCAAAATAACCCCAGCTGAAATTCTCATGGGGTAGTAATGTCTTTGCAGCAGAATTCAGTGTTACATGCGGCCCCTTTTTAGTTCTATAAAGGGGTAAGTGGTGGGGCAAGGAGGAATAGAGGGCAGGGGAAATAGTTAATTTCTTCCTTTATTAAGGTTGTGTTGGTTGTGGAATGGTCTGACTCTAAAAGTCAACTGTCTGGGACTGAAAAGAACTCAGGGTGAGCCCCCAGAGAGAAAGCCCCAGATAAAGGCAATGTGAGTTCTTTCACTGTTTTCTCGGGCAGGGTTGGATGAGGTGGAAGTGGGGAGTCCTTAGCCCACCACTCCTGTGATTTGCAACTCTTAGAATGGTTACAAATGAGGATGCAGGAGAATAAACCATGCTTCCAGAACCTCTGGGCCTAGGGATGGTAATGGTGGGTGCTTAAGTGCAGCAATCTCCTTGTTGAATTACCAAGGTCCTTGACCTGTGAGCTGATTGTCACTACACAAGTGCAAGAACTGAGTTTCACTGAAAATTCTAATTGGTTCACTCTACTGGGGGCAGGGATGGGGCTGGACCACTCCAGTAAAACTGTCACTGGGGCACAGGTTGGCCCGTTCATTGTAATGAGCTCTGGAGACTCTTTAGCAATTTGATCCATTCGTGCCCTCCGTGGCCCTAGTAGAGTGATGGATGCCCTGTGTGTCTTTGCCAGGAGACACTCAGAAACTCTGTTCTGCTACCTTCAGCACTAGTTCCTAAGTGCCTAGTGACCAAGCTTCCTTCAAAAACCTTATTACTTTGCTTACAAATTTGTTACTCAAATAACCTTGCAGGTGCATAGAGAAGAGACCTGGGGCCAAACCCCATCCCCACACTTCCCTGGTTATGGTGGGAGCTTCTGGGCAGGCCTAGAGAGCCCCAGGGACAGGCTGGATCCTTGGGTGGCAGCTGAGCCAAGCATGGGCCTCTGTTACTGGTGAAAACATCAAAACCAGCCCAATACTGGAAGAGAGAGAAAATCGGTCCAGACTGAGAGAGGGAAAGTCAGCCCTGTGTCCCTGCCATGCATCACACTGCCGCAGCTGACACTCAGAAAACCAACCGCAAATGGAAAGCAATATTTCTCCCAAGATCACCGCTGCAGTTGCAAAGTGTCATAATCACTCTTTTCTTTGAGTGAGTGCTGCTTTCTTTCCAGTGACATCCCCAGCCTTGTTTTGTGACTCTCTCCACCTGAAAAAAATTCCCACGAAACTTTGTGACTGAAGTCAGAGGCTGTCAAAACTTTGCAGTTTGAAATCCTGTAAGTAAGAATAGAATACTCTGCTCTTGCCTGGAAGATCTGGGCCTGTGAGTCACTTTGACACACAGAAGCAGTTTCAATTTCCAACCTAGATGCAGAACTTCTGGTGGTGTTTTCAGGCACGACACTCAATATTTATCTAACTCCAAGGCTCTGAGGGATCCGGACCTGGTCCCCTGCACAGCTCAGGCCTGTGTTGCCCCCTTATGCACGGCCTGCTTTGCTTTGAGCCTCTCATCGCCGCTCCATTCCCATTCTACTGAAACCCCATCCCTTCCCAGACCCTATCAGAATCTTGTCTTTCTTGGTTTGATGAAATGCCCATTGTTCTTTGGGTGTTTGGTTTCCCTACTACAAGTCAGTAGTAACCTGTTAGTCTATTCAGCCCTGGTGGTGTGTATCAGAGGAGCTATTGTGCAGAGTGTGAGAACCACTGCTCTTTTTGTTTGTTTGTTTGTTTGTTTGTTTTTAGAGATGGAGTCTTACTATGATGCCCAGGCTGGAGTGCAGTGGCTATTCACAGTAGCAATCATAGTGCACTGCAGTCTCAAACTCCTGGCCTCAAGTGATCCTCTTGCCTCAGCCTCCCAAGTAGCTGGGACTATAGGTACACAGCACTGCTCCTGGCTCCACTGCCCTTTCTCACTGCTTTGCAATAAAGACTGTGGTCTAAACTGCTGTCCAAAGTGAAATCATGTAATCAGCCTCAAAGAGAGGAGAAAAATACCCCTAGGTCCTCAGAGAGGTGATTGATTCAGCCTGAGCCACTAAATAATGACACAGACAAAATCCAACACTTCCTAAACAGCTTCTAGGTGGCAGGAATTTTAACCATATTATCACTAAAATTCACCACAACCTTGAAATAAGGTACTGTTATTCTCAGTTTATAGATGAGCAAGCAGAGATTCAAAGAAGTGAAGTAAATTATGCAGGATAATTAAACAGCGAGTTAGCAGCACAGCCAAGACTCAAACCCAGATGTGTGATTCCAGTCCCTGCTTTTTCACACCACATCTTACTTGACCTACGGCACCCTGTGAAAGTCAGCCTCTCTGAGTGCACCTATCAGAATCAATCAAGAACATTCTGGGTTCGGGCAGTTTCCCCAAATATTCCCAAGTGGCTCAGCACCTATTCCTGCCGAAAGGAGAAGCAAAACCAGAAAGACGCCCACTGTCACGGACACTGTGTGTGCCTGGCACCCATTCTCCCCGTTCTTGCTCTCCCATATTCAGTCCAGTAGCCACCCCTTCCCCACGAAGCCTGTGAGCTTCTGGAGAAACCCCAAGGGATAAACTAAGAGTAATTGCATAACCTTTGCCACCATGGGTTCAGGAACCCAGCTCTAATTCCATCAGCAGGTGCCAATCTCCTGATAAATAGGAATTGGTTCAGGAATAGGCATGGGACCTAAAACAGGCCAAGGAGGCTCATGGCAAGACTATCTAGCCGAGAGGAGAGCAGAGAAATGGAGTGGGGGCCCTGATTGAACCATGCCTGATCTCCACCCCACCACTGGACTTTTTAAGTCATATGAGCCAATAAATATCACCTTGTAGTATTCAGGTTAGGTTTTCTGTTTCTTGCCAACAAAAGCATCTGGACAAGCAGAGCCTCCTTTGGTGACCAACTGCATCTCTGAAGACCATGTCATATTCTAAGCCACTCATGTGACAACCTCGGGAGTAGCTGAGGGAATCCATCACCACTCCTAGGGCACGTGCTGTCAGAGCTGGAGAGCAGAGTCCGTACTCACAAGCTGTTAGAGTTGGAAGAAAATTCAGCCCTTGTCTAAACGCTCTTTCAGGAAATTGAGGCTGTGAGAAGTGATGAACCAAGTCTGAACACAGGTACTTGGACTCCCAGTTCAGTGTTCTTCCCTCTATACTGTAGCATCTCAGCCTCCTACTGGACCAGCAAATTATCTCAGGAAACATTTTTCTGGTACAGACGAGCTCTTGGATACCTATTCCATGGCTGCCTGGCCTACTTACAGGCAGCACGGCCACTTCTGTTCATGGGGAACCCACACCCTACGGCACAGAGTTAGCATTTCAGGGAGGGCTGGGGAGCCACGCATCTTCCCTGATCTCTCATCTTTCCATTTCAAAATGCCAAAGGGGAAGAACTGCTATTATTACGTATATTATTAAAGCACACGCCTTCAAATCCTTTCATATCTTGAGCCTTTCAGAACCCTCCCTTGAAATAGCAGGAGACAGGCCCACCCCTAATATTTCAGACAAGAGCATATACAGACACTCACATACCAAATGTCTAAATATTTACATTATAATCAAATGAACAAACTAATTTTTGTTTTTTGGGTTTTTGTTTTTGTTTTTCTTAGAGATGAGGGTTTCACTATGTTGCCCAGGCTGGCCTCAAACCCCTGGCCTCAAGTGATCCACCTGCCTAGCCTCCCACGTAACTGGGACTACAGCCACGCACCACCACTCCTGGCTAAAACTATTAATTAAATATGTTCTGTCTGCTTACCCCAATAAACACACTCTCACAGGGACCAGAAGGCCAGGTTTGAATTTGGAATTTTAGGTTTCATGACGTCCTGGGGCAGCGCTGGGAGAGCAAGGCCCAGCTCCCCGCCCGACCCCCTTCCGTTTTACCCTCCGGCCCGACCCACACCGGCAGCGGCCTCACGTGGAAACACCAGCCCTCATCCAGGGGCTCTGTGATCTCTACAGATAGCTTTTCCCTGGCCACCACTCAGGCCCGAGTGTGTGCAAGTCATACTCAGGAGGACAGACGGGGGACCAGGGCTGCGCAGGCCCTGGGAGCAGGCTCAGGACCACTCGGGCAGGAACTGCGGCTCCCTGGGTGCCCGGAGCGGTCCAGGAGGGGACTGTGCAGGCCCACGGACACCTTGCCCTGTGGGGAGGCTCGTGGCCAACGGAGGGCCAGAGTGGCACCCTCCAGCCTTAGGAGCCAGGAGAGGGCCTGTTGGGAGCGGTCTCTGATTACGGGTGAGCACATAGCCAATAGAATCATTGCTGGGAGCCTTGTCAGGGCCCTCTACCAATCACTTCCCGCCACGACTACCTGCAATGGTATATAAGCCCACGGTCCTTCCTGTTCGGGGTCTCTCGCCATGTAACTAGACTAGATGCCTCATTAAACCGCTGTTGGAAGAACTCCAGTTTGTTGCGTCGTCCTTGCAGGCGAGTGCGGCGCGACAAGTGGTGCCGAAACCCGGGAACTTCTCGCACCGGCGGAGACGACCTCTTTGGAGGTGAGTTCAGAACCACAGCAGCTGGGGCGGCTTTATTTTGGACCCCTGCCCTCTTCTGACGCCGGCACCGGGTGCTTGTGACCTACCCCATGGGGAACTCTCCTAGTTATCCCTGACCGTGTCCTGCGCCATTTTGTGCAGGACGTGGACCGGGTGGCCCCATGGTTTCTCCACTTGGGGTCTTTAACGATTCCGAGTTGGGATAAGCTAGAGCAGGACCTTCGCCGTGCCCGAGAGTCTGGTCCCCTTTGGGAGTGTGTTCTCCCTGTGTGGGCACTGGTGCGCTCCTGTTTAGAGGACGACCGTTGCAGCGGTCCGGTCCGGGAAGGTCAGCAAGTACTCAGTGATTATCAAGATAGTATGTCTGAGAGAGGCAAAGTGGGTCAAGAAACGTAAGTCCGCGGGTAAACAGGAACGGCGGGGACGTCCGCCGCCTGAAAGGGACATGGAGGAGGTGGCTCTCAAAATGGCCTCCCTCCACATGTCGGCTTCCTCTTCTTCCTCTCGTCCTTCTTCTTCCTGTTCTTCTTCATCGTCTCGCTCTTCTTCCCGTTCGCGTTCTCGCGAGGCGGAGGAGGGGCTGTCTCCGCAGGAGAAGGCGGAGCTGGAGGAGGCGGCGGCTAGATATGAGGCGGAGCGTAATCGCCCGCCCCCGTACGCTACTGCCCCTCCTTTTCCCGTTGCGGGATCCGCCCCTCTAAATATGGAGGGCGGAACCTCGTTTGTGCCTCCCCGAGCTAGAAAGAAGATACAGAGGGAGTTTGCTTTCCCCGTCTTTGAGGACGCTAATCAACATCGCTTTCACGAACACCTAGATTACAAGCAACTAAAAGCTTTGGCTGAAGCTGTCAAGGCTTATGGGTGCAATGCCGCTTACACCCGTGGCGCCCACGGCAGTACTCTGGCAGGACGGGCCTTTGCTGTGGATTCATTCACATGCTTCTCCGCGGCGTGCTATAGAACATTATCCTACGCAGGTTGCGGATTTGGCCTTATCTGGGCTTTCGTTGTCCCTTTCCCACTTCGGTATTTACCCTACAGTTATTCATTGCCCATACACCAAGTCCCAGACTCAAGTCCTTTGCTCTTCCTTAGATTCTTGGGCAGTACTCTGTTGTATCTTCCCAGGAGACATAGATAACCATTACCCTAAACATCCCCTTCTTCAGTTTGCACTTCGGCAATCAGCTTATCTTTCCTCATCTGACTTCCCCTGAGCCTCTAATTGGGGCTACCATTGTTTATACTGACGGGTCATCCACAGGCACCGGTAGCTATGTAATCAATGATCAGGTGTTTACGGCCCGCTTCGCTTACTCTTCTCCCCAGCACGTTGAATGTGCTATCGTTGAATTGGTTCTCCGAACCGTGCCAGAGCCCCTTAATATAATCTCTGATTCTGCTTATGTTGTTCAGGCTGTCCGTCACTTGGAAACAGCCCATTCTCTTAACTCTCGCAGCACGGTGTTCTCCTTATTCTGTGCTATCCGTGCTGCCATCCATTCGCGCCGGTCCCCATTTTTTATAACGCACATTCGGGCCCATTCCCTTTTGCCGGGCCCCATGGCGCGCGGCAATGCCCTGGTGGATCATGCCACTCACGCTTATTGGGTTGGCTCTCCGTTGGAGGCAGCTCGCCAGTTTCATTCTCTATACCATACTCCTTCACTGACGTTACGTCTCAAATTTGGCCTCTCGTGGGCAGCCGCACGCGATATTGTGCTGCAGTGCGCGGCCTGTGCACCTTTTCGTCCAGCACCTCATGTAGGTGTCAATCCTCGTGGTCTTCGGCCACTCCACTTGTGGCAAATGGACGTCACTCATTACTCCTCCTTTGGCACTCTTTCTTATGTCCATGTTTCTGTTGATACCTGCTCTGGCATAATTCATGCCACTCCCTTGACAGGTGAAAAGGTAAGTCATGTCATCACCCACTGCTTAGAGGCTTGGGCTGCCTGGGGTAAACCTCAGGTTATCAAAACTGACAATGGCCCTGCCTATACCTCACAAGCTTTTCGTCAATTCTGCACACGCCTAGGCGTGGAGCACCGCACGGGCCTTCCCTACAACCCCCAGGCCCAGGGTATCATAGAGCGTGCCCATGGCACCTTAAAGGCCTATCTCAAAAAACAAAAGGGGGAGACGGGGACGAGCCCTTTGGGCTTACGTACCCCTAAGCCTGTGCTCTCTCTCACCTTGTTCACTTTAAATTTTCTTTTGCTGGATGATCAGGGGCGCTCTGCTGCGGACCGCCACGCCAACCCCGGTTCCCCTTTATCAGAGCAGGTCTTGTGGAAGGATGTCCTGCTTAACAAATGGAAAGGCCCGGATCCGGTTGTGAGCCGGTCCAGGGGAGCTGTCTGTGTTTTCCCGCAGGACACTCCTGATCCAGTGTGGGTCCCAGCACGCTTAACGCGGCGAGTGCAGCGGTTGGCGGATGTGGAGGATGCAGATGATGGGGCGTCCGCTGCCGGGGATGCTGCTGCTCCTGACCTTTCTGCTGCTGGCCGCATCGGTGACGACGGACCGGCGCTGGGCCATCCTGTCGGTGTTCCCGAGACCGATGCCGGTGACCCATGATGCCCAGATCTTCCCCCGGCTGTTCGCTACTAATGCCTCTTTGGGCCTTGCCAATCTTACATGGAACTCCTCCTCAACATTTGAGACGTCGGTCCACGCTATTCAGCAGCGTAATCTGTCTTTCCCCTCCACACCTGTTTGCCTCTGGCCCCCTTTTATCTGGATCACTGCTACTTCCTCTGGTCCTGGTGTTCTCAATTGCTCCACGGCAAACTGCTCCTATGCCCGTTGCTGGAATGCCTCCAGCCAGTCCATGGCAATTGTTGCCCGTATGCCTCGGCATATTCCTTGGCCGGTGGAGGCTCCTAGCTCCTTGACCCTTTTCCGACAGCGAAGAGATTTTGGCGTTACTGCAGCTGTAATTTCCACATTGGCAGTGACTGCCGCACTGGCAGCCGCTACGGCTGCAGCGGTAGGCTCTGTTCAGACAGCACAGATGCTGAACAACCTATCGGCATCTGTGGCTACAGCTCTGGACACACAATCCGCCGTCAACGCGCATCTGAAGGGTGGTATCATGATACTGAACCAACGTGTGGACTTGGTCCAGGAGCAAATAGATGCCTTATGGCAGCTGGCACAGCTGGGCTGCGAATGGCGTTTCACAGGACTATGCATTACCGCGGTACCGTTTGATAATGCTTCCGCCGCGGCCAACAAGTCTCGTCAATTATCTGCTATGTTGACAGGACACTGGTCTAGTCAATTTACCGCCTTGACCCGGCAGTTGCAATTGGAGATCACCCACATTAACTCCACACGCCTGGACTTGACAGTGACCAATGGTCTCTTTCCTACATTTCAGTCAATAGTCCGAGGACTTCGGGACTGGGCTGGCCTGGGGTCCCTAGGGTTCATGGGGATCCTGGGAGCAGGTTTCGTGATCTGGGGGTTCCTGCGCGTTCGTGCACAGCGCCGCAGGGACCGAGTGGTGGTTACCCAAGCCCTAGCCGCCCTCGAGTGTGGTCAATCCCCTGGCATCTGGCTACAAATGTTACGCTCCGAAGGTCAAGACCGCCTCCCCTCTCGCACAGCGTGACATGGCCCATGCACTCTGAGGGGTTTCCCCATTGCACCAGATTGTGGCGTGTCACCCCCTTACCAGCTGTTGCACCTCCCAGAGTCTCTGCTCATTGCACGGGAGACGGTGGCCTTTGCACCTGCTTCAGGGACTCCACCCCCTGGATCCGGACCTTGAGGTTGGAGTCCCCAAAGCTTGTGTTGCAAAACAAAAGGGGGAGCTGTTGGGAGCGGTCTCTGATTACGGGTGAGCACATAGCCAATAGAATCATTGCTGGGAGCCTTGTCAGGGCCCTCTACCAATCACTTCCCGCCACGACTACCTGCAATGGTATATAAGCCCACTGTCCTTCCTGTTCGGGGTCTCTCGCCATGTAACTAGACTAGATGCCTCATTAAACTGCTGTTGGAAGAACTCCAGTTTGTTGCGTCGTCCTTGCAGGCGAGTGCGGCGCGACAAGGGCCCTGCTGGTCAGGTCCAAGGGCGGTAGGGAATCCCCATCCCATCCTAGACAAGGTCGTAAAGCAAGGCTGGGGCAGGGCTGGGCAAGCAAGACAGAGCTTCGTGACTTCGGACAAGTCCCACTACATCTCTGGACCTCAGTTTCCTGCCTTGTCTCTAAGGGAGCTGGAGTGCTTCCACATTCTAGAACCCTCTGCAGAGATAGGGAAGCAGACTTGAATTCAGACCCCTCACTATCCAGCAATGCTGAAGCGCTGGCCCCACGCCCCAAGGAAGAGAGAGTCACAGTGGGGAAATGAACTGCCTTTATTTCTCGATTTCCCATCCGGAAATCTCAATGTGACGGTGGAAGCAGCAGGGAAGCGACATCTCCCCAGGACCTGCAGGGGCCAAGGGAACCGGAGCAACCAACGCACTCGCCCCTAGAGACACCACCCTCGGGCTGATGTCACCTGTGGGAGAAATGGGCCACCAACAGACCACCAGCAGGTGGCCTGCTGGGCCCAAGGCTCCTGCCTGCTGTGTCCCCAAGACTCAGGCTCATTAAACAGCCATGTAAAAACCCCAGGGTGTCCGTCCACCCGGTAACAAACGGGCAAATCCCACCTGAGGTCTTCCGCGGGGCGGACCTCCCCCGGGAGATGCGTTTCCACAGCAAAGCCCAGCCCCACGCGGGAGGGGCGGTGGTGAAAGGCAGCTCGCAGACATGCAGCACCGACACGGGCTCGCAGACGTGAGGACAAGGCTACCACGCAGACACAAAAGCGGTCACAGGGCACTCACAGGAGTCAGCAGAAGCGCGGGGCTGGGCGAGGGGAGTGTCCTCAGCGGTGGGGCCCCAGGCGGGGAAACCGAGGGAGGTGTCTTCCTAAGGACCAGGGAAACACCAACAGCCTGCGCGGGTGTGGACTTGGGGAGGTCGCTCTGTGCCCGTGAGTCTCCTGGATGGGAAATGGACATGAGGGACATTCGCAAGACAGGTCAAAGTGCAGAGAGAGCCACGAGGTCAAGATGCTGCCAGGGATTTCGAAAGGAAGCAGGGAGGGGGGGCGGCCGCTGCCCTGCTGCTGCTCACGTGGCCTCCGCCCTCCGCTGGGCGGGCCTGGGTCTGGCGGGTTTCTCGGTACTTTTTCACAGTTAAGTCTCTCCTGGGGGAGCCACATCCACTCGGGTCTGGGCCAGCCTGTGGCCAGCTGCGGGGTCCCTTGGCGGGTCCAAAGCTGTGAGCCACACTGAAAGAACGTGCCTGCTTTCCTGCTTTGTGGTTCACAGGCCTTGGGAGAGCCGGTGGCCACGGCCCCGGTGAGCATGCCCGGTGCAGACGGCAGAGGGCGGGAGGCCCGGACTCCAGACTCCCCAGACGGGAGATCGAGACAAACTGCCAGCCCCGGAGGCCTGTGTGTGTCTAACAGTGCTAAGCCAAGTCCACAGCCTGGGTCAGCCACTGTCTGGAAGAGGAAGGGCGTTGTAGCGGCTGTCAGGCCGCATGGTAGTGATGGGGGACAGTTCCCAGGCTGGGCATGTGGAAGGTTTTCTGGTCCTTTGGAGCAAGACAGGATGCAGTGGTCCTAAAATTCTTCCAGTCAGACTGAGTTAAAAGCACGTCTTAGCAGCAGGAGTTTGTTTTTGTCGCACAAAGGTTGGCGGAGACTGGACCAGGACAGCGCGAAGGCCAGTTGGTACAGTGAAGACGCTGCTGCCGGTGACGTGGGGCGCAGCCCACCTTCCCCGCGGGGCCCTCATGTGAAGTAGCGGCAGGGCGTGGAGTCGATGTAGCAGTACCGGGTGCACCGCAGGTCTCCATACGACCTAGGGAGGTAGAGACACGTCCTGAGGCCACTTCTGCTGACTCTCGGCCAGACTTCACCCGACCGCCACTGCTACCACCTTACCAAGGGGCAAGGGTTCCATGAAAACTTTTCTCCTTCTCATTTGGGGTGAGGGGCTTGGGGGAGTTGAGTCAGGTCTCTGGGTGTTCTGCCTTGAGCCCCAACTGAGGGAGCTGAGTGGGAGCTGGCAGCCCTGCTCTTCACAGCACATTGACCAGAGAACCACCCCTTGCTCAAGGCCTGAAAGGTTGCCGGTGCTGTCCATTAGAACACACCTTACTGATGCAAATGTTCTATATCTGCGCAGCCACTGGCCAGATGTGACTACTAAGCTCGAGAAATATGGTGGTGCTTTCCTGTAGTCCCAGCTACTTGGGAGGCTGAGGCGGGAGGATCACTTGAGCCCAGGAGCTGGAGGTTGCAGTGAGCTATGATGACATCACTGCACTCCAGCCAGGGCCACAGAGTGAGACCCTGTCTCAAAAAAAAAAAAAAAAAAGAGGCCTGAGGGGCCAGCAGATCCACTCTGGAACCAAGAGAAGAGCAGATCAGGGACTGGCTATGAGGAAGCGGCCTCCCCATTTTCCCACAGACGTTATACGGCTCTGGTCTGCGAGCATCGGGGGAACACGGAACAAGCCAGAAGGCTACATGCCGGGCATGGAGGCAGCACCTCATGGGGCGGTGGCCCTCAGTTGGCTTGGAAGATGTCAACAAGGAGGCCAGGACACCAGAATACTTGTCCTGAGTAACGAGGACACCCACTGAGGATTCTAGGAAACAACCAAAAAGAGGCTCTTGGAGAGAACATGTTCTCAGAGGGGCCACGAGGCAGCAAAATGAGGTGTTACGGCCGCAGGCATGCCCGAGGGCTGGGCAGGGCGTTCCAGAGGAGCCAGGTCTCGTAGACACGTAGATTCATTGAAAGCCCTGATTCCTCTGCCCCCCACTGGGCTTCCGTCCCAGGCCCACAGCCCAGGAGGCAGACGTAGCCGTGGGGCACGGGGGCTGCGCGTCCCACAGCACCAGGGGGGCTCAGACCGCCGCTCCCCTCTGGGCCCAGGTCGGAGCGGTGGCTGTGGTGCCCCAGCTCAGCGCCGGTGGCACGCAGGCTGTGCCCCCTGAGGGGGCCACGCTGAGTGTGTGATTACTGCCTGTCCCCCCTGAGCAGAAGCTCCAGCTGGGCAGGGAGCATGTGTTGGGTCATTCATCACTGTACCTCAGTGTCTAGAAAGTACCAGGAACGGGAGAGGCACTCAAACATTTCCGTGAAGGAGAGAAGGAAAGGAGAGGGTGGGGAGAGCAGGGAGGAGGGAGGGGTGTCATAATATCAAGTGGGGTCAGCCCTACCCAGGCAGATAGGTCTCGCACGTCAGGTGGCCGAAGTCGGAGCCATCACAGTCCTCCACACCCTCATGCCGGTGACCGTCTCCACAGTAGGCCCGGTGACAGCCTGAGGGGACACAAGCAAGCCCAGCCTGAGAAGAAGCAGGGATGGGACAGGCTTGCCGCAGCCTGTAAGGATCATGTTGCCCAAAGGATCCACCTAGCGCACTGCGCCCCTTGGAGAACCGACCTCTGTTAAGCTTCAGCCTCACCTGGGGACAGCCCCTTCAGCCCTAGGTCCCACACCGATGCGCCGTGGAACAAGGATAAGGAGGCCCAGGCTCCGGCCCAGCCTCGCCACTCGCTAGTGAGGGATGGGGGACCTCCCTGTCCTCATCTGCAAAACTGGGACATTGACATTGCCTCCCCCGTGGCCCACGGGGGGGTTCAGGAGACTGTTGAGTATCAGGCACCAGTGAGGGGACATGGCGGCTCTTATCTGTCAACAGAGAGCTTCAGGGGAAGGGGACACTGAGGGGCCCAGCCTTGTGTCTCCCGGGAGCTACACGATCTTCAGCAAAGACCTCTGTTCTCACATGCAGGGAGGGTCTTGGAACACGAACCCCACCCTCGTTTTTACAGGGCATAGAGACCCTTCTGGCTGTGAGAGCTCCTACTTGACAGTGTCTGCACCGGAGGCAGACAGGACTCCAGGCAAGGCCAGTTCCCAGGGGTCGCCATCCTGGAGTTGTTGGGGGACACTGCAGCATCTCCCCTGTACCCACCCTTGGGCACACCTTCATCACTCTGTACTGTCATCCTTCCCCTGAGCTGCTTGAGGACAAGGACCATGACTTTGCATCCACATACACCCAGCCCTGAGCCTGAGCTTGGCTCTGCTGAAGAGGGGCTTAAAATGCAAGTCCCGAATGTCCTCAATGAACGGATGTTGAACCCTTGCTGCATCCAGACAACCCATGCCAGCGTTAGCTCAGACTCTGGAAAGACTCAAGCAGCCAGCACGTCACACCTACTTTACAGCCAAGGCAGGTGAGGCTCAGAGCTGTCAGTCTCTCTCCCTCACCCCACCCACTCAGCATGCCTCCGTTCTGAGCCCGAGGGTGAGTTGGTGGCTCTCAGAGCCTACGTTCAAACTCTGTCCTGACTCTACAGCCCATGCTTTCCATCTTACCTCTTGCTTTTGTCACCTGGTTTAAAAAAAAAAAAGCAAACCTCCAGCGCCTGCTGCCTGCCATCTCGGCAGCACCCATGAGGACGGCAGCTCTGGCCGGCACCCTCGCCTTACCGAGGGCGCTGCTGCTAGAGCTCTGCTGGTAAAAGCCAGTCCTCAGTCCTCATTCCCTTTGCCTTTCATTCCTGCATGCAACTGAGAGCCCATCACCTTTGTCTCTTGTGCCTGAAACATGGGTTTTGCCAAGAAGTAGCATCGGGAGGGCCTGGTGGCTGCACTTGGGGGTAAGGAAGGCCTCGCTGGGGGCAGGATGCTTGACACCTACCCCTGTTGACCGGCTTGGGTGGTGGAAGAGTTAACATTTGGCCTGAAATTGGGGCAGGCGGGCACAAGGGAGCCCAGCTACACCCTCGCTGGCTCTAGAATGGTCCCAAACCACCAGAGCTGGTGTCCAGAGCTTGCCCCAAGCCCCACCCCACTGGCTGTTCAGGCCTCAGGGCCTCCTGGGCTGGGCCTCACTCACTGATGCAGTCGTCACCCACATTGTTGTTACCGTCGTCACACTCCTCCCCAGGCTGCAGGACCCCGTCCCCACAGGTGCTGTGCTGGTCTACAGCATAATCCACAGGGTAGAGAGGGGTCAGCTGGCCAAAGAAACACACAGCGTTAACTGGAGGATGGCATGCCCGGGCAGCCGCAAGGCAGGGAGGTCGTCAGCATTGGGGAGGGACAGACGCTCTGGGTCCGGGGGGCACTGCTGGGCAGCATCCCTTGCCTTCCTCCTGGGGGGCTGGGAAGGGTGTTGCCTGGAGCTCTGTGGCTGGTGGAATGCTGGGTCAGACCAAGACGGCAGCCTGGCAGGGCAGGAATGTGGAGACCATCTGGAACCTCGGCTCAGAGAGGAGCTTCTATTTGGGGGTGAGGGGCATGGAAGCTGCTCAGGAACAGTGTGAGGAGGATGCTTAGCCCTTCCATGGAGACAGACAGCAGAAAGCTCCGCCCAGGCCCGACTGCATGGCCTTCCCTTCCGGTACTGGCTGCGGCCTTTTCCTGGGCAGGGGGAGGTGGGGTGTGTCCTGAGGTGCTCGCCTGAGGGTACCTGGATGGGGAGCCAGCCAAGGCTGTCCTTGAAGTACAGAGATCTCTGGTCTCTGCGGAAGGCAATGGCGTTTTGGGTGTTCAGCCTCTCGAGCTCTTCCTGGTTGTTGACCACAAAAATCTGACAGAACACACACTGGTGAGGATGCTAGAAAACACTTTCACAGGGGCAGGGAAAAGCTGGCCTGGTTAACAGCGGGAAGGGGGATGACACGCTACGCCCTGGCATTCCTTCCCAAGTGGGGAGGAAGATCCCGGTTCCCACACCTTCTCAATCCTGTGTCTAATGCCCGAGTTTGAAATTAAAACATCTACTATGCTTTAACATTTTTAAACATTTTGAATGTTCCCAAAACTTAAATTAAAATGTGATGTCATACAGTTAAGTAATGCAACATCTGAAAATGATTAACAAAATTATCACGCTTGGAGTTGTTCATTACAGGATTCTTTACATCAGTGAAAAGCTCGGGAGCACCCTATAAATATCCAGCCACGGGCAGTGGTTCGAGTGCTCCAAGCACAGCCACACGGTGGGCGGGTGACTACGCAGCCCCTCTGACGATGTTTATGATGAATTGATGTCCCAGGTCTACTTCAAAGTAATCCAGGGGAGGGTGGGCAGTAGTGGGTAGGCATAAAGAGAAAATAAGGAAACTAGGCTAGCCATGAGTTGATAATTACTAAAGCTGGGTGGAGGGTACATAGGTGTTCATTACACTACTTATTCTGCTTTTATATTGATTAGACATTTTCTGTAATACCAAGTTTAAAGTGATGTTTATAGAGTGTAGAAACATGGTAGGATTTCAACTGAGATACCTAGAGTACAACATTTTTATGCAATATAATATCAATCATATATACATTATTCTTAAAAAAAAAAGACAAAGAAAATACACAAAAGGGGACCCACAACCAAATGGCCAATTTGGTTTTCTTCTTTTGATTTTCCAATTTCCTACAACGAGTGTCTACCCAGAGTAATGGAGGAAAATCAATTTTACTGAAAGGATTTTACAAAGCCCTAAGAGGATCAGATGAGAGGTCCTTATGGATAATCACCCCAGTCTTCTCCCACAAAGCCTTACCACAGGAACTCGCGGGGAACTGGGCCCATACACGGATTCCCCGTAGGAAGGGTTATTCACATTCACAGGGGGTCCACAGAGACATCTTCCTGGAGGCCCGGGAAATCCTCTTTCCCCTTTGGGTCCCATGACAAGTTGTCCTAGGAAGCAAGAGACTGCTGTGTTACTAGAGCCAAGGAAGAGAAAACCTAACAGTCCAGGGAGATGTGAGCAACTTTGCAACAGAAAGAAAGTTAAAGTCCACAGCCTTTCAAGGTAAGCCTGAGGGAGAGGTTCAAAGAGATGCTCTTGATCCAAGATGCAGAGGAGATAAGGTAAGAAAAATAGCTGGCTGGAAACACAGCTTCCTACTCCTTCCTGCCTTGAAGACAAATAAGATATCTGGTGCTGCAGCAGCCATATTGTGACCATGAAGTAACAAGCACAAGAAGACAAGCCAATGTGCACGAAAGATTAGGGCTCATGAGGCCTGGGGCCTGACAGTGACAGTTAGAGCCTGAACCAAAGCCAGCTACTGCCCACCTCTGGATTTCTTTGTTGGAGAAAAACTATGCCCTGTTTATTTATTTATTTATTTATTTATTTATTTATTTATTTATTTTGGAGACAGAGTCTCGCTTTGTTGTCCAGGCTAGAGTGCCATGGCATTGGCTCACAGCAACCTCAAACTCCTGGGCTCAAGCCATCCTCCTGCCTCAGCCTCCCGAGTAGCTGGGACTACAGGCGTGCACCACCATGCTCAGCTAATATTTTCTATTTTTTAGTAGAGACGGGGTCTTGCTCTTGCTCAGGCTGGTCTTGAACTCCTGAGCTCAAGTGATCCTCCTGCCTCGGCCTCCCAGAGTGCTGGGATTACAGGCGTGAGCCACCACGCCCGGCCATATTTGTTTAGACCATTATTAACAGGGGGCTTCTGGCAGATGAGTACATTGCTGACTGATAACTTTTGTTGTTTTTTTAATTTTGCTTTTCTTATATATAGGACCTTTAGAGGGGAATTTCTGGGTGTGAGCTTCTTTTACTTCTTCAAGAAGAAAATGGAACATTAGTATATGCTCAGCCCACTTACTTTGCCCTGGTATTGAGAAAAGTCAGGAAATATACTAAAAAAAATTGATTAGGAAATTTATTCCCTAGCAGTGTAGGCGGAGCCAGGGTGGTAGGTCTCACCTTGACATTTAAAGGCCCCGATACCCAGGCCACATCCCAGACCAATTCCATCACGTCTTCTGAGAATATAACCTAGGTGTCCGTGCTTTCATTTAAATAATTAATTATATTTATTTATTTAAACATGCCACTTTAGCATAAGGGAACCATACTTTTTTTTTTTTTTTTTTTCAGACAGGGCCTTGCTATATTGCTCTGGCTAGAGGGCAGTGGCATTGTCATAGCTCACTGCAACCTTAAACTCCTGGGCTTCAATGACTCTCCTGCCTCAGCCTCCTGAGTGGCTGGGACTACAGGCACACACCACCATGCTCAGCTAATTTTTCTGTCTTTCGTAGAGACAGGGTCTCGCTGTTGCTGAGGCTGCTTGAACTCCTGGCCTCAAGCGATCCTCCCAAAGCGCTAAGATTACAGGCATGAGCCACTTCGCCTGGCCAGGATCCATACTTGTAAAAGCTCTCAAGATGATTCCAGTGTGCACCTAGGCTGAGAACTGCTGGTCTGGCGAAATGATCCTTGCACAGGCCATTCCCCCACCAGATCACCCTCCCTCCATCCTCCATCCCTCTCCTTCCCAGGTGCCGCCTAACTACTTTCTGATGTGGGTTCAAACATCACTTCCCTGAGGAAAGCCCTTTTGAATCCTCACACTCTGTCATGTTCACCCCGGATACAGTTTCGCGGTTCCCTATCCCTTTCCTTTCCAGCACTTATCTCTGCAGTCAAATGTTCTACTCCTGAACTACACCCCCATCGGCACTTACCTCTGTTTGTGATTCTACATATTGTGAAATTATTCATTCGAGGTCTACCTCTCTTAGTAGAATGTCGGCTCCACAAGGGCAGGGCCTGTTTTCACCGCCCCCCTCCAGGGCTTGGCACATAGTAAGGGCATGTACATATTTGATGATGGAATGAATGAATGAATGCAGACTAATTGGTGAGAAAAAGTCTTTGGAAAAAGCTAGAAGTCACACTCCGGCTGGCAGAAAAGTACTAGAGCAAGAGCCCTCTGACAGGAAGAGCAAGAAGAGAAGAAAAGATGGGGAATGAAAAGAGAAATAAGGACTCCTTCTCCTGGGAAAATAAGGGGGGATTTGGAGACCAGCCAGTCAGGGGGTAGTATGACTACCTATGACCGAGGCAGTATGACATCTGGGGCAGCTGGGAACTGGGAACACAGTTTCCAGATCCCAGAAGGGTAAGACGTGAACTGACCCCAGGGGAGAGATCTGGCCAGCACCCCAGGGAGGTAGCTGTAGCTGGAGGAGACCCCAACAGAAAGACCCCAACACCCTGAGCCTTCCTGAGCTGGTTGACAGATATGCCCAAGATCAGAATGCTGACAGGATGAGGGACAGGGAGGTTTGCCATCTTATGCCAAGCTTTGGTTGTTTGTTCTAACAAGAAATATCAATACAATTCTGTGGGAAAAGCTCCAGCTCTGATATTTTCAGAAGAGGCCAAAGAGTCAGACACTCTATCAGCCTAGGGATAGTCTGGGTAATTACACACTTGGGGGAATTGAGGTGGGAAAGCTCTGTAACCGAGAACGTGAGAGTGGCATTGGGGCAGCCCTCTGGAAGGCTCTGTGACCCCAACTCTTCCAGAACCATGGCCCAGAGCGAGTCAGGAGTCTGTTGCATTAGCCAGCCAATTAATGGTGAGGCTGAGATTTGAATTCACGTTCGACTTAACACTGTGCTGTTCAAAAGACAAACGTCCAAGAATATTGATGCTCTCAGGAAGCCGGCAATTCCCAGGTACCACACTGATTCACTTATGTATAGTCTGGGTGCAGGAAGGCATCGGCCAAATTTGTGATTTGATTATCGCAAATTACATCCTACAGGCATTTTGCCCTTGTTCCCTCCCCACCCCCAGCCCCTCTTTCCCTGTAACTCGGGTAATTAACACTCCCACCCGTTCCACCTCCCCTGGCACCATCTGGTCCCACAGTGCTGGGCACCAGAACCCCAGGGAGCCTCCCGACAGGACGTGGCAGGGAGCCTGCTGCCACCACTGCAGTTTCCCTGCAGCTTCCTCCCAGCTGTTGGAGGGCATCCGTTACCCCTGCTTTCTGCCAGGCTGCGCTGAAGGGCACAGCAACCTGAACTTCCCACCTCGGCCTCTGGGAGCTCGTGGGCCTGGCCTCATCGCACGCCCTGCAGCCAGAGCACCCCGCACTCCCTCTTGCCCCAGGGAGCCTCCCCTTCCATCAGCTGCCTCAGTGGAGCAGGTGAGGAGAGGGGAATCTGGGACAAGGCAGAGGAGCCAGCTCGACAACCTCCAGAGGCTGCATGGCCGGGTGGGGAGTCAGAAGGGTCACAGACTGATCCTGGCCCAGAGTGGCCACCAGTCAGCTCTGTGACCTTGTGAAGTCACTCTTCTCTGAGGCTCAGGTTTCTGTCTAGAAAGGGAGGGATGGACTAGACCAGGGGAGTTTAACCTGAGGTCTCTAGAGCCCAGGGACATCCCAAGATGGATCTGGGGCAGGGGTTCTGGAACCCTGAGAAATAGTGTGCAGAATCTTGGGTGTAGGTACACACATTTTTCCCTGAGAGTGGGTTTAGGACTTTTATCAGATTCTCAAAGGTAGCATCGGGAATCACTCTGGGGACCTATTCCAACTTCGGAAAATTATCTGACTGGTGCCAGGCACAGGGATGTCTCTTTTAAACTCCTTCCTTCCCTTCTCTTCCCACCCCTCCAAAATTTTTCCAAACAGCAGGATTATTGCCCCATTTTTCCTCTTTCCCCTCTTTAGCCCCTTCACTCTGGAAGACTTCTCAGAAAAGAAATGACTCAAAGGAAGGCATAGAGAGGGGACATCAGTCCAAAGAGACGGCCCATACCCTGCCCGGCTGCTGGCTGTAACCCAACAATTCCTCCAGAGCCACGGCCCCAGAGCAAGTGGGGGAAGTGGGGTTTGCCAACATCCTATGCCAAGCTATGAGGAGATGGAGGAGGAGCACCCGCAGGGGCCGGCCCTGCCCACCGCACTACCAGGTGCCATGGGGGATGTGCAGCTGACTCAGACACTGACTCTGCCCTGAAAGAACTTGCTGCCCAGCAGGAAGATGAAACACCTCTGCAGAAAGCAGTTACCAGTGGAGGGAACAGAACAGCAATGTGCAACCTGGGTTCAGGGAGGGTGACCGGTCCTCTTAGGGGCCAAGGGAGGCCTTACCGATGAGAGGGCCTTGAAGGAAGCGGACGCTTTTGTTGCCTGGACAGGAGGTGACAGGAGAGCCATGTCAGGCCGTGTGAACCCAGAGAGAACACAGCAGTGGGCTACAGCTCAGCGGAGAGAGCAGGGTGTCCACTGAAGGGCAGACGGCAGTGAGGCTGGGATCTGGCAGAGGGTGGGGTGGGGGTGGGGTACTGGAGGTGAAAGGAAGGTGGGCATACTGGGCAGAAGAGAAGGAGCTGGAAGGCCAGGGAGAGAAACTAGGACTCTCCTGGGACTGCTAAAAGAATGGGATTGCAATACACTAAGGATGGGCAAGACCCAACATTGGGCACCTGAGGGGCTGCTGACAGCCCTGGGCCCTGCCCTTCTCATGCAACCCCTGACCCCAGGAGGGCTGGCCCTTCTAGTAGATAAATACAGTGAGACCATTAAGGTCTCAGTTTGCAAAGAACCTCTCTATGCATCTACCTGCCCCATGCCTCTGGACTACTCCTCAGTTTCTTTTTTTTTTTTTTTTTTGAGACAGAGTCTCGCTCTGTTGCCTGGACTACAGTGCCGGGGCATCAGCCTAGCTCACGGCAACCTCAAACTCCTGGGCTCAAGCGATCCTACTGCCTCAGCCTCCCGAGTAGCTGGGACTACAGGCATGAGCCACCATGCCCAGCTGATGTTTTTTCTCTATATATTTTTAACTGTCTAGATAAATTCTTTCTATTTTTAGTAGAGACCAAGTCTCGCTCTTACTCAGGCTGGTCTCAAACTCCTGACCTCGAGTGATCCTCCTGCCTTGGCCTCCCAGAGTGCTAGGATTACAGGTGTGAGCCACCGCGCCCGGCCACTCCTCAGTTTCTTGAGCACCGAAACACCCCAAGGGCCCAAGAGAGTCCCTTCTGAAGGCAAAAACCAGGCTTCAGGCCATGTGCTCAGTCTCTGGGGTTGGCAGCCTATGGTCATGGGCCTCCAGGGGGATGCCATGCACGCCAGAACCAAGAAGTACGAGGACTAGTTGAAAGGACCCCCACCTAGGCCATCCAGCCAATGCACAGAAACAGATTATGGATGTGGACATGTGGCCCGGGCTGCATCTCAAATCTAGTTCCCTTAACAACATGGAGGGTGTGGCAAAATAAGTTATCACCATACTCACTGATGTTTGTTCTCTCAGTATTTCCTCCTCTCCCAATTTCAAAACGGTAGTGAGACTTTGTGCTTTCTTGTCCTTGCTAAAAGCAGGTACTATCTGAAGACAAACTTGCCTTTCTGCCTTCTGTTCTCAGGAGGGCGAAGCTCCTAACTGGATGCTGGTATATGAGGAGGATGAGGAGGGAGGGGACCAGAAAGTGGAAGAGGAGAGATTTCCCTAGACATGGAGAGGATAAGGACCCTCATATCCTCACGGAGAGACAAGGTCTCAGAAAGAATGGTTGTGGGTGCTCCTTGGGAAGCTGAACTGTAGGGACCAAGATGCCTAGCTTTGGAAGTTTTCCAATAACCACTCATGGCACGAGGACACCAAGTATCCATGGACCACAGGATTTGGACAGCAGGGTAGAACAAAGGCTGGAGGGACTCACCCTGACATTTTTCTGTCATAAGTCACCAGGATCTTTGTCCAACCCTTTTGCAGCAGTTGGAGGAGTGGTGAGAATCCCAACAATGCCTAAGATTGAATTTTCCTGCTATCCTGGGAGGTTACAGTCTCAGAATCAGCTTTAATTTGGTTTGAAGAAAATATGACATTTCTTGCCCATCCCGTGATGTCGCTGAAAATATATTCTTGTAAACATGGGGGGAAAAGTGCACTATGGAATTTTAAAATTTCTTCATTTTCTTAAAAAAGTTGGAATAAAGACTGTTGGTTTCCTTTTGTACAACTGAGGACAGAAAACCTTGCACAGTCAGCAAACAGTCTTCTTGGACCTAGAGATGCTGTCTTTCCAGAGGCTGTCCTGTGAGAGGCCTTGCGCGGAGCTGACAAGGGAACAAGATAAAGGCTTACCTAGTCAAACCAAACAAGGTAAAACAAGGTAGCAGTGTACCTATGCCCTCCTCAATAGCAGAATTTTTATTTTTCAAGGAATTTCTTTCTATATTCAATGCAAACAAATAAGAACTCTTTCATAACACTGTAAGATAGAAAAATCTGCAAATGTCATCTTTACTTCTAGGTTTAAGAGAATTGTTTGGAGCCTTGAAACATGTTTTTCTAGAAAAAGGTGTTAGTTGATGAACTATGTGCCTGTTATTGTTCACGTAATGTATAAATGACATCACCAATGCCATTTTTTTCTTTTTCTTGTCTCTATTTGTTCTCCAAAATGCTAAAACAAATCCAGAACAGCATTTAACTCTCTTGTATAAAAGTTGAATGAGCTAAATTGTAGAGAAATTATAAAGATATTAAAATGCCTCTGGCAATTTCTAAAAACTTGAAACACAAGGCAGAGCTCTGCTGGCATCTCCTCGTGCCCTCTCTGCAGAAGCTGGCCGGGAGTGTGACACGAGAGCAAGTGAAGCAGGGTAGCGCTTACCTGCAGACGGGGGGCCTGGGGGTCCCGGGGGGCCTGGGCGGCCGGGTTGACCAGAAGCCCCAGGCTTGCCGGGTGGGCCCGTAACTCCACTATCTCCCTTCTGTCCCTGACGGAAAGAAGGGCGGAACCCGTTATGACGGCATGACATAGCAAACTTCCTTCCCCAATCTGTCTCTAAATCAGGGACCACCTTGCACTGAGGGGGAAGAGCCCAGGGCAGGATGCAGCCCCAGAGGTCTTGACCACCAAGCTTCTGAAAAGCTCAGGGCAAGTGACATTTGACACAGTGATGGTTACAAGTTTACAGACCTTAGTTCTTGCTCTGTCCTAGAAATATGACACATGACAGCTGAAAGGAATCAATCTAATCCATGCCCTGGCCTGGGCAGATGAGGAAACTGAGGCTCAGAAAAGAGCAGCAATTAATGTGAGTCCTCTAGCATGGAGGTGGCAGAGTTGGGCCTAGAACTCAGGCCTCTGCCTGCTCGACAGGACCACTTTCATTCACCAAGAGAACTGTTCCCTTTTAATGGCTTCTTGTTGCTCTTAGGATAAAGACCTCGCTCCTTACTTCAGTCTCTAATGCCCTGCATGGCCAGGCTTTCCGGCCTCATTTTAGTCTTTTTGGTCTTCAAGAGCACCATGCCTGTTACCCCCTTCTCAAGACCTTTCTCTCTGCCCCAAACTCATCCCCCTCCCCTCTGCTTAGTTAACTGCCACCCCACCCTCTGACTCTTAGTTCAAATGTCCCTGTGGCAAAGCCTTCCCTGGCCTTCTCAGACCGAGTCAGTTCTCCCCACCACAGGCTTTCATACCTTGACCCTTTTCCTTCACATTTATCCCAGGTCAGAGCATATAGATTATCTATGTGGCCATTTCATCAGTGTCTGCCCCTGAGACATAAGCTCCCTGTGGGCTTGAATCTGTCTTGTTCACCTCCCTTCCCCATGAAATGAGGGAGAAGAAAAACACTGAAAACACAAAGGGTAGGCAGATTTTCTGATCTGTAAACGTGGAATTTTCACCTTGACTATGAGACCCTGGATAACTCCTGTCATTGCTCTGTGCCTCAGTTTTGTCATCTGCAAAATGGTAAATAGACACCCACATAGGTTTGTTGTGAGACTAACAAAGATCTCAAAAAAGAAAATGTTTGCCCAGAACAAAGGGCTGTGTGGGGCAAGCCAATTGTTGCAGCAACTAGCCTGGTTTCATCTGTTTCACGCAGTTAAGTCCTGGCCCAGTGTGGGCCACGCCTATAAGCCCAGCACTTTGAGAGGCCAAGGCAGGAGGATGGCTTGAGGCCAGGAGTTTGAGACCAGCCTAAGCAACATAGTGAGACCCTGTCTCTACAAAAAAATACAAAATTAGCCAAGTGTGGTGGCATGTGCCCGTAGTCCCAACTACTTGGGAGGCTGAGGCAGGAGGATTGCTTGAGTCCAGCAGTTTGAGGTTATAGTGAGCTATGATCATGCAGCTGTACTCCAGCTTGCGCCAAAGGGAAAGACCCTGTCTCTCAAAAAAAAAAAAAGTCCTGAAGAAGTCCCACTTTCTTAAAGGAAAGGACACCTGTGGCTACAGCCATTTCACATGGAATGTCCTCTTTGCTACCTACTCTGGGGGCTTCAAGAGCACAGATCAGGCTCTTGGTTCCCCGTCAAGGCTGCCCTTAGGAGAGACCCCAGAAACTCAGGCTGGTGCATGCTGTGGGCTCTTCCCCCAGGCCTAATCAGGGCAGTGATTGATACTGACAGCTTTGGCCTGGCTCTCCTTACTATACTTGTGCCTTGGCAGGCTTGCCCACCTGATGAAACATAATCTTCCCCAAGTCTGGGAGGCAGGCATGCGGGGGACACTCCTTTCCAGTCACAATGATGACATGTGACCTGCCACCTTGTCAACATTGCCGTGGGGGCCCTCTTGGTAATGTCCAAGGAGCTCTTAAACTCTTAATACGGGACCCGTGAGGTCAGACCTTATTTCCAATTCCATCCTTGTGGAGGGAGTTCTTAAGCCTTAGCCCAAGCTGAAGCATTCCATGCAGTAACCAAGATGGGTCCCAGAATGGCAAAGGAAGTCACACCGTCTTAATATAGCCACAGTTAAGGCTTGTTTTTCTAACAGCCATGTCAGGTGGCTCTGAGCACAGGAAGTGCCAAAGCTTGAAGGAGCTGGAAATGCTCCTTAATTCTAACACCAGCAGTAACGGAATATTCCACTTCTCGGTCATTTGCTCAGAATGAGCCATGTCTCTCCAGGAAAGGCATTCTTTACTCCTTATTTTTCACAAAGTTGGGTGGTCTCTCTTAAGGAAGTTGCTCTGTCTCCATAAACTGAAGGTTTTATAATAAAGTCCACAGCTGCTTTCCTGGGCCTGCCGAAAGCAAGTCCTCAAGCGTGAAGGCGGTTGGGAGAAGTGATGTGGGGAAAAGCTGGGGTCAACTCTGATTTCTTGCCCTGGCTTTGAAGCTGGCTTAGCTGAGGGGTCTTGGGCAATCAACTCCACCTCCCTGGCCCTCTGCTTCCTTGCGAATAAACTGAGGGGATTGGATTAAGTGGCCTCTAAAATCCTTCTGGCTTGAAAATTCTATTCTGAAATCCCTTCTGGATTTCTGATTCCTGGTTTTAGATTAACCTACAATAGCCTCCAGAAACTCGGCACCACTGGCCTAACAAACACTGGATACATAAGACTCTACACTAGGAAATTAATTCATGATAAAAAGAAAGTACCATGGCCGGCTTCCAAGGCTAACCACTCAATGAGCTGTCTCTTCTAGTCAGACAGCTATTCCACGGAGTGGGTGGAAAGACAGCGAGGGTTTGGAGCATGCTCAGGTTGTTTATAAGGCCTTGTAGAAAGCTTGAGCTCGCTTTCCTAACTTCTCTGAGCTCCCAGGTATGGTTTTGGTGTAGTTTTTAAAATTACTGCAACTGAATCAATGTCAGCAGGGTCACGAAATAGACTTTTTGTTTGTTTGTTTTTTTGAGACAGAGTCTTGCTCTGTTGCCCGGGCTAGAGTGCCGTGGCATCAGCCTAGCTCACAGCAACCTTAAACTCCTGGGCTTAAGTGATCCTTCTGCCTCAGCCTCCCAAGTAGCTGGGACTACAGGCATGTGCCACCATGCCCGGCTAATTTTTTTCTATATGTATTTTTAGCTGTCCAGATAATTTCTTTCTATTTTTAGTAGAGATGGGGTCTCGCTCTTGCTCAGGCTGGTCTCGAACTCCTGACCTCAAGCAATCCTTCCGCCTTGGCCTCCCAGAGTGCTAGGATTACAGGCGTGAGCCACTGCGCCCGGCCATGAAATAGACTTTTTGGCTTTGGCTGTCACCAGAAAAAGACAAACACTGCCCAAGAAAAATACTAGAGAACAGATGCTAATAGGCTTTTTGAATGCCAAGCATAAAATATTCTAATGGAAGTCATCAGCAGGGGATAAAGTAATACAGAAAAGATTCTCCCTTGCCCCATTTTTTCCTTCTTTTTTTGAGCCTAGTTTTAAGGAAATGGCTATCTCTGGCATCATTGTGAAGCCATGACCATGCTACCTATTGTAAAACTTTGGAAACTGGGCTGGAATGTTATGACTTCAAAAGTTAGTGTGCAGTCTGAAGTATCCAGGGTGGAGCCTGTGTGATTTCTACATTTACGTGGAAAAGATCAAAGTTGACTTTGCCATTTTACTATGGTTCTGAACCCTGACTGCACGTTAGAATCAGATGGACAGCTGTAAAAACACCATGCTGAAGGCCCATTCCAGGGCAACTGTATCAGTCATTGGGACGAGACGCACACCTGGAACTACAGCCATTGCACCAGGTGTGGGAAATCTGTACATCTGTAGTCAATCAACCCCCCAGGTGATTCTGATGTAAGATACAGTTTGAGGACCACAGATCTAGCCTAAGGAAATAAGTAAAAGAATAGAAAAAGCTTTGCATGCAAAGATGTTCACTTGTCAGCATTATATATAATTTGGTTAGGCCTCTCTTGTTCAAGCAATCTATTATTTACTCATTTACTAAAATGAGATGCAGATATTTAAAAGAGATGTTTAAAAATTCTTAATTAATGTCTTGCAGTAATAAGCAAAAATGTGCATATTGTATTAATTTAAAAATTTAGGATACAATAACAATATAATGCATGTAAAAAAACCCAAACAACTAGAAAGTATAAAAGAAATAATACTGGAAGGAAACATACCAAAATGACACCATATCCACTAACAGTGGTTACACCTGGATATTAGGTCGTTAGATGATTTCCCCCCTATATTTCTGAATTTTCCAAGTTTTCTGTGATGATTGTATATTACATTAATAATGGGAAGGGAGGTAAAAAGCCAACAAACTGACAACTAAAAAAGTAAAGGGACACATCTTCTCTCAGGAGTGCCTGTTCATTAGAGAAAAGACCAGACATTGCTCTGAGGCACCCAGTACAGCCCTCGAGCCAGCCAAGGCAAACGCATCTTCCTCTCTCCTCTCCCTGTCACGCCACAAGGCTTAACACAAGAGCCTGCTGACCAGCAGGAGTTCAGAATGAACAATTTCCCTAAATCTTTAATCAATCCAATAGAAAGAGTTGCTTATAAATTGGGGGCCTAAGTGGGAAAAAACCACCCCACTGTTGAGACCCAGAAGACCCTTCAACAGCAGGGAACTATCTGGGCTCTTCTTCAATTCTCCCATTTGTGTCTGGGACATTGAGGCAAAAAGCAGATTTTCTGGGTAAATGACCACATCTGGCTTCCATTCCCAGTTGCTTGAGTTAGGACAGACTTGTTCATATCCGCTCTTGCATCTGGCCTTGGGCACAGTCTTAATGGAGCATCCTATCCCGTCTGCCTCAAACTATGGCTAGCCTAGAGATGCCCGCAGCTTCTGGAAGTGGTGCTGGTTCTGTCCAGCAGCCCAGAGGACGCTGGCACCTGGGTCTGTGGAACAGCTCTGACTGGCCCCACCTGCCTGCTGCCCCCCACACCCCCAGGTCAGGAAGTTCGGGGGTCCTTACCTGCTTGCCTCGTTTTCCTGGTCTTCCTGTGGGTCCTCGGTGTCCTGCTATCCCAGGCTCACCCTTTGGGCCCATTTCACCCTGGAAAGAAGATAGAGAAGCAAGAGAGGAATCAGGACGTGTGGAACAGGCGCACTTACGCAGGTCTGTCCAATCATGGGCTACTGATCTTTCCAGTGCTTTCCCAGCTGGGCTGCCCTGGGAGACCGGGAAGTGATGAAGTCATGAGAAAGGCAGACACATCTTTTAAGAAAGAAGAAGAAAAAAGGTAACCCTGGGTGGGTTATTTATTATCTGACAGAGACAGCTGTGGGGCAGCACACATTTTGGTGACCAAACCGGGGGGAGACAAATCATCATCCAGAACAGCCAAAGTGGGGCAGTGGGAGGCTTGTGCAATGCAGTCACATGTGTGCCTGTGACACTACAGCTGTCTGGGGAAATGCTTTTCTTTCTAGTTGAAATTTTATGTTGTGCTTTGTTATGTTTTGTTTTTAGCACAAATTCAAATTTAAAGGTTTTTTGAGTGATTGGACACAGTTTTGCCAACTATCATCTTTTGAAGTTTCTGCTCATTTAATAGTGTTTACTTGGGATTATCTATTTCCTCACTCTTTTTTTTTTTTTTTTTTTTTTGAGACAGAGTCTCACTTTGTTGCCCAGGCTAGAATGAGTGCCGTGGCATCAGCCTAGCTCACAGCAACCTCAAACTCCTGGGCTTAAGTGATCCTACTGCCTCAGCCTCCCGAGTAGCTGGGACTACAGGCATGCGCCACCAGGCCCGGCTAATTTGTTTTTCTATATATAATGTTAGTTGGCCAGATTATTTCTTTCTATTTTTAGTAGAGACGGGGTCTCGCTCTTGCTCAGGCTGGGCTCGAACTCCTGACCTCAAGCGGTCCACCTGCCTCGGCCTCCCAGAGTGCTAGGATTACAGGCGTGAGCCACCACGCCCGGCCTTTTTTTTTTTTTTTTTTTTTTTGAGACAGAGTCTCACTTTGTTGCCCGGGCTAGAGTGAGTGCTGTGGTGTCAGCCTAGCTCACAGCAACCTCAAACTCCTGGACTTAAGCATTTCTACTGCCTCAGCCTCCCAAGTAGCTGGGACTACAGGCATGCACCACCATGCCCGGCTAACTTTTTCTGTATATATTTTAGTTGACCAGATAATTCCTTTCTATTTTTAGTAGAGATGGGGTCTCGCTCTTGCTGGTCTCGAACTCCTGACCTTGAGCGATCCACCCGCCTCAGCCTCCCGGAGTACTAGGATTACAGGCGTGAGCCACCGCGCCCGGCCTATTTCCTCACTCTTTAGTAAACGTTGGTTTGAGTTCCAGCTCACTTCCATTTGATTTAGATGAAAACTCTTTTTGTAGGGAGAGATGTTTCAAAGATATGTTCAAATGTCCAATATAATTATTGAAAAAGGCATGGAAAACTATGTAAACAGTATTCCTGTTTGATAAGCCTATGTTGAGGCCGGGCGCGGTGGCTCACGCCTGTAATCCTAGCACTCTGGGAAGCCGAGGCGGGAGGATCATTTGAGCTCAAGAGTTTGAGACCAGCCTGAGCAAGAGCAAGACCCGGTCTCTACTAAAAATAGAAAGAAATTATATGGACCACTAAAAATATATATAGAAAAAATTAGCCGGGCATGGTGGCACATGTCTGTAGTCCCACCTACTCGGGAGGCTGAGGCAGAAGGATTGCTTGATCCCAGGAGTTTGAGGTTGCTGTGAGCTAGGCTGATGCCACGGCACTCTAGCCTGGGCAACAGAGTGAGACTCTGTCTCAAAAAAAATAAAAAAAGCCTATGTTGAACTTTCAGAACCAAATGCACCAACTATAGGATTTCATAGTTTAAGGCCAATCTTTTGCAAAACCCATTTCTCCATCTTAGTTTTTCTCCTTCTTCTATTATACATGTTCTAGGATTCCAGCCCCACTTACCATTTCTTTGAGTCATGAACCCACAGGGCGCATCATTCCTATCTCCAGTAATCCCCTGACAGCCCAGAAAGCACCAACAACAAGATAAGTTTAGCAATTGCAACCATGAGTGTTTCTGTTAGTCAGCAGCCAGTGCCCATGAGGGGCTGCCCAGCCGCCCGGAGAGAACAATAAACACCCAGGTGCCTTTCCACGTGGAGGTCAGAGGAGGTTAGACACAACGGAAAAGTCCAGGGAACACCAGTATACAGAAAGGATCAAGCATAAAGCTCTGAAATTACCTGTCAGCTCAGCCAATGTAATGAATTTGTCCCTACCCAGCCACCAGTGTTTTGCTTCACCAAGAATTGTCCTTAAATCTATGATTTCTTTCCCCCTCATGCATCCTTCAGCATTCTAGGCAGTAAGAGAATGTGAGAAGACATTGTCACATGTGAGGGTGGTTTCTACGTGACCATGGAGATGTTTGCACCATTGTCCCTTGGCTGTTTAGAGGGGCTCAGGGGATGTCTTGTTTGCCTGGGAGAAAACAGCAGCACAAGCATCATAAATTTTTTTAAGAGATTTTCAGAAGGAAGTGTGGCCCTTCTCTACATCGACTGGAAGCAGCCAGTAATTTCTTGATCTAATTTCTTTCCTAAGACATAATTATGGTTATCATATCAGCTCTGTCTTAAAACAGCCTGCCACGAAAGGGGAAGAAAACTCTTTAGATGGCAAGTCTAGAAATGGTGCAGAGGCCAGAGAAGCTGTCATAGTTAATTTTACAGTAATTTATTATTCTTTGATGTTCACTGTTTTACTGAATTAATTTTATTTTAAATATTTAAAAATAATGTATCTCTCTTCCCTTTTGCAGCCATGTCCAAAGCAGCAGAGAGGCCAAAATGAAGTTCAATCCCTTTGTGATTTCTGACCAAAGCAAGAAGCGCAAAAGGCATTTCAATGCACCTTCCCACATTCACAGGAAGATTATGTCTTCCCCTCTTTCCAAAGAGCTGAAACAGAAATACAATGTTCGATCCATGCTCATCAGAAAGGATGGTGAAGTTCAGGTGGTTTGGGGACACTATAAAGGTCAGCAAATTGGCAAAGTAGTCCAGGTTTACAGGAAGAAATATGTCATCTACATTGAATGGATGCAGTGGGAAAAGGGTAATGGCACAACTGTCCATATGGGTATTCACCCCAGCAAGGTGGTTATTACTAGGCTTAAACTGGACAAAGACAGCAAAAAGATCCTTGAACAGAAAGCCAGATCTCACCAAGTAGGAAAGGAAAAAGGCAAGTACAAGGAAGAAACAATTGAGAAGATGCAGGAATGAAATAATCTTAAGTTCAACTTTCATAAAAACTGCTAAAGTGAAAAAAATTTAAAAATAAAATTATTTTTTTCTCTTTTAATGTTTCCTTTAATTTGCTTATATAATTAATCTATTTTTTTAATCCAACTCCCTATCAAGGGTAGCAGGAACACTTTCTGACAGCCTAAGGGAGTGATAAATCATAATAAATTAATGAATGACGATTGAAAATATTTAAACATGCTCTACTGACTGGATAAGGTCAGATAAGAATGTATATTCAAGTTTGGAAAATAAAACTTTAAGGTGAACTTAAAAAATTAAAAATACCTAAAAAGAATCCCATTTACATGTTTGAAGAATATCATGGTCTGAGACCTAGGTTTTAAATAACGATTTCCAATGTCAATGCCTTACAGCATGAGCAACCAACACCACAGTGTTAGCTTAGGAGCTATTCTTTTGTTTTTTGCTTCTTTTTTTAGAGATAGGGTCTTGCTCTGTTGCCCAGGCTGGAATACAGTGGTATAATCATAGCTCACTGTGACCTTGAACTCCTGTGCTTAAGTGATCCTCCTACCTCAGCCTCCCAAGTAGCTGAAACTACAGACACATGCTACCATACCCAGCTAATTTTTAAATTTTTTGTAGAGAAAGGGTCTTGCTGTGTTGTCCAGGCTGATTTCCAACTCCTGTCCTCAAGTGATCCTCCCGCCTTGCTGGGATTACAGGCATGAGCCACTTACGCCCAGCCAGGAGCTGTTCTAAATGGCCATTTCTTCACTTTTCACTCTTTATTCTCTGATACTCCCCCCACCCACCTTCATTCTTCTTCCCTAGACCCTATCCCTAAGTAAAATTTTCCAAAAATCTGTCAGTCAGTGGCCACCTTCACAACTTTTGTCAAATCTGCACATCACTCTATTGTTATTTACTGAATATTTTTTCCTTTAAGTTACCTGAAACTGATTCCTTTCTTTATTAAATCTTCTCCCAAGCCAGATATCCACTAAATATTTAACTATTTAAATACATCTGTGTCCCTCTGGCAGGATGTATATGACCCTTGAAGGACTGCATTAAGCATTTAGGCAGCAATGACGTTAAATAAAAGATGCCTGAGCTTTGCACTGGGGCCCATGTGCTGAGGGGCCTTGACCCTTGGAGCTCAGATCTGAGTGCTTTGTCAGAGAGGTTTCTGAGTTTGAACATTACTGCAGCCCTCTGAGAGGCAGGAAAAGCAAGGAAGGGCCCCTCCTGCCCAGATGGGTTGTCCTTTCCTTCTCACTGAGTCGGAAGGAGGCCTCAGACCATCCTGCCACCCTGTCCCCAATGTGTAAGGCAACTTGACCCCCACCCTAAGGCAGAACCTTCCACTTCCATGGTTAGACCCCCTTTTGCTGCCCGACGGACAAAGAGGCAGAACTCTTTTTGTTGTGCTTGGAAGGGCTGATTTTTTTTTTCTGAGGTCTAACTTCTAGGTACTTACTTTTTGTCCCAACATTCCAGGAAATCCTGGGAAGCCCTGTGAAAAGAGCAACAAACAATGTGATCACCGCTGAAATAACACCTGAAAGGGCTCGGACAAACTTGGCTGGCCCCTTTCAAGATGGGGGCCTGTCAGTCTGTCCCCTTTCAAGATGGGGGCCTGTCAGTCCGTCATCCGTCCACAGGTGGGGGTGGGCAGGAGGCCGCCACTTCCACTAAAGTTTATGATTTCTGTGGAGTGGCCATTACCTTTTCTCCTTTGGGACCCAAGTCGCCCCTTTCACCTCTAGATCCCTAGGAGGAAACCACAGGAGAGGAGAGAGTTAGTACCTTGGGGTGGGGGAGGGACAATTGGAGCATTTCAAATTGAAAAGCTCCCTAAGCCAATACCTTCATTTTACAGGCAAATAGGGTCAGAGATACCAGGTGACTTGCCGAGGGAGGAATGCTTTGTGATCTACCTTCTATTTGAACCCAGAGATCTCTTGCATTAATAAAGGACAACTCACATAAAATTCTGGGTCCTAGATCTTCTCTCATCCTGTGGGGAAATTGTCCCCAGGTCATGCTGGTTTTTGTTTTGTTTTGGTTTGGTTTGGTTTTGGACAGTTGAGAAGGATGGTGGTGGAAGCTTGGCCTAAAGACACATCCGCCGTCTGCCTGCAGCACTCCCTGCAAACTGTGCTCATTCTCTCCCTGGCACCGCCCTCCTTGGCTCATCTGCTCCATTGTGGGGCCTCTGCCTCCCGGGGGGCCCTCCCTGACCTGCTTGCCTTGCTCCAAGAGGCGCCTCACTTCTCTCTCAGCACACTGACAAAGGACGGGGGACTATCTAGGGATGGTCACTGCAGTTGCTGACTAAAGAGAGAGCTGGGCCCACCCTCTGCATGTCACCGATGCCAGGGCCTCTCGCCCACACCAGGCTCTGGATGCCATCAGAGACCAGCACTAACCTTTTCCCCTCTGGATCCAGGGTATCCCTAAAAGAAAGCAGAAGGTGCATTTACAGTCAGCCCTGTAGGACCTTTGGGTTTGGCGCAGAGTGGAAGGAATCCGCGAAAGTGGTGGTGACGTGTGTCTCCACACTGTGCTGGAAGTTTTAGTGGGTTGCAGCAGTCAACACAAAGATGTCCCAGAGGGTTATGTTTATACCAGGCCTAAAAGAACATTGCTTTTCTCACCCTGGAAAGACCTGGTCAAAGGTTTCCCTCTGCCCTGTTGTCCAGAGGCTTGCCCCTCCCTGCCCAGGAGAACACTGGTAGGAATGGCATCCCTACATCCCTGCATCCCAAGGCATGATGTCCCCCAAAGGGCTGGTAAAGGCAAGCACCCTGGTGCCAGGCCCTGCAATACCTGTGACATTCCCCAGCCCAGGATAGCCACCCCACCCAGTTCCCATCTTCGTAGATGGCAGCTGCTCCAGAGCCTTAGTGAAAAGACCTGGGAATGTCCATGTGGACCACACACTCACCTTGGAGCCCATTGGTCCTCTTGACCCTGGCAGGCCCATCATACCCATGTCACCTTTTTCACCCTATGGGAAACAGAATAAGGAAAAAAGACCCACAGTGACATTTCTTAGAGAAACTGAACCAGCCCAGTCATGGGCAAGATCAGGATGGAACCGAGGACATTGGGACTGGCTTGTGAGTCTGAGGCCCCAAATATCCAAATGCCCCTTTGCTCCCTCCCAGAGTCCCATGGCCCCCTACTCCATATTTCACTCTGTATTGAGATGAAATACGAAATGAAAATGCCCAAAGTAAAGCAGATCTCCAAACTAAATGCTCACTAAGATGTTTTAAATGGTGATACTTGATATTTTCCTACTGAGGATTGTGAGAGGGTAGGGGAGAAAGCATGAGGGCACTGGGGCTTCAGAAGACAAATTGTCAACACACAAAAACACTTTGCCTGCTTTGCTCTTTGCATAGGGAGGCCCCTCAGAATGGTTTGTAATTGGTACTTCCAGTACCCTCTGTACTAAAAGACTTTACACCAGCACTAACCAGAAGAAATATAAGGTAAGCCACATACTTACTTAAAAAATTGTTTAGAAGTCACATTAAAGGTAAAACTAAACAGGTGAAATTAATCTTAACGATATATCCCATTTAATCTAGTTAATTTAATCTAATTATTTCAACATGTAATCAATATAAAAATTATTAATGAGATGTTTTGCACTGTTTTTCATAATAACTACTTGAAATCTGCTGTGTATTTTATATTTAAAGCATATCTCAAATTTTCTTCCAAAATACTTTATCTGTATTTACAGTCTATAAAATTTATAGTTGAAAAAGCAGATTCACACATTCAACTTGCTCCAAACATACTTAAATGTTTTCAAATAATTGAATTAAGTAAAGGTTTTTGAAATCAAACTTAAATTAATTAAAATTTAAAAATTTGGTTTCTCAGTTCATTAGCCACATTCTGAAGGCTCAAGAGTTGTATGTGGCCAGTGGCTGCCATGTTGGATAGCTCAGCTCTATACAGAGGATTTTTAAAAGAAATACCCTTGGGACTTGTCCTCGGAGGACTGGAAACACAGTTTTCTCCTCCCACAACACATCCGGTAAGTGAATCAGAGAAGATGGTGCTATCCATCTGCCCAGCCCTGCCTTCCACAGGTAAAATTCCTGAGTCCTGGCCTCCAAACTCTCTAGTCTATGACCACCATGAGAAGAACATAAATGGAGGCATAGATAGGGGTGTTGCCTTCCATACCCTGACTGAGGAAGGGATTTCATCAGCACTTGGCAATCCCTCTCTGAATGTAGGATTGCCATTCTTCAGCCAGCCAACACACCCTATAAACCCTCTACCTCCTGCCAGATCAGCAAGACAGGCAAGAGCTTCCCAGGAACAAGCCCCTCTTAGGTCATCTCAGGGAAACCAAAGAACAGGTTGCTAATTCTCAAGACAAAGGAGAACCAGGGTCCCAGGCAAAAGGGGAGCCACCCCTCTTTTCTCCTTCCACAGAAACAGAGCTGTGGCACTGATCAAGGTCTTGTAGTCCAAGAGAAGGAGGAAGTGTTTGGGGACTTGTGGACGGTCCTCGAGCTCTATTCTTTCTCCTCTTGAGGAAGTGATTCACTGACTACGTGCCAGGGGCCAGGGGAGCTGCCATCCTCCCTCCTCTTGTTCTGACACCACAAGAGCCCCCAAAGCACACTGCACTTACCCTGGGTCCTTCAGGGCCTGGCCAGCCGACAGGCCCAGGCATACCAGGAACACCTGGGGGGCCAGGTCTGCCCTTCAAAGACCAAGAACAAAAGTCAAGACAAGTGGGTTTGTTTCTTTACTTCCAAGAACTAATATTTGTCTCTGGGGCCCATGGGGAGGATGGGGCCTTCAAGTATGGCCCCATGGACTCTCATCCCCACCCTCCAAAGACTGATGGCCTAAAGAGTTGGGTCACTGAGGTATAAGTTAAACCCTTAGTGTCACATTGTATCGCCAGACAAGATTTTATTCTACTCAAATAGAGGGTGGTGGGAAAGGGATTCTAAACTTCTTGGTTTTTAAATATTCACCACCTCCACACTCCTGCCCCAAATGTCCCATGGCTTCTTGCCAAAGATGTGCTGTAGAATGAGATAGGACTATGATTGGAGAGCAGTAGCTGATGCTGTTGGTACTCCCTCGAGGTCTTTTTTACCTGCTCAGAGCACCCACCCCCCAGAGGCTACCTTTCTTGTGGCTCATTCCTGCAACCCGCAAAGGTGGAGTTTGCCCTTAGGTAATTGGAACTGCCTAGTAATGTGCCTCTTCTTCCTGCAGAGAACAGCCCAGCTCCCTTACCCCAAGGCAGGACAAGCTGTAGGGCAATTCACACTCCCGAGCTCCCCTAGGGATCACGCTGCAGAGGCTGGGCTTCACCTGACACCACTGCCCCCACTTCTCCCACTCCCTTCCAGGCTCCTCCTCAGAGTGCTCCCTTAATAATTTATTCACTCGCACATGGTACATGCTGTCCCTGTCTCTGTCAAGCCAAGGCTATGGAGCCCTGCAAGAGAGCGCAGGAGCAGGGATTGGGGGTCTATCTTGACCTCTGCACCCACTGGCTAATTTCACAGTTAGCCAGAGATGTGAAGGGCTCAGCCCCTAAACCAGAGGCACCAAATGCTGGCATGTGTACTGGTTTCTACTTTTGCCTCCCATATCCATGCTGGTGTCATTACTCGCTCATGGTCCTTGTTAGGTCTGAGCATGGAGACCACCCCAGGACCATTTCTAGCCCAGCACTTCAGCTGTGCCATGGCTAGAGTTTTCATCTGTGTCCTAAAGAGTTGTAACTTTTGCCTTGCAAAGGTCTGTTTAGTTTAAGGCTGTTGTCAACAGTGAAACCATATGACTAAAAATATTTAATGAGAAAGAAATACAGTAATTTATATTTAGAGCCATGCACATCTTTCTTGGCCAGTTTTAGCACCGCCTTCTATCACTGAGACCTCGACATTCAGTGGCTGTATGCAGTGACCACAGCAGGTATAACAGCCTGCTGATTTACTCCCTCTTGACACTAATGAGAGTCTTGATAACATGTATTTGATTCACTCCGAGTCACTGTGACCTTAAGTAACTCCCATTTCTTTCAGCTGGGCCAAAAAGCAAAAGCCATTTGTTTCTGTCTGCTCTGGCACTTTATTCCAGTTTAATCAAATAGACAGTGAGAGTTGTTCTGTGTTGATGGTTGAGGGCTTGGAGGGTTTCTCTGATGAGATGGTCTGAGGCTGGGGGAAATTTGGCCAGGCGTGGCAGCCCCTGGAAGGAGTCTGAATGCCTGGCAGGAGCAGGCTCCAGCTCCTAAGCAAAGGATTTGGAAGAAAGGGCAAGATTATTACTGCCATCGTAGGGATGGCGGCACCATTATTGTCCACCTAAGTATTTATTGGTGGCCACTGAAGTGCACTGCTGGTCCCCCATCCCAGGAGCGCACACACACTCACACGCACGTGGAGCACAGTTGCCCGCATGACGCCGACAGAACAGCACAGACCATACCTTCCTTCCTGGTCGGCCAAGCTCCCCCTGTGGATGGAGAAGACAGGTAAGGAGAGTCTGCTTTGGAAGCAGAGGGCTGGGAGGGCTGAGGACTGGGCATGTCCACGAGGCTCGGTCGCTTGGCCGCTCACAGCCCCCCAGCCATATCAGTGGCCAAGTCAAAATCCACCAGTGGTGTCCCACACCTGCTGCAGCAGCTCAGCCATCATGGAGCCCATCCTCACGCACTAAGGCAGAATTAGCACATGTCTAGAAATCTCAACCAGAGAAGTTTTGGTGCCACCCCCAGAAAACAGGCTGGAATTACCAAGGAGAGATGGGTTGAAGAAAGTAGTGGCTCCTACCTTTTCTCCCTTTGGTCCTGTCTTGCCAGGAAGTCCTCGTGGACCCTAGACAATCAAGATAAGAAGTGAAGAAAGTATGTATCAGCCCAAGACGGGACTGGTGAGGAGGCTCTTGCTTCACTGGGCTCATATAGCAGCAGCCTCGTTCCCCACGCAGATGCGGGGCTGCAGGGACCCATGAGGCCCCTCTCGTGCCCTCCAGCCCAGTCCCCTCCTCTCTGTTCCTCCTCCTCGTTAGCTTTCTCTGAGCCGTGTTTCCAGTGGTTCCAGGGCTGCTATGATTACACAACTACTCCCTGTGATTTTAATTTTCTCCCTGGAACCCTTTGGTTGCCTGAATCATCCCAAGTGCTAGGTGAGAGCAACTAAGGAGTCTTGAAGAAATTCCATGTGCTGAAAACAGGAGGCTTTGCCACCTCTCATATCTTTTCAGCTACTGTTACCAAACTTCCCTGGGGCCTTGATGAGAGAGAAGTTAAGTTTTGCACACATCAGCAGCCAACTTAGAAATTTCTATGGTTGATCTGTGGGTACCAGGTGCCAAATAATTCTCCCCTTCCCTCTTTCAGCAGGAAAAGTCTTCCTTTTTAATATGTTAAGAATATGGGAAAGTAAATTGTGCATTTTTATCTCACTGCCCAGCCATAGGAGCAGCATTGACTCCAGCTCAGGGACTCTAGAACCCACTGCACCCAAGCTTTGCACACCCACAGCCAGAATGCAAGTGTTTTCTGCTCATGCACCTGTGAAATGCTGTCAGCTGCTGTCCAAATTCCTCAGAACAGCAGAAAGGAAATCTATCAAAACCCCCAAGCACCCACTGCACCCCTAAGATCGGTGGTGAACTTGCGCAATGCAAAGTCTGCTTGAAATAGGATTTCTAGAACCTTGTCCAAATGACAAACAGCTGCCCCCCAAAGCCAGTAGTTCCCAAACCTCTCCGCACATTACAATTTCCTGGGGAATCTTTGAAAAATCCCAAAGCCCAGGCCCCATCCCAGACCAATTAAATAACAGTCTTCAGGGGAGGGGCACAAGCATCAGCAATTTCTGAAGCTCCCCAGGGGATTGGAATTTGCAGATAATCTGAGAACCACCATCTTTGGTGTATTCATCTTCTGTTTGGGGATGAGGAGGAGCAAGAGTGTTCATTTTGTTCCCTTCATTCCTCCAAGCCTTAGTTTTTTCCATTTCTTGAAATGGGCTAGAACTATTTTACAAGGTCATTGTGCTCCAGCTCAGTGCTTCTCAAACTTTAATGTTCAGATGATTTATACCATTCACTCAGTGGAGGGTTGGTGTCTTGTTAAGATGCAGATTCTGATTGAGTAAGTTAGGGGGATGAGATTCTGCATGTCTAACCAACTTCCATAAGATGCCAGTGTTGCTGGTCCAGGGATCTCACTTTGAGAAGGGACAGCATTCATGCTGTGTGCTAAGGGAACCGAGGTGGCCACACAGACCCTGCAGTGGGGCAGTGCAGACTCCGTGTGCCTCAAATGGGATTGCACAAGGTTAGAGATGTGCAAGCATGACTGGAGAGCTACTGTTCTGAGATCAGCAGAGCATCCCCCTTTTCCTTCCCATATTCTGTGAGTTCCCACGTGCCCAAGATCTGTCAGAGTAACTACTAAAGGTGGAAAGATAGAAATGCACCTTAAAGGATTTCCATCTTGCCTTTCTGCAGATTTCCCAGCCCCTCTGCAGCAGCTTCTGGCCAACCCTAGGTTCAGAGTCCTGCTCTCTTTCTTGCAGTCAACAAATCTATGTGAAGAACCATGCACTGTTGGAGACTGGAACAGTAGTGAGCAAGATGGACAGTGTCCCTGTTCCCACAGACCAGGGGTCAGTAAACTTCTTCTGTAAAAGGCCAGATAGTAAATATCTTAGGCCTTGTGGGCCATACTTGGTGTCTGCCACAACTAGTCAACTCTGCCCTTGTAGTGCAAAAGCAGCCACAGACAATAAGACTTTAGTTAAAGTTTAAAACAGGCTGCTGCAGGATTTGATCCACAAGTATAGTGTGCCAACCCTTGCCACTGAGTAACATTTTACAGAGGGGAGACCAAGAGACCAGGAATGAGAGAGACAGAGAGAGAGAGAGAGAGAGAGAGAACTGCAACAGGATGGAAAACTGTGCAGACAATTAAAATAGATATTGTGACCGACAGACAGCGATTGGTGGTTGGGGTGGGGACTACTTCAGACTGGGTGGTTGAGGAAGAAGTGTAAACTGAGTCCTGATTGTCCAAAGGAGCTGGCCATGATAAAAACCAGAGTGAAGAACATCTCAAACTGCAGGAACTATAAGCCCAAATGCCCTAAGGCTGAAGCAGGCTTGGAGTATCTGAGGACCCAAGCGATGGTCACTGTGGCTGAGTGGAGAGGATGGTGGAGGTGGTGTGAGATGAAGTGGGAGGTGCAGGCTGGATCCCCTCCCGTGGAGCTTTGTAATCCAGGGTTAGGAGTTTGGCTCTAGTCTTCCTGTGACGGGAAGCCACAGGAGGGTTTACCCAGGGGAGTGACATAATTTCTGTGCCTCCTGCATGGGGAGGCACTTGGGGAACTGACTGCTCCTTACACCCTCTTTCCCCTCCCCATGGAAGCCCCAGAGCCCCAGGCCAGGGATGCCCTCACCGACGGAGCCCCTCTCAGAAGTGGGCCAGAGGAGCCAGGAGTCTGTAAGGTGGGGTCTCTGGAGGGTACTCTGTTGTTTGTTTAGAAAGTCCTTTCTCTAAAAATAAAAAATAAAAAAAGAAAGTTCTTTCTCTAGCATTTTGCCTGTTCCTCACTCTTCCCTTTAGCTTTTGTGGGGGAGGGGTGGGCTGCTTGGTAGCAGTATCTGGGGGCCCAGTGAAGCTCAGGGTGACAAGTTTCTCTTTGCCCCCACTTTCCAGCACTGAATGCCGCACCTCTGGGTCCACAAGGGGGATCAATGAGCACATAGGGGCATTGTCATGAAGGGTTTGCTGATAACTGTAATGACAACCACATCCACACAGGCGGCATCTCATTTGATTCCCCCTGAAATCCAGGACAGAGGGGCAATTATTATCCCCATTGCATAGATAGGGAACCCGGTCTGGGGAGCCAGAATTCACTCAGAGGGGTGAGTGCTCTATCCATGTGGCTCTGGAGCAGGAGGTAAGCAAGAGAAGGAAAAACAGCCCTGCAGCACATGTGAAGGAGCACACGCTAAGAGGCTCTGCCCAGTGGGCTTCCCTTGCTCTGAACGGAGGACAGCAAGAGGGTCTGGATGGTGCACCAACCTGGGGGCCGGGAGGCCCAGGGGAGCCGAGCGAGCCTTGCATGCACGAGGACGGCGAGGTCTCCAGTTCCAGGATGAGGTTCTTCATGTCTGGGGAGAGGAGCTTCAGTGCAAAGCAACACAGGGATAGAGGTCAGACTTAGGGGACAGAGGAAGGGTCCCCACCCTGGACACAGACCTGCTCCAGGGTCAGGTCCCCAAGACGGGCAGTTTCCTGGCTCCCCAATGAGTGTCCCAAGATGATGACATTCTGGGCCACCAGTTTCTGTTCTCTCAGCTGCTCTTGAGAGGTGCCTGGCTTGAGTGGATTACAGAGGCACAATGGCTACTTTGGACGGAACAGGACACTCACTTCAGGGGCTTTATCCAATGTCTAGGACAGCACTGTCCAGTAGAAATGTCATGCAAGCCACCAGTGAGAGCTACGTTGTACTTTTAAATTTTCTGGTAGCCACAATTTTACCTTTTAAAACGGTAAAAGGAAACAAGTGAAATTAATTTTAATAGCATATTTTATTTAACCCAACAGACCCCAAATGTTATCATTTCAACATATATTCAATATTAGAAAGTTATTAAAGAGATATTTGACATTCTTTTTTCTTACTAAGCATTCAGAATCTGGTGTGTCTTTTATGCTTACAGCACATCTCAACTGAACTAGCCACACTGCAAGTGCCTGATATACATATGGCTGGTGGGTCCTGTATTGGACAGCGCAAGTCTAACAGCTTCCAAAAGAGCTGAGAATCCCAAGTCCCTAGAAGACCCCGGCCTGTTGTCTTCTAGGTCAGTTTCCTGATCTGTTTCCCCACCTTTTCTTCTTTTCCCAAATTCTGTTCCCTCTCACACCTACCGGACTATTTCCTGAGGCACTTTATGGAAATGGCCTGCATTAGACACGGCCGTGCAATGGAATTTCAAATACTTGAGCAGAAGAAAAACAGAAAGGGAAATTCCATATCTGAGCAGCTGATGGGAATCCAGAAAGTTATAAATTCACCCCATTGTTTTCAAGGACATGGGATGTTGCCAAATCCAGCTCCCTGCTGCGGAGAATCTCCCTCCATCCCTTATTTAAGACAGCGGGAGGAGGAGGGACGCGCCCCAGAAACTGCAAACTGTCCGTCCCGGGGCTCAACCTCTGGCTGGGAGTGAAGGGTTGAGCCTGTCAGCAAAGACCCTGGAGGAGCCCACGTTGAGTGCGGGGAGGCGGGAGGGCTGTGTGGTGGCGCCACATACTCACCGGGCTGCGGCCCCCCCTGAAGAACGGAGGCGGGAAGAGCGGCGGCGGCGGGGGCGTCGGCAGGCAGCACGCTCTGTGCCCGCCGCGCTTCTTCTGGTCCAGGCTGGGGAGGGCTGTGCAGAGACAACCGCCGCGTTAGCGGGGCCTCCGTCACGCGCGCTGTGCCTGGGGAGACCCGCGCTGCCACCCCAGACGCCGAATCTAATGTCTGGCCTGTTAGATGTGAGCGCACCTCCCGACTGTGCCTCGGCATAGCCCTGCCCTTGCCTTTGCTGAATTAAGATGGTCAGTAAACGAGCAGATGCTGTGGGCGCTGTGACCGTCATAAGGTCCGTTTCTCCTTCAGATACTGACTTGTCACTTTGTAGATGTGGCAGGGGTCAAAGTTCAGACTCATAATATACCCCCCCCGCCCCCCGAGGAGAAGGAAGTGTGTCTTAATATCTCTGACATTGTACTCAGAAGGAAGTCGTTTAGACAGGGAGGCAGAATCAATCAAATTCATTAATCACAGGGGACCCAGACTCGCCACTTAAAACACACATACTGACTCTAGACTCTACACACATCTGAGTGTCAGCCGTCTCGCTGGAGAGTCACAGTGTAACGCCAGTATATGGGTGGCCCCGTCCCAAGTGTGCGGAGACGAAGGGAAGGCCCCGCCCCTTTAGAGCTTCACTTCCCTGTGGCGCCTCGCCTGAGGTCCACGTTCGCGCATGCGCCCTGCTGGAGTTTGCCTTACAAGCGCGCAGATCGCTGCAGCCGGCAGCCAGCCCGAGAAACAGAACTCCCGCAAACCCAGAGGCCCCCTTAATCTCCAATCTCTGCATCCCCCCTCCGCCCTGCCACCATCCTGAATTCGAACACCAGGGATTGATTTTGCCTAATTTTGAACTTTATGTAAATGGAACCATAAAATACGAATGCGTGTCTTTGGCTTCTCTCACTCAGCATAGCGCCTGCGGGAATCACCCAGGCTGGGTGTGCAGCTGTTACTGCTGATCGGGGTTCCACTGTGCGACTGTGTCTACTTAGCCATTCCGCTGACCATCGCTGACGTTCATTGGGTTGATACCACTACTCACCCACCAGAAAGGCTCAAATGAAAAGGACAGACCATAACAAATGTCGCAAGAATGTGGAACAACCAGAACTATGAAACTTTGGCTGGTGAGAATGTAAATTGATAACAACCTCTTTGGAAATTGCTTGATATTTTCTATTAAAGCTGAACATAGAAATACACATAGCCCCGCAATTCCACTCTAGGGATTTACTAACAGGTAAGTGGGTATATTTTCACTAAAACACAGGTACTAGAATGTTCACAGCAGCAATATCCATAATTGCCCAAATCCGTGATTGTTCAGCTCCCAGTTTTGGTTTCACAATGGTACCCTCACCTGCACCCCTTCACAGAACCTCTGACCGCACAGAACACGTGCAAGTTGACCACCATGTTCTCTCAGCTCTGCTCCCAGTTTTCTGTCTTATCTCCCAGGGACCAGCATCTGCCTACCGCCTGCACCCAGTGCTCCGGAACCTGCCTCAGGCACCAAGCAAGTAAGTGCTGGGTGCTCCCCAGAAGTAACCAGGTTGTACGGCCACTTGTGTCAGCCCCAGTGCAGCCTAGCCCTGGGCACTCCTACTTATTCATCAAGAACTGTTCAGGTGCCGCCTCCACCAGGAAGTTTTCGTTGACTTCCCAGGCCAAGGTTGAGTGGCCCTGCTGTGTTTTTCTCTGGGTTGACACCTGTTATCTCTTTTCCACGGGGAAAAACTGTTTCCTTGAATCTCCCTGACTAAATTGTGCTTTCCGGGAGAAGCCAGTTTTTATGCCCAGGGTCTATCACTGTACTCCACACTAGGCACTCCACAAATGTTTGCTGAATTAATAATATTAATGACAAACTCCACATGCAAGGCACCATTTAAATAGTTCACACATATAAATTCACCTACTTCTCACAGCAACCTTGAGAGCTAAGTACTGTTATCATCATCATGCCCATTTTACAGATCAGTTAACAGAGACAAAGAGGTTAAGCAATTTGCCCAAAGCCATATAGCTAGCCAGTGACAGAGCCAGGCCGTCTGGTTCCGGAGCCCCTCCTCTTGAACTCTACACTACACGTCTACATGTGGGCAGAAAGGAAGCTGGGGAGCTAAGAAGGCGGGGAGGGGGTCCTATAACCACTCCTGGAGACTACAGCATCAGTGCTACAGCCAAAGACCACAGGAACACACCTGCAGTTGAACCAAGTAGGATTTGCTGACTCGCTGCGACCAGGGAGAACACACACCAGGAGCATCTGTGGGGCCTCTTAGTAAGACAGTGTTAGAAAGGATTTATTTTCAGATGGGGGCTTTTGCTAGGTGATTTGCGGAGACACTAGGAGGAAGGAAAGTGTGGCTTCGCTCTGGATTGGATGCTATCAGGAAGCAAGGGCTATTCTATAATCGGGTGTCTTAATTCTTTTTTTTTTGAGACAGAGTCTCACTCTGTTGCCCAGGCTAGAGTGCTGTGGCGTCAGCCTAGCTCACAGCAACCTCAAACTCCTGGGCTCAAGCGATCCTCCTGCCTCAGCCTCCCCAGTAGCTGGGACTACAGGCATGTGCCATCATGCCCGGCTAATTTTTTTTCTATGTATATTTTTAGCTGTCCATATAATTTCTTTCTATTTTTAGTAGAGACGGGGTCTCGCTCTTGCTCAGGCTGGTCTCGAACTCCTGAGCTCAAGCGATCCACCCACCTCGGCCTCCCAGAGTGCTAGGATTACAGGCGTGAGCCACTGCGCCCGGCCTTAATTCTTATCTAAAAGAGGAACAGAGCAAGACCAAAGCAGCCATCAGTTTAAAAACAAAAAAGCAGCAATCACTCCTATTACCAAGGATAGGAGAATACTTGGTCATTTTAGGGGTTGGACAATAGTCTTGTTTTTGTCTGTGTTCACTTATGATTACAGTAATTTTTTCTTTCTTCCTGATCCATCAAAGTCACAGGTGGCTCTGTCTGATGTTGGTGTTCTGTGACATTGATTCTGTGCTGCAGGAGAAGACCATGCTGAGCTGTGAGTGTCGGGTCAGCTCCAGCTGTCATGGGCTGCTTTTGTCTTTCTCGGTGGTAAGATAATATAGCTATATCATTCTAGAATTTGATATTAACATCAGCGTATTCCTCTTCAAGTTTCTTTCCTAGAGTGTGGAGTAGCTAAGAGTGTGCAGCTTCAGTTGTTCCACTCAACCCTGGGCACGTGGAGAAGGCTGGCAGGCTCGCACCAACCCTGGAACCCTTTTAAGGTCCGCTGGCTGCAGTTTCTCCTTTGCCTCCTTCTCTTTTGCCTCAGCGGGGAGCTCCCACAAAGCCTCTTCCAGCCAGGAACACCTGGGAGGCTGGCGGTCCGCATGGCTAATTTGCACTCATCACCATGATTTTTCCAGACCATATACGGCCTCTGATGCCTTCCTTCACCCAGCACCCTGTGTGGCCTTCCACTGGTGAAAGACCTTGCATCATGCAGAGCAATAACTTCTCTCATTTCTTCCTGGAAACTGGAGACCTCTCCAGTGACCACAGATTATCGGTTGCTTTTCCTGCGGAGGCATCTGCATTGTTCGCTCCTCCACCCCATTCCTCCTCACCCTTCCCCTTGACCCACTTCACTTCCAGCAGGGGAAGGCCATCTATTTCTGCCCCTCCCCCAACTCCCTGGAGCTGTTTGTTTTTAGCAGTCTAGTTTATTTACAGCTCATTCCAGCTGAGGATATTTCCATCAGGTGGACGTGTTTGGGAGCAGCTTCCCCCCCCCTCCCGCCCAGTCAACTAAGCCAGGACTTCACATGTCTATTTCGGTGTCACCCGAGTGGACTGTGGGTCTTCAGGGCCGTGCTGTCTCTGTGGAATCGTGTCTGAGCTCAGGGTCCAGTCTGGAAAAGCCCCAGAAGGCTCTGTTGTAATGAAAACAATCACGTGTGTGTGTGTGTGTGTGTGTGTGTGTGTGTGTGTGTGTGTGTGTGTGTGTGTGTGTGTACACAGAGCCTGCAGAAGCCCAGGCGCACCCCATGGCTCAGCCCCAGGCACCTGCCTTGGAAATGCCAACTATCACGGAATTTCAGCACCGCTTGCCCTGACTTAAAGGCACCAAAGTCATATTGTATGTGGCTGCTGCATCGCCAAAGTATGGGTTATTGTTTAATGCAGGCTTTTGGCAAGTGTTTGGGATTTTTTTGCTGTTGTTGATACTGGTTTTACCTGTCGGACTCAATACTTACTCTTGAAAAGGAGACTTTTCTCCTGTTTCATTTTGAGAAAATGAGGCTCATCCTTGAAAAGTAATTCACTCCAAATTACTCTTGGAAAGATACGGACTTGGAGCAGAGAGTATAAGTCTGGGCACAAGTGGTCATGTGACCTGGTACAACTCACTTCCTCAGTCTGGGACTTAGTTTCCTCATCTGTACCACAAGCGGTTTTGCCCAAGCCATCTGCAGAGTCGTTTTTCCAATAAATCTGACACCAGAATCACCACTGTTTCCATCTTCATCTCCCCACTCACAGCCCAGCAATAGGTTACTGAAGACAGCCTTTTCCATTTCTGCCTCCTGTTTTTGCATCAAGCAGCCCCTCGCAAATCCAGCAAATGTGTCATTAGAAGTCACCAAAGGAAAGATGTGACATAAGCACGCTGCCTTAGCAGGTTGGAAAATTACAAGTGCAACCATATGCTAACTGTTCTGCACCTGCTTGTCCAGTTGGTGAACTAGTCAACGTTTTACTTCCTCCTCCTGCTTTGGGGCCTTTCTCTGCCTGTGGGAACTTGCACTAGAAAGAGACCCGGGGTGGCGAGATGGCCAAAGGCACACACTCCCTGGCAGCTCTCAGTGCTCTGACTGGGAGTTGGGCGTCTCAGCTACAATAAACTTCTCACATTAACTGGCTAATTTGCCCCAAGTTTTCCCCAATTCACATATTCCGGAGAAGGCTGCACCCTATGAATTTCCTTCAACCCCCACACAAACTTTGAAAAACAAATTCTGATCCTAAAAGTTGAAAGTAATCTGAACTTCTCCAAAAGACCATGGTAGAAGTTTGCCATCTGCAGTTTGCCCCTGAGTGGGAGAGGACACAGCCTACAAAGACAACAACTTGGCAGTTTGGTGGCTGTGCTCTGAGCCACACTACCTGAGCCAGACCACTTGGAGGCTGAGGGGGAGTGTCTTTGCCAACTGATGCCAGGGGACCCTGGACTACAGATCAAGATTTGCTTCAAAGCCAAGGGAGCTGCAGCTGCCAGCCTGCCAGCCTGAAGTCAAGGTCACTGAGAGGCACACGTAAGAGTACACATGAGCATGTACACCAGGTCCCCACCGACTCCACCTGAAACCCCTTTATATTGTAATTCCAACACTGGCTGAGAATTTTAAAATTTAAAGCCTGCTCCCCGAACAAGTCTGCTTTCCAAGAGTCTTTTTTCCAAACAATGGGAGCATGCACACACATGCACACACACACACAACTCACCTAAGCAGCAGGCTGAGTAACAGAGCAGTCCTGAAATGATGAGCGTATGAGTAAGGCTGAATGATGGGTCCGTCATCGTGAGGCAAGGCCCAAGGCGGACTGGCCAGGGAACACAAGCTGGAGACAGGCTGAGATTTGTCACGCCCCCAAGTGCTCCCAGTGCCTGGCCTGCTTGGCATTTGGGGTGGGAGTCAGCCAATCCCTGCTTTGATGTTGCTTCTGCCCCAGATGCCAGGGGTCCAGGGGCCAGTCCTGAGCTCCTAGGAGCAGGAATGGAGAGGCAGCCCTGCTCTGGCTGCTCTAGGGGAGGCTTAGAGGACAAGAGTGCCTTTGGCTGAGAGCAGGATGCAAGATTGGGAGCGCAGGGATACTGATCCCCCTGCAAGCCGAGAAGAAACGGAGTGCAATTGGTCAAACAGGCTGCTTTTCATTTGGCTCAAAAACTGCCTCGTCAATACCGCTCTGGCAAGCCTCAAAGTCAACCCCCCACCGAGACTGTCCAAGGGGAATCTGCCCTCTTCTGCTTCAGAGAAGACCTTCGTGGCCAGGGGACTCAGCTCTCACTACATCTGTGCCAAGGTATTGCCGACAAAGCTAAACTTAATTAAAATAGCAACAACACAAACAAACAAAAAAATAGCATGTGGGCAAATCTTTCTGGACAAAGTCTGCCTATAAAATAATAAAGTGGCATATACCAGATACATACTGAAATCTGTACCTTATAGGCATACTCAGTGCATGAGCATGGACACACACAATATTCAGATTATAAAAGACAAGATTATTAGTACTTAGCAATAAGCACTGTTGTTTTAACCAACTTGGTAAAAACCACACGCTATAGCAGAAGTTAGCAAACTCCAGGGCCAGATAGTAAATATTTAGGCTTTGTAGGTCACATGGTCTCTGCTACAACTTAACTTTGCCATTGTACATGAAAGCAGCCATATGCAATACGTAAAGGAATGAATGCAGCTCTATTCCAATAAAACTTTATTCACAAAAATAGGAGGCAGACTGGATTTGACCTGCAGGCTGTAGTTTGCTGATCCCTGCACTATAGCCTTCAAAAGAAAAGACACTTCTTGTATGCATTTATTCACTGTTTTATTCATTCAGAAACACACACAGTGAGTACCAAATTGTGCAAGATACAATGACTAGACATAATTCCTGTCCTCAGAATGTGTTGTTCAGTGTCATGGAAAGAATACCAACTCTCAGCTGGGTGCAGTGGCTCACGCCTGTAATTTTAGCACTCTGGGAGGCTGAGGCAGGAGGATCGTTTGAGGTCAGCAGTTTGAGACCGGCCTTAGCAAGAGCAAGACCCCGTCTCTACTAAAAATAGAAAAAATTAGCTGGGCATCTAAAAATAGAAAAAATTAGCCGGGTGCGCCTGTAGTCCCAGCTACTAAGGAGGCTGAGGCCGGAGGATCACTTGAGCCCAGGAGTTTGAGGTTGCTGTGAGCTAGGCTGAAGCCACAGCACTCTAGCCTAGGCAACAAAAAAAAAAAAAAAAGAATACCGACCCTGGAGTCCTGGTTTTTCCACTTAGTAGCTGTGTGACCTTGAGAAAGTTATTCATTCTCTCTGTCACCTTCCTTATCTGTAAAGTGGGTATAACAAAACCTACCTTGCTAGTTTATTGTGAGGATTAAGCTACAGTTTGTGGAGTTCTTGGCACAAAATCAGGGCTCCTTTATTGACATATTCTTGGATAACTATTGTATAAGGTGGAAAAAAACCAGGAATGGCTAACATGGGATGTCTGGAAGGATTTACAGGAGGAAGAATGGGTTCCAGTTGAGGGGAAGGGGGTCCAAGTGAGAAATCAGGGAAAGCTTCCTGGAAGAGGTAGCATTTGAGCTGAGCCTTGAAAGCAGAGAAAATTTTCTGGTACCAAGATGGGAGGCGTGGGAGGGAAAGCTTAGGCTCTGGGCCTTGGTACTTCTCTAGGGAATTCCCCTTTGTCCTTCTTGAAACCACAACAGCAATAAGGACAGAGATTGCTCAGTCCTGAGTTCTAGACAGTTGAAGAAATATCATCTACATCATATTTTCCCAAATTTCCCTGTTCTGGGTCATATTCCTACAGATCATCAATTTTCAAACTTCATTTCAGAAATCCTTGGAGATGGAACTTTCGCCACTTTCACACCAAAAGCATTTTTGTTTTTTTACCACGTGGCATCAAACTTTTTCTAAAACAGTTTTCAAATGTAAAAGCACTCAGTTGTACCTTGTTTCATTATTGTAAAAATGAAGGTGGCTGGATTGGATGATCACTGGGGTCCTGTCCAACTCTGCAGGTGCTTGAAGCTCTATTTTGAACCTAGTGATTTAGGTTCATGAATGTCTTCTTCTGTCTCGCTCTTCTCTGTGTTTCCCTCCTTCTGCTGCTCCCTTTTCTGTCTCAGTCTTACTCTCTCTGTCTCTGTGACTCTCTATCTCTAACTTTGTCTCACTCTCTGGCTTTGTCTCTGTCTTACCAAGCACTAACGGTTGAATTTCCGTAAGTCAAATGCCGGGATGTATGCTTAACTACTTTTAACTCCCTTCAGCCAGGTGTGCCATCCTGGGATTAGGAACCCTGTCTCTAGCCCTGGCAGTGACTTGCTGTGTGACCTTGGACGACTCCTTTTCCCTCTGGGCCTTGATGAGTTCTAAGCACTTTCCAGCTTTGGCTTCTACCAGGGGCTGGAATTCCTGACACATAAATGGTCCTTCATAAGGGGCCTGGACAAGGAGGGAGGATCTTCCCTGTTCCCCGCTGGTGAGCATCTTTGCCCTCAGATTCCCTCAGGTGCCTTGGCCACAGCACAGGCTTATCACAGCAGAGCTGCCTGCAAAATCTAATTCATAATAAAAGTTTCCGGGGCCTTCCTGAAGCTGTCAGCAGGTGTCATATTCACAGTATTTTGCCTTAATTGCAGCTCTGGGATTTATCATCCAGTCCAGAGACCACTTCTGGAACACGGCCTCCCGGGCACTGTTCCAGATGCTCCTGTCCCCGCTGCTGCCACACACAGGCCTGCTCCCCGGCAATGAGGCCAAAGTGGGTTCTGCTTTGCATCTTCCTCTTTCTGTGTCTTCCACCACTACCGCACAGAGAGATTTTTGTGGCTTAGATAACTCAGACACCCTTCCCAGGGATCCAGAGTACTCGTGTGAGGCAAAGACATCCACATGTTTGGGGCAGAGCCTAGGATCCCATCAGCCGTGGGGCACTTCGCGTCTGCTGCTCCACCCCAAACCTTGGTGGGCAGAGGAGTAGGTAGGAGGCCCTGGATTCTACTTTCCCACTGACAACGATTCTCTCCTTGACTAAACTTTAGTCAGGCTCCTCTGAGCCCTCCTCCTGATTAGGCCTCAACTGCGGGCTTCCATGTTCCTCCATGCAGAATCCAGTTATAGTAAGAACCCTATTCTTGCTATAATCCTAATTCTAAACTGATAAGTCAGTTTAGAAAGACTCCCTTACCCTTGATATCTGATCACCCCTGATATCTGATCAAATTCCTCATTTCCCACCTTTGGCCTCAACACAGTAGTAAGGGGCCAGCAACCGGGAACATTCCCTGATGGCCCCCATTCAATCCTTCTTTGATCTCCACAGCAATACCACAAGGTATGAATTAGTATTATCCTCATTTTCAGACAAGGCTCAGAAAGATTAAGGGATACACCTAAAAATCACACACAATCAGGAGGTAAGTAGGCCAGGATTGAATCCAGATGTCTGACTCTGGAGACCTCTGGAGATTCAGTTACCAGCACAAAGTGGTGACCTCTTTCCACCACCAGCACCTAGAGAATGAGCAGGAAACCTCAGAAAAAAAGGCACCCAAAGGAGCCAGAGGTGTTGCCTCCACCAGCTAGGATTACAGTCGTTTATCAATGCTCAGAATCATGTCTTTCTAACCAAACCTTACAATTATTCATCTCTGGGTTTCAGTTTCCTGGTTTGTAAACTCCTATGAGCACACCATTCTGGCTGCCTCTCTGGCTATCCTGACCACAGAGAGGGTTCAATCAAGTGTGTTGGTGGCCTTCAATCAACATGCATTTACCTTCCCTATTCTACACCTCAAAATGGGCAACGGATCTGAAACTAACTTTGAAATCCACCAAAAAATAAAATGGATGGGTAAACAGATATATGATAGAGTAAATACAGTAAAAGGATAATCAATGCAGAATCTAAGTGGTGGGTGTATTACTCTGCTAGGGCTGCAGTGACAAAGTACCACAGATTGGGTGGCTTAAACAACAGAAATATATTTCTCATAGAAATGGAAGCTAGAAGTCCAAAACCAAGGCGTTAGCAGATTTGCTTTCTCCTGAGGCTTCTCTCTGTGGCTTGTGGACGGCCACCTTCTTGTTGTGTCCTCACATGGCCTTTCCTCTGTGCACACATCTCTGGTGTCTCTTTGTACAAATTTTCTCTTCTTGTAAGAACATCAATCAGATTAAATTAGGGCCTACCCTAATGGCCTCATTTTAACTTAATCACCTCTATGAAGACTCCATCTCAAAATATAGTTACACTCTAAGGACTGGGTATTATTAAGGCTTCACCATATGAATTTTGGGGAGACACAATTCAGCCCATAACAGTGGGCATATTCATATTCCCTGAACAGTTCTTTTCACTTTTTTGAGTGTCTGAAATTGTTCATAATAAAAAATAAAATTAAAAAATGTTAAGCATGCAACAGAAAACCTATCTCCACATGGGTTAGAGTTGGGAGTAGGTCAGCCCAATGCCCTTGTTGGCCGATATCTAGGGGCTCCTGCAGCTGCTTGGAGCTAAGCCATCAGCGTGGCCTGAAGAAGCCTGCAGCCACTCATTATGAGACCTTGGATAGGTCACTGAATCCCCCCAAAGCGCATTCTCTTCTGCCCCCACCCCGCCCCAAAGAGATGCCTTGAGGAGGAAAAGTCTGCCTTCACTGCAAGGATGAAAGAAAATCAATCATCTTATTTGTCATTATTTTATATAAGTCATATATCAAAAGTGTTTTCTTTGTACACATAGATTCAAAGAAACAAACCCATCCCCTTTTCCTCCCACAAAGGAAATATTTTGGACCTTATCTAAAGAAAGCCATCTGCTTTTTGAGTTCAAGTTCTAATTTGACCAAATGGCATGTGGTAAGTAGAGAGGAAGGAGGAGACAATGCTATTAGGAGCCAAGGGAATATAAAGAAACCTCCCCATGGCTGGCTGCGCCTTGGCTCTGAATTTGATTACAGCGGCCAGCATAAATCAGCCAGTGCTATTAAATCCTCTGCTAGTGCTTGACAGGGAGGCCAAGTTTGTAGAATTATTTGGGAGATCTGGCCATAGGTCAGAGACAAAACCCTCCAGCTGCATCGAGCCCAAAGGGTGGGTTATTTCCAACACCCGTTGACAACTGTGGCTGAGTGGAAAGACCCTATGTTTCCAGCCGCTATGTTTCCATGCCTTCATTTTTCCATGGTGACAGTTTAGCTCTATGGGCACTTGTAATTCAAAACCACCTGGTTCACTTATCCCTTTCCCCAGACCACCCCCCATCCATATCTCTGCTCCCTACCCCCACCTCCAGTATCTGTTGTCCGAGGGTCCACAACAGGTGGGGAGGAGGGAAGCTGGGTTACTAGGAGTCCTCTGGCTACCTACTGGCACAGATGGGCATCTCTACCCATTTGTCTCACTGAGTCACTCAAATCCTTGGATTCCAGAAATTAGGGAACCTAGGGGTGACCCCTTTGGACTCAATTAAGCGATAGAGCTTCTCAATTGAGAAGTTGGCAAGATGAACCTTAGCCTTTTTGCAGTACTATAATTGTGTGAGTCTACCATTCTGGAAATTATCTTAGATCTCAATTCCCCTTGCTGCTTTGGATCTAACAGATTTTTAAAGGGAGAAGAAGTCCATCTTGTGTTCTAGACAAAAGGCGGTGCTTTGTATGTACAAATGGTGTTGTGCTTAATTGTTTAGAATAGGCATGTGACTCAAAATTTAAAGGTATGAACAAGAATACATGAAAACTCTCTTTTACCCCTCTCCCCCAGCCACCCAGTTCCAATTATTTATTATCAATTACTTAGTTTCCCATATATACTTCTAGGAATGTTTTATGCATATCTAAGCAAACAAGTAGGTATAATATTTCCCCCTCTTACTCAAAGGGTTACTTATAATATTAATATTATATTATACCTATGGTACTCCTCTTGGTTTCTTAACAGTTTTTCTAAGAGATTATTCTGTGAAACTACATTAATGCATCCATATGCTTTTCTATGGCCTTCATTTGGAAGTACCATAACTTGTTCACTCTGCCCCCTACATTTGGGTGATTTGCAAACATTTGCTGATGCAAACTACGTAATAAAATAACCTTCCATATGCATCTTTGTGTATGTTGGTGTGTCCATGGGATGAATTCCTAGAAATAAAAATGGTGGGTCAAAAAGTATGTGCACTTGTAATTTTTACACGTGTTGCCCAATTCATCTTCACAAAGCCTCCTTCGGTCCACATTTCCTCACACGAGCAATAGGCGGGAGTGTCAGTGTCCACACACTTTTTTTTTTGAGACAGAGTCTTGCTCTGTTGCCCAGGCTAGAGTATCATGGCATCAGCCTAGCTCACAGCAACCTCAAACTCCTGGGCTCAAGCGATCCTCCTGCCTCAGCCTCCCGAGTAGCTGGGACTACAGGCATGAGCCACCATGCCTGGCTAATTTTTTCTATATATATTTTTAGGTATCCAGATCATTTCTTTTTATTTTTAGTAGAGATGGGGTCTCGCTCTTGCTAAGGCTGGTCTTGAACTCCTGAGCTCGAGCGATCCTCCCACCTCGGCCTCCCAGAGTGCTAGGATTACAGGTGTGAACCACTGCGCCCGGCCTCCACACACTTTCACCAACAGTCTGTTTGGACCTTCTGAATTTTGCACATCTGATAGGTAAAAAATGGTATTTCAGTGTGGTTTTAATTTGCATTTCTCTTATAGTGAATGAGACTGAGAATATTTTCACACCTTTTAGAACCATTTATATTTTTTCTATTTTTCTATTGGGTTGTTGATTTTTCTCTTCTAATTTTTTTCTTATATATAAAGAAAGTAACACTTTATTAAATGACTTTCACAGATTTTTTTTTCCCAGTTTTGGCCTTTTGACTTTGTTTTTGCTATTATACATGTAATTTTTATGTAGCTTTTCTTTTTCTTTTCTGGGTTTCTGGGTTTTCCCCATGCTAAAGTTACCCCCAAAATCTCCCAAGGTTTCTTCTACTAATTGTTTAGATTCATATTTTATACTTAAATTTTCATTCATTTGTAACTTATTCTGGTGTAAGATATGTTTGTTTGCTTGTTTTCTAGAAGATACTTTATCTGTGGTCTAAAGCAGAAAACAAAAACAGTCATCAAATTACCTTTATGTAGCTTGCAAACATCAGCTATCACAACACTCAATAATAGGTACTGAGCACTTATTACGTGCTAAGCACCAGCCTACAACAGTTCTAAGAGTTGTTAATGTTTTCTGCATCTGTCAGATAAGTAAACTGGTACTCAAAGAAATGCCCAGGTAAATGGCAGAGTCATGACTTGAACCCAGACATGTTGTCTCCTTGTCTTAATTTCTCTGCTCTCACACAAACTCCAACTACTTGTATACTGAGAAGTCAAGTATATAGTAGGAGGTATAATAAATATTGGTCTGAAGACACTCAATAAACTTTAAGACAAACAGAGAAGGAATGTGGAAGCCTGTCAGAGAAATTTAACGACAACATTGAAATAATTTTTTTGAAAATCAAGTAGAAATTCTGGAGCTGAAAAATTCAACTAGCAAATTGAAATATGCACCAGAGTCTCTCAAGAGCAGAATTGATCAAGCAGAGGAAGGAATTAGTGAACCTGAAGACAGGCTATTTGAAAATATATAGTCAGAAGAGAAAAAAGAAAAAGAATAAAAAAGAATGAAGCACCCTTACAAGATCTAGAAAATAACCTCAAAAGGGCAAACCTAAAAGGTATTGGGCTTAAAGAGGATGTAGACAGAGAGACTGGGGTAGAAAGTTTATTTAAAGAAATAATAACAGAGAACTTTCAAAACCTAAAGAAAGATATCAATATTCAGGTACAAGAAGGTCATAGAATACCAAACAGATTTAACCAAAATAAGACTACATCAAACCATTTAATAATCAAGCTCCCAAAGGTCACAGATAAAGAAAACGTTCTAAGGGAGGCAAGAAAAAGGAAAATAATAATATATAAAGGAGCTCTGATAAGTCTGGCAGTAGACTTCTCAGTGGAAATCTTATAGGCCAGAAGACAGTGGCATGACATATTCAAAGTGCTGCAGGAAAAGAACCTTAACCTTAGAATATTATATCCTGCAAAAATATCCTTCAAACATGAAGGAGAAATAAAGACTTTCCCAGATGAACAAAAGCTGAGAGACTTCATCAACGCCAGACCTGTCCTGCAAAAAATACTAAAAGGAGTTCTGCAGCATAAAAGAAAAGGACATTAATGAACGACAAGTAATCATCTGAAAGTATAAAACTCACTGGTAACACAAAAACAGAATATTCTATTGTTGTCTGTAATTGTGGTGTATAAACCTCTTATATCTTGAGTAGGTAGACTAAAAGACAAACCTATCAAAAATAATAACTACACCAACTTTTTGAGAGATAGATAGTATAAAAATATATAAATGGAAACGACAAAAAGTTAAAAAGCAAGGAGGATGGAATTAAAGTGTAGAATTTCTTTTAGTTTTCTCTCTGCTTATTTATTTGTTTGTTTGTAAGCGGAATTAAGTTGTCATTTGTTTAAAATAATTGGTTATAAAATGTGTTTTGCAAGCCTCATGGTAGTAACCTCAAATCAAAAAACCTACTACAACAGATACATAAGAGACAAAAAGGAAGAAATTAAAACACACTACCAGAGAAACTCACTTTTAACAAAGAAAGACAGGAAGGAAGGAAGGAAGGAAGGAAGGGAGGGAGGAAGGGAGGAAGGGAGGGAGGGAGGGAGGGAGGAAGGGAGGGAGGGAGGGAGGGAGGAGAGGACCACAGAACAACCAGAAATCAAATAACAACATGGCAATAGTATGTCCTTACCTATCAATAATAACATTGAATATGAATGAACTACACTCTCCAATCAAAGGATACAGAGTGGCTGAATAGATAAAAAACCAAGACCAAACTATATATTGTCTACAAGAAACCCACTTTACCTATAGAGACACAAATAGATTGACAATAAAAGGGTGGAAAAAAGATATTCCATGCAAATGGAAACCAAAAAGCGCAGGAGAAGCTATATTTCTATCAGATAAAATAGATTTCAAGACAAAACTGTAAAAAGAGACAAAGAAGGTCATTATATAATGATAAAGGGATCAATTTGGCAAGAATCAGTTTGGCAACAATTCTAAATATGTATGCACCCAACACTGGAGCACCCAGATATATAAAGCAAATATTATCAGAGCTAAAGAGAGAGATAGACCCCAATACAATAGTCATTGGAGACCTCAACACTCCACTTTCAGCATTGGACAGATCATCCAGACAGAAAATCAACAAAAAAACATTGGACTTAATCTGCACTACTGACCAAATGGACATAACAGATACTTATTTACAGAAAGTTTCATCCGACAGCTGCAGAATACACATTCTTTTCCTCAGCTCATGGATCATTCTCAGGAGTAGACCATATGTTAGGCCACAAAACAAGTCTTAAAAAATTAAAAAAAAAACTGAAATCATATCAAGTATTTTTTCTGGCCACAATGGAATAAATCTAGAAATCAATAAGAGGAACATTGGAAATTATACAAACACATGGAAATTAAACCATATGCTGCTGAATGACCAGTGGGTCAATGAAGAGATTAAGAAGGAAATAAAAAAAAATTTCTTGAAACAAATGAAAATGAAAACACAACATATCAAAACCTATTGGATACAGGAAAAGCAGTACTAAGAAAAAAATTTATAACAATAAGTGCCTACATCAAAAAAGCAGAAAAGCTTCAAATAAACAACCTAATGATGCATCTTAAAGAACTAGAAAAACAAGAGCAAATCAACCCCAAATTAGTAAAAGAAAAGAAATAATAAAGATAGAGCAGAAATAAATGAAATTAAAACTAAAAAATAGAAAAGATCAATGAAACAAAAAGTTAGTTTTTTGAAAAGATAAACAAAATTGACAAACCTTTAGCCAGACTAAGGAAAAAAAGAGAAAAGACCCAAATAAATAAAATCAGGGATGAAAATGGAGAGGTTACAACTGATACTGCAGAAATTCAAAGGATCATTAGAGACTTCTATGAGCAACTGTATACCAATAAACTGTAAAACCTAGAAGAAATGGATAAATTCCTAGACACATACAACCTACCAAGAATAAACCAGGAAGAAATCCAAAACCTGAATAATCCAGTAACATGTAATGAGACAGAAGCAATAACAAAAAGTCTCCCAACAAAGAAAAGCCCAGGACCCAATGGTTTCACTGCTGAATTTTACCAAGCATTCAAAGAAGAACTAATACCAGTCCTACCTAAACTATTCCAAAAATTGAGGAGGAGAGGATACTCCCAAACTCATTCTATGAGGCCTGTGTCACCCTGGTAACAAACCAAAGACACAACAACAAAAAAAACTATAGGCCAATATTTCTGATGAACATAGATGCAAAAATCCTCAAGAAAAACCCAGCAAACCAAAATTCAATAACACATTAAAAAGATTATTCATTGTGGTCAAGTGGGATTCATCCCAAGAATCCAAGATGGTGCAACATATGCAAATCTATCATGTGATACATCGTATCAACAGAACAAAGGACAAAAACTATATGATTATTTCAATTGATGCTGAAAAAGCATTTGATAAAATTCAACATCCCTTCATAATAAAAACTCTAAAAAAACTGGGTATAGAAGAAACTTAACTCAACATGATAAAACCCATATATGACAGACTCACAGCTAGTACCATACTGAATGGGGAAAACTGGAAGCCTTTCCTTTAAGATCTGGAACAAGACAAGGATTCCCACTCTCACCACTGTTATTCAACATAATACTAGAAATTCTAGCTAGAGTAATCAGACAACAGGAAGAAATAAAAGGCATCCAAATTGGAAAGGAAGAAGTCAAATTATCCTTATTTGTAGATGACATGATCTTATGTCTAGACAAACCTGAAGCGTCAACAAAAAGAGTATTAGAACTGATAAACAAATTCAGTAAAGTCGCAGAATACAAAATCAACATACAAAAATCAGTAGCATTTCTATATGCCAACAACAATCTGAAGAAGAAACCAAGATATTAATAGTGATCCCATTTACAATAGTACAAATAAAACAAAATACTTAGGAATAAACTTAACCAAAGAAGTAAGAGATCTCTACCATGAAAACTGTAAAACACTGATGAAAGAAATTGAAGAAGACACAACAAAATGGAAAGATATTCCATGCTGATGGATTGGAAGAATCAACATTGTTAAAATGTCTATACTACTCAAAGCAACCTACAGATTCAATACAATCCCCATCAAAATACCAATGACATTTTTCATGGAAATAGAAAAAATAATCCTAAAATTTATATGGAATCACAAAAGACCCAGAATAACCAAAGCCATCTGATCTGAGCAAAATGAACAAAACTGGAGGAATCACATCACCTGACTTCAAATTGTACTACAGAGCCATAGTAACTGAAACAGCATGGTATTGGCATAAAAACAGACACAGAGACCAATGGAATGGAATAGAGAACCCAGAAATAAATCCACACATCTATACTGAACTTATCTTTGACAAAGGTGCCAAGAACATACAGTGGGGAAAGGACAGTTTCTTCAATAAATGGTGCTCAGAAAACTGGATATCCATATGCAGAAGAATGAAACCAGACCCTTATCTCTCACCATATACAAAATCAAATCAAAATGGATTAAAGACTTAAATGTAAGGCCTGAAACTGTGAAACTACTAAAAGAAAGTATGGGTGAAATGCTTCAGGAGATTGGTCTGGGCAAAGACATCTTGAGTAATACCCCCAAAGCACAGGCAACCAAAGCAAAATTGGACAAATGGGATCACATCAAGCTAAAAAGCTTCTGCACAGCAAAGGAACAAATCAACAAAGGAAAGAGACAACCCACAGAATGGGAGAAAATATTTGCAAACTACCTATCTGACAAGGAATTAATAACTACAATATATAACGAGCTCCAACTCAATACCAAAAAAAAATAATCCAATTAAAAATAGGCAGAAGATCTGAATAGACATTCCTCAAAAGAATACATACAAATGGCCAATAGGTAATATGAAAAAATGCTCAAGATCATCAGTCATCAGAGAAATGCAAATTAAAACTACAATGAAATATCATCTGACCCCAGTTAAAATGGCTTTTATCAAAAAGACAGGCAATAACAAATGCTGGCAAGAATGTGGAGAAAGGGGAACCCTCGTACACTGTTGGAAAGTAAATTAGTGCAACCACTATGGAGAAGAGAATGGAGTTTCCTCAAAAACTGAAATTAGAACTACCATGACCCAGATATCCCACTGGGTTTCTTTTCCAAAAGAAAGGAAATCAGTATATTGAAAAGATATCTGCACTCCCATCTCTATTGCAGCGCTGTTCACAATAGCCAAGATCTGGAATCAACCTAAGTGTCCATGAATGAATTAATGGATAAAGAAATTGAAATTGTGGTACATATACACAAATGGAATATTATACAGCCATAAAAAGAACAAAATCCTGCCATTTGCAACAACATAGATGGAACTGGAGAACATTATGTTAAGTGAAATAAGTCAAGAATCTTGCATATCCTCACTCATATGTGGGAGCTAAACAATAAAACAATTGATCGTGTGGAGACAGAGAGTAGAATGATGGTCACCAGAGGCTGGGAAGGATAGCAGGGAGGAGGGGATACAGTGCGGATGGTTAATGGTGCAAAAATATAGTTAGATAGACAGAATGAACAGTATTTGATAACACAACAAAGTGACTATGTCAGCAATAAGTTAGGGTATACTTTAAAATAATTACAAGGGTGGAATTGGAATGTTCCTAACACAAAGTAAATGATAAATTCTTGAGGTGATGGATACTCCGATTACACTGATTTGATTATTATACCTTGTATGCCTGTATCAAAACATCACATGTACCCTATAAATATATACAACTATTATGTACCCATAATAATTAAAAATTTAAAAAAAATTTTAAAGAAATTAAGCCAAGACCACATGGCCAAGATCCCTCAGTTAGTGGGTCACAGAGATGTCTCTCCAGCCCCGAGCTGTCTGCCTGGGAACTCCATGCCTTTTACTCACACACTATGGGTTCTTAGTGCCAATGCTCAGAAGAGAAACGCACACCAAGACCCCTTCTTGTGTGGGTACTGATTCTGTAAATTAGCAAATGGCTTTTTAGCCAATAAGTCAGAGAAAGTCTAAGGCTAAAAGGATCTTTGAAATCTGGCCCACTCCTTCGTTTTACAGATGAGAACACTGAATCCCAGAAGAGAGGAGATGGCATGCCCAACACTAGACATGTGCCTGGATTTTACCTGAGTGCCTTAGCGCTGTGCTACAAGTCTCTTTAAGAACATGAGTAAGCAGGCAAATAACGAATCCACTGACTAAATGTCCTCACACCACCTTCCACGGGCCATGAACAATACAACCTTGGCAGCAATGCCCAGGGTGGCGGCTCATTCATCTTTTGCACCCTTAACTTTCCCTGCCATGACCATGACCTTGGCCAGTGCAGCTATCAGAAAGATGGACAGAAGGGAAACGGGTTGTTTTCTTCATTCGGAGCCTCCCTAAATCCTGAACACTAACCTCAGTGGCTGAGAATTGGTTTCTGGATAACTGCAGAGAGTTGGAAGCCTTCTGGGGGCCACCCCATGAGGTCCACCCCAGTAAGGATGGTCTCAGAAACCAAGCTGGCCCTGTTTGGGCACAAAGGGGCAGTCCAGTTTCACCTCCCTGTGATAATAACCCACCCCCTGGGCCCCTCATATACGGGACATGTCCAAACACTCAAACCCCAAGTCACAGTAAAGTAAGAAGAGTCTCAATCAGGCAGGAAGGTCTCTCTAAGTGGGATGGCCATTGTCACTCTATTCCCTCCCCTCCTGGGTCCCTGAGAAGCCCCATGCCTGGCCTGAGATCCCCGAAACATCCTCCCTGGAGCCTGTGTCCCAGAAGAGAGGTACCAGCAGCACCAGGAGAGCTCCTGAGGCTTTCTCCAAACTTCTCAGAAAGATACCAGGAAGAGGGGAGTGGCACGGCAGGATGGGTGGAGGGGCACGTGGGAGGCCTGGGAGGGGAGGAATCTGCCCAACTCCCACTGATGCTTCCTTCTGTTCTTCACTCTCTTTTTTAGTTTTCAGTCCCCGGCTGGTTGCCGGTGCAAAGCCTGCAGCAGCACGAGGCCTCCCCTTCAGCTGTCACCAGCTTCCAAACACACGCCTCACGCCGTGTTTATGCTGGTTGCCATGCGAGATAAGTGCAGGCTTGAATGGAGCTAAATGCTACGGGCTGAGATGGAATGGGGCCAGGTGTATTTTTAAAGCATCTGGGAAAGCCGGTCACCATGAGAAGAGTCTCATTCTCTGGGCAACATGGTCCTTCTTCAGGGACTGGTTTACAAATGCAAAGTGCGTGAAAGCTGAGTCTCTTCTTTTTGCCTTAACTCACTCAATATTTTCAGCAAAAAGTTCTTTGGGATTTGTATTTGGGATTCTTTGTATTTGGGATTTTTGCCTTTTGGTGTGATGAATTATAGGGGAAATTGTAAGCTCTTGGCATGTGTAGAGCCACTGTAAGTTTCTGGAAACAACGACAGAAAATGTGTAGATATCAAATACTGTACGCCAGGCACTACTGAAAGTACTTTATGTTCGTAGTTATCCTACTTAATCCTCACAACTTCTCTATGAGTTAAACCCTACTTTTAGCCCGATTTCATAGATGAGGAAACTGAGGCATGAAGAGGATAATTTGCCCAAGGTCACGGAGCTAAGGGAAACACAAGATCGGAACCTAGGCAATGTGGTATACCAGAGGCCCTACTCCTAACCACTACTTGATTGTGCCTCTGTGATGCTTTTGGGTCAGAAAGTCCTAATTTGGAATTTTGAGCCCGGCACTGTGTGACCTCAGGTGAGTGGCTGCACCTCTATGAATGTTCATTTCCTTTCTGGTAAAATGGGTGTACTAATGGCTACCTTGTGACACTGTGGTGAAGATTAAAAATAATATATGTAAAGAGTCTAGCATCTAGGAAAAGTACTCAATGAGAGGGCACTTTATTATTGTTAGTGGTGGGTCCACATGGCAACTGGATCCCAACTTCTGCATCGCAGCAGGGAAGGGAAGCTGAGCTCTAACTGCTGCTGCCCAGAGGGGTGACTGAGGCAGGGGCTGTATAAGAGCCAGCAGGACACAGCTGGTCTCTCACAGCATCTGCAGCAGATGCCATCACTTCCCTGCCCACGTCCCTCAGCATCCCTCAATCCCACCCATGATTCCAGCTTCTTGCCACAAGCACCTGTGACTATGCCAGAGGGCTTCTCCAACCATGGGAAGCTGTTTGGGGCAAGCAGGAAGAATAGAGTGGTTAAAATTTCCAGGAGTTGGTGGGTTCCCTGTTCCCAGTTCCCGTCTGCCTCCCTGCAGTCCCCAGCAGAATTGAGCCCCAGTTGCCCAGAGCAGTAACCTGCTCACAACACTCTGTGTTGACTGCCTTCTCTTCCCTTATCACTGCCCTCCTGGGTTTACCTCCCAGATAAACAACTTGCACCCAGATCTTTGTCTCAGGGTCCACTTCTGGGAAGGAACCCAGCTGAAGACAGCATTTATGCCTGCAGTTTTGATTCTGATGTCATTTAAAACACTCATGGGTCGGTTCACCCAGCAGAAAAAGTAACTATGGTAGGATGAATAATGGCCCCCACAGATATCCAGATCCTAATCCCTGGAACCTCGAAATGTTACCTTATATGAAAAAAAGGACAGTGTAGATGTGATTAAGTTAAGAAGTTTAAAATGAGGAGATTATCCTGGATCATCTGAGTGTGCCCTAAATGCGATCACAAGTGTCCTTTTTTTTTTCTTTTTTTTTTTGGAGACAGAGTCTCATTCTGTTCCCCGGGCTAGAGTGCTGTGGCGTCAGCCTAGCTCACAGAAACCTCAAACTCCTGGGCTCAAGCTATCCTCCTGCCTCAGCCTCCCGAGTAGCTGGGACTACAGGCAGGTGCCACCATGCCCGGCTAATTTTTTCTATATATTTTTTAGTTGTCCAGCTAATTTCTTTCTATTTTTTTAGCAGAGACGGTGTCTCACTCTTACTCAGGCTGGTCTCGAACTCCTGAGCTCAAACGATCTGCCCGCCTCGGCCTCCCAGAGTGCTGGGATTACAGGCGTGAGCCACCACACCCGGTCACAAGTGTCCTTATAAGAGACAGGCAGAGTAGACTGGACACAGAAGGCGATGTGGTCACTGAAGCAAGATTCCGTGCCACTGGCTCTGATGCAGCTCTAGAGCTGGAGCGGGCAGGAACACATTCTTCCCTACAGCCTTCAGAGGGAGGTCAGCCTTGCCAACACTTTTATTTCTGCACAGTGAAACTGATTTCAGACTTCTGACCTCCAGAACTGTAAGAGGATAGATGTGTGTCGTTTTCAGCCACTAAGTTTGTGGTGATTTGTTACAGTGGCCTTAGGAAACTAATATGGTAACTCGGAGGCAGGCGAGAGCAGAGGTTCTCAGTGTGGGCAGTGGACCAGCGGCATCAGCAGCACCTGGGATCTTGTTAGACATGCACTCTTGGGCTCCCCAGACCTACAGAATTAGACACTCCTGGGTGTGGGTCCCGGTGGCCTGCATTTTTAAAATGCCCTCCAGGTGATTCTGATGCTAGCTATAGTTCAGTGGTTAGCCCTGGCTAGACATTAGACTCATCTGGAGAACTTTATTTATATATGTATTTATTTAGAGACAGGATCTTGCTCTGTCACCCAGACTAGAGTGCAGTGGTGTGATCACAGCTCATTGCAGCCCCAAACTCCTGGGCTTAACCAATCCTCTCACCTCAGCCTCCCAAGTAGCTGGGCCTACAGGCACGTGCTACCACAACTGTTGCTCAGGCTTGTCTTGAACTCCTGGCTTCAAATGATCCTCCTACCTCAGCCTCTCAAGTAGGTGGGCCTACAGGCATGTGCTACCACATCTGGCTAATTTTTAAATTTTTTTAGAGCTGAGGGTCTTGCCATGTTGCTCATGCTTGTCTTGAACTCCTGGCTTCAAGTCATCCTCCCACCTCAGCCTCCCAAAGTGCTGAGATTATAGGCATAAGCCACCATGCCCGGCCACCTGGAGAATTTTAACTATTCCCGATGCTTGATCCCAACCCTAGAGATTCTGATTTAATTGGTCTGTTCAGTTTGGACACTGGGCTCTTATAAAGCATCTCGAGTGATTCTTATGTTTAGCCAGGACTGAGAACCAGCACAGTAGTTTGAGATCCGCTGATCTAGAATGTTGACTTTCAAACTGGGCTTTGAAATTCTGGAAAGATACTAAAGAATGGGAAGGCAGATAGGGCTTCTGGCCCCAGAGACCTAAAAGTCACATGCCCAGAGGGGCCAGACAGAGATGTAATAGGGAGGTGGACTCGGTGTAAGACCAGAGCACATGGCGGGGACTTGGCGAGCGGAGTGACCACCAACCACTCCATTCCACACAGTGATGGCCGTGCCAGAATGTGGGTCCAGGACTGCCAGGTTGTCCTGCCATTCAAGAGTTTTGTTAAAGGCGCATCAGAAATACATTTTTTTAAAAAAGTTAAAGCATTCAATTTTAAATGTTAGCAACTAAGGCAGTTTTTTTTTCTTCTTCAGGTTTGTCTACTCTAAAGGCATAAGGCAGTTTTTAAAAATTTCTCCTCTCTCTCTGTTTAGTACTATTAATGCAAGCACCGATATAAAGGTTAGATCCGGTCCTTGGGCAGCTGGTTCGTGAGCTTCATGTCTTCTCCATGTGCCATTCATTCACCTGTTGGGGCCAGTGGGCTTGCCTGGACAAATTCTTCTCAGAGATGACAGAAACCCCATGTGAGTGGGATATTTTTGTCTGTTTACTCACTGCTGCATCCCACTTCCAGGCACATAGTTGGCACTCGTGAAATGTTTGTTAAATTAATAAATCCTTGTAGCAACTCTGTGAGACAGAGACTATTATACCTATTCTACAGATGAGGAGCTTGGGGCTCCCTGCAATGAAGTGACCTCCCCACCATCACATAGTTCATAACCAAGAGAGTTGTGATTCAAACCCAAGACCCCTTACAGGGGGGCTGCTGTGAAAAGCAAATACAGCTGTGGCTGTATTTGCCACAGTGCTTGGTAATATAAGAGGTTTGGGGGATCATTGGTACCAGTCATAAGAACAATACAAGTAGTACTTATGATGTAACTGCCTTTAAAGACGATGGAGTACCAGCTTATTTGGTGTCTCATCGAAGCCAGAGGCGCTCTCTGTTCATTCTGAGCTGTGGTTGTGGCAGTGGTGGCTGTGGATCTGCAGAAAGCAGGCCTGAGTGTGGCCAATGGCAATGAGAGGGCTTGGCCCAAGTTATCCCAGGAGAAAGTCTCCTATCTCTCACTCACCCTCTCTGGGTCTGAGCTGGAGATGAGCCCACTGCTGCATGCATAGGCTCGGGACGGGGTGAGGCAGGAAGCCTGGGACCCCCCTCCCCCCAGAGAGCCCTTTCATTTAAGAACCCTCTCTGACTTTATTACCCAGAAGAAATATGGGGAGCTAAATCAGAGGAGACGGCTGGCAAGTGCATTACAGGACATTAAACAAGAGCTGATCAACATCAGACATAAATAAATGGCCCATAATCTAGTGCCAAGAACATAGATGGTTCCCAAGTGGTGGCCTGGCTGGCTTCCAGGCACGGGAGCGAGGGGCTGGATGTCAGGCCCTCTAGGCCGGAAAGTGCCTGCCCTGGGTCACATTGCAGTGGCCACAGGGGAGGATTCAGGTGCCCAGACAGAAATCACATCCTCCCACTTAATCTTACTCTACAGGACTGGATTTGGGTCTTTTCACCATCTGGTCTCTGAGACCTGGGCCCAAACATCACCTGGAGAGTCCTTGCCTGCCTGCGAAATCCTGAGTTAGACAAGGGAAGCCACACGTGTCTGTGTGGGTATCAGGTGAGTCTGCTCCCGACGCCTGAAGAAAGGCTCGTAAAGTGGGTTCCCCTGTCTCCAGGAAGGGCCCCACCCCCAAACACCCTGGTTAAAATTTATCTCACTAGAGCATCCTTTAGCTTAGCTCTTTCACCCCATTAAAATGCAATACCATCAAAGAAGAGAGAAATCAGTACCCTGGCAAGTCACGCACACTTTCATATAAAGTGATATTCAATCTCTTGCCAGAGCTTTGGACACTGATATCCTGAGGAGAAGGTGGGAGGAAATGGAGCACAAAGAATCCAGAGAATAGGGGGTAGCCTGCAGGACCTTAAAAGCCAACGTCGCTATCCAGGACTGTAGCAGATTTGGTCTGTGTTGGTGAAAGCCCTGGACTTAGAATTCCAGCTTCCAGTTCTCCCACATACCAGCTGTGTGACCTTGAAAGTCAACCTTTCTGAGCCTCTATTTCCTGGTCTGAAAAGTGGGAGTGATGCCACACCCCTCCAGGGGTGCTGTGAGAATTACATAAATTAAACTGTGCAAAAGGCCTTCCCCTCTATAGATATTATTTTCCTTGGGTCTGTGCCTCCACATTCTAGAAATTATACAACTGCTGACATGCATCTGCGGATGGATACTGAAGCCAAGTCAATCCACAGATCCGTAAGTGGGCCCAGCCAGGACCAGCCAAACCCAGACAGGCTGGATCAGCTGACCCTCGGTTGACCCACAAACACATGAACTCCAGTAAAATGATCATTGGGTTAAGCCACCAAGTGTTAGGGTGGCTTATTATCCAGTAATGGCTAAGACAATACCTCAAACATAGGGCTCCTGACATTTTAAATAATTGTCATGTTCAACAGAAACCAGGCTAAGATATAACTGTCATTTATCTGCCTTCTTAAGCAAGATAAAGTAAACATAATTCAGTCTTGGCTGGGCCATTCATGCTCATCATAACGAAAACCACTTGATGTGCTAGAGTCAATGATCCGCTCAGGGGTTACATACAGAAGGGGGCTCTAGAGATAGTTCCAGTCTACTATTCTTTTTGAAATCTCAGAATCATTCTCTAGTTCTTTATAATTTTTCTTGTAATCAATCTTATCAGCTGTCATTTTCTTGTTGTCATTGTATCTACCTGAAGTAGCAACTCCTCCCTCCGCAATCTAATATGCTATACCAAATTCACTACACTTCAAGACATCTGCTGTCTGTGCCTGTTAGAATGGTGTACAAAGTAGGAGTTAATAGGCTTAGATTAAGGGCCTAAGACAGTTTTCTGTCTATCAAATGCATGTGCTTAGTGTTGGGATTTCTATCATCAATTTTGGCTTCTTTGATGCTTTTTGCTCTCTTCCTGGTTCTCCTCCAGGACCCAGTAGTGGAGGTTGCCAGGTAATGAACATCTGATCCTGCAGGCCTGTAAGAGCTCTTCCTCCATCTCAGCACCTCTCTGGGGTGTTTAGCACACACTGCCTGTGTTTCAGCAGTGGGTGATCCTGGATTCCCCCAGAGCAGAAACCACATCCTACTTGTCTGTGTGTCCCCTAAAGCATATATCACAGTGCCAGACACACAGTAGGGACTACGTTGTAGTGGGCAGAATGAAAAGATTTTCCTGTAGTGGCCTATATTTCTGTGTATACACAGCTTGTCTTCAGAAGAATGAGAATTTATAAGTTTCTGAATATAGAATATTTAACATCAAATTCTTGGAAAATATTTTCAAAGGATTAAAACTATCTCATGTCAAGGAACAGTTCCCATTTCAAGGCCTAAGTTGATTTCTGAACTATGCCTTCATAAAGCCATGGCAACTAAACGAGGGGGACAAAGCCAAGTGACTAACTATAGGAGAAAGCAGAGTTTTTGCTACGTTGAGTTGTTACCTTAGTGATTCCCCCCAGGTCTGCCCCATTGTTTTACCAAATGTCTAAAGACCACATTCCCAACCGGAAGATCTAGATGCAGCACTTCACCAAGAAGTGCCCGTGGCGTGTGGACTGGGCATTTTACATCCCCTCCCTCCCCTTGGCTCTCTGCCCTCTGTGTGCTGGACACTGACACCCATGACCTGCCCTCTGGCTTTGGGTTGGGCATGGCCAGTGGGAGGCACTGCCAATAGGTGGCTGGATGGGAGCAGAGCGAGGTCGGGGTGTTTCTTCTTTGCCTTCTCCCCGCTTTGGGTCCCTCCATGACCAATGCTCCTGCTCTGTGCCCCCTTTCCAAGGCTCCAGATCTCTGGGGGATCCATTTCCCTGTTTCCTTACTTTGCCTTTTTAAGTGCAAGGTGGGAAAGACTTCCTGTGGTTGCTGATCTCTAGGTATCTCAGCAGTCCTCACTGGTTCCCTTAACACTACCCACACCTCTGAAAGTGGTCCCTTCACTCAAGTCTTTTCATCTGAACCATCTGAGTTGCCTCTTTATCCTGCTGTTGTTCTAACTGGTACAATCTGCAAAAAGTTTTACCTAAGAGATGTCTATGCTGTGCCAGGGCTCTCCCCAGGGAAAGGAGTGCAAAGAAAATCAGAAGTTCTTTCCTCTCTAGCTTTCTGAATTCCTTAGCCACCTTGGCTCTATCTAAAGTAATACAAAATAATGGTAAACCCCAATCTGTACATGAGAAAAGTTTGTATTCATTCATTCATTCACCAAATATTTATTGAGCACCTACCATGTGCCAGGCAGTGTTCTGGCCCTGGGGAAGCAGTGGTAATGTACAAGATAGACACAGTCCCTGCCCACATGATGCTTACCCTATAACGCCAACTGCCTCCCAGGAGTCTGAGAGCCCGTGAGAGGCAGGGCTGACACCAGAGAACTGAGTTTCCTCAAGTCCTGAGACTTCAGCAGATTCTCAAAGGAATCTATGACCCAAACAAGATTATGGACGACCAAATTAGACCAAATTAACTATCAAGCTTCTCCTTGAATTGGGGAATAATGACCTACTCACTCCTAGAAGAAGCTTGATGTTCTCAACTTGAATTTGTAGGGGCACATTGGCACACACCCACCCTCCTGCCCCCCAGCATTCTCCACAAATCCTCCCTCCTCCTCCTCCTTCTGTTCCTCACACTTTTATAATTAGTCCCACACTCGTCTCTGACTCACTCCCTCAGGGCCCACAAACGCTGGCAGCACAACTTGTCGACAAGCTGTTTTTATGAATGGAGGGCAGTTGGGAGCTGGATTCAGAGACATGCCCTCTCCAAGAGCCTGGCATTTCTGGCCCTCCTTGTGTTTCCAGCAAAGGCAGCGGCAGTGAAATGTCTGTCTCAGTTGAAGTATTTATGAGACTCACGTTGGAGAGCATGACTAAAATTGCCTTTGCTGAGAGACCAGGGGTCGCCGAGGTGAATCAGGGCAGCTATGAGAGGACAGGCAGCAAAGGCTGGGGTCTGCCTGCCTGCCCCAAGCCCTCCGGAAACATTTGAGTTTCCTCACAAAGGCTTAAATAGGCCATACCAGTAACCCAATACTTCCCCTGCTCCAGGTCAGACAGGACAAGGGCAGCAGCCTGGTGCCCTCAGCACAGGCTGGCAGGCAAAGCCCCTTCCCCAAATCTTGCAGCCCTACCCGGCAGAAACACCCAGCTCCAGGCCTGGCTGTCACTCTGGAATCCCTTCCCCTTCTCCCAGGGCCTCCAGCTGCCTTGTCTGAGGCTGAAGAAAAGTCTCACCCCAGGAAGAAAGCGCAGCAGGAAAGCAGACGGGGCTGGGGAAGCAGAGAACCTAGTCCTGAGGCTGCAGTGGGGGGCCCTGGCCTCCGAGACAATCAGGGGGCTCCCTTCCCTCCGGCGGGATTGCCCCCCCAGTGGATACTGCCCAGACTTGGACAGAGGCATGTTTACTCCACATCCCTGTGAGGCAGGCCCCCTTCGGAAAGGTCCGAGATGTATTTACAGAAACATCTGGGGCTCACTTGCACTTCTCTGTCTCTTCTAAGCTCTCCTAAATTCCTGACCAAGATGAAATCATGCAGCAAATGGGGACAAGAAGTGGGGAAAACCGTTTTTCAAAGGCCCTCTGGCTTAGAGCAGCCAGGTAGGGGCCGGCTGGCACAAGGACAGAAGGGGCTTCCGAGGCAAGCTCGGGTGACAGGAAGCTGCTGGGTGAACGTCTCCCTTCCAGCCTCCCTCCGCCAAGAGCTGAATGGCAAAAATACCAGGACACACTGCAAAACAGTCTCTCTTCCTCCCCCTAGCCCCTGACAGATGGAACAGAGGAAAGTTGTGGTCACCGTTTACCTGCTGAGATTGGGAGGACACTGTTGATGAAAGTCGGCTGAGACACAATAGAGCGGAAGAAAAGCTGAAGATAAATTCCCAAAGTCATTGGATTCAGGACAACCATGCTGGCCGGGGTCTGGCAAGTGTCACGTTAGCGAGCAGGCTGCTGCGGAGCCTTGCTTATCTCTGCTTTTGTCTTCCTCACTGCTGTTTGTGTGTGTGTGTGTGTGTGTGTGTATGTGTGTGTACGTGTGTCTCTCTCTCTCTCTCTCCCCCCCCTTCCCCCTCCCTCTCTCCTTCCCTCCTCCTCTCCCCCATGCCTTTACTAAGAAAGAATGCCAACCATTTCCCATTAAACCTTCTCCATACTACACAGGGTTATATTTATCTCAAGCACTGTATCAAATGCCCACATTAAAATTAAGATGTCAGAATTTTCTTTTTTGGAGACTGAAGTAAGTGGCTATGGAAGAGGTGACGAAAAGGCAGCCAAGTCTCAAATGTTCACTAGAAGCAGTCCTCAAGGGCAGAGAGATTCCTAATTGGCTATGCACCATCATCCACCTGTTTGGAGGTGAGGTGTCCTGCAGCATCACAGAATTAACCCTCCTGATTCAGACTCAATCTCATGGAGACAAAACCCTCTGCTGCCAGTCGGTGACATTTTTACCTACTGGGTGACAAATGTAAAGTTGACCTTTGATTTTTTTCTTTAATCATTTGAATAAAAAGGAGGGGGAAGGTAGATTATATTTTCAAACCGCTTTCTCTGTGAAAAAGTGTTTCTCTCTCTCTAGAAATTGCAACCTTTTAATTCAATGCAAAGCAAAATAAATGAAAACAGTAAATGGATAGAAAAGTGAACGATTATTTATCAAACTATATTTGGAAAAATAGCATCATTAACTTGATCTTTGGCTAGACAAAATTCTTCAAATAAAAATTATTGCACTTTTAATATCTTTTATGAGTTTATAAATCCTGTTATAGAGATCATTAGATTACTAAAATAATTAAAACAATTCACAAAGTTGTTCACTTTGCTTTAATTTACCTAACATATTCCCGGTGCCTCACAGGAGTTAATTCAGAAACAGTGTGGTAGTTACTGGACTCTGGGGTGGGCGTCTTTGAGGAAGAGCACTGATCCTCCTTCTGCGGGAAGGGGGAGTCGGGTCAGGGCATAGCATTAAGCAATACTCTGCATCTTTAGCACCAGACTTGGGCTTGTCTCTCAGCAATGAGTGGCAGTGCACAACTGTTTGAACTCTCTAAGCCTCAGTTTTCTCATCTGTGAGACAGAGACAATGTTCCCTTTCCAACAGGTTTGTTGGAAAGCTTAAATGAAGTAACATGGAGTGAATCCTACATGAACTAGAACTTGTCTAGAGATAGCACAAATGAAACCCAGGGAGCCATGGTAGATTGGGTGCAAAGATGGCCACCAAAAATCCTCCCATCCCCACATGTGCATGCCACTCCTCCCATCAAGAGGTGGAGTCTATTTCCCCTCCCTTGGATCTGAGCTGGCCTTGTGACTTACTTTGACCAATAGGACGTGGCTGAAGGGACACTGTGCCATTTCCAGGCCTAGGCCTTAAAAGGCCTTGGCAGCTTCTGCTTTTGCCTCTTCTTGAAAATCAGCTGCCACGTAAAAAAGTCTAGGCTACTGAAGAGGCCACGTGGAGGGGGAGGACCCTACTGTTCTGACCATCCCAGAGAAGGCATTCGACATGTGAGTGAGTAAGTCCACTTTGGATCATCTAGCCTTGTCCAGATCTCAGATGACAGCAGTAATAGGAATGACCCCAGGTGAGACCAGCTGAAGAACTGCCCAGTCCAGATTATAGAATCATCAGCATATAAAATGGCTACTGTTACCACTAAGCTGTAGGGTGATTTGTTATGCAGCAATAGCTAACTGATACAGAGTTGATAGGAAAAGCTTGTCAACTTGAAGGCATGAAGAATATACTTGGACTATATTCAAAACATGCAAGACAGCTTAAAGAGGGGGTACTCTCATTTAGTTGCTCCCAAAATGTTTAATAGAAGGAGCTGTGGCCAGGTGAAGTGGCTCCTGCCTGTAATCCTAGCAGTTTGGGAGGCCAAGGCAGGAGGATAACTTGAGGCTAGGAGTTTGAGACTAGCCTTGGCAACACAGAAAGACCCATCTCTACAAACAACAGAAAAATTAGCTGGGTGTGGTGGAATGCGCCTGTAGTCCCAGCCACTCAGGAGGCTGACATAGGAGGACTGCTTGAGTCCAGGAGTTTGAGGTTGCAGTGAGCTGTGATGATGCCACTGCACTCTAGCCTGGGCAGCAGCGTGAGACCTTGTCTCACAAAAAAAAAAAAAAGAAAAAAAGAAAAGAAAAAGAAAGAGCTATGAGTTTTTTGCTAAACCCAACCAGGACATTCTCAAGGTTGGTCCCATAAACTCTTGAAGCCTACAGCCCCAGCAGCAGGCTTTTGGTGGCATGGAGAAAGTGCAGTCTACCCAGGAGGAAGGTAACTCTTGAGTAATTCAGTGACAGAATCTGAAACTTTCACCATCCACTTAGATTCCTCCTCTATGGAGCCAGTGTGATTTTTCTCCTTCTCTTAGCACACAGAGTTCTGCATGGACCATGCACTTAGCACAAATTATGTCAGTATGTTCTGCCTGTGACATTTGCTGCTATTGTTTTTGAACTGCTTCTAAACCACTTTGTGTTGCTATTTAGCCTGAGTTAACATCCCTGAAGAGGAGGGACTGTCCCACAGCTCTGTATACTCTCAAGGCCCCCAGGACAGTCCTTGTCACCTAACAGATGCTCAACAATGTCAGTCTGTTTGATCAAATCATACTACTTGAAAGAATGAAAAGAAAAAAATTAGGAAAAGCAACATAACTTTATGCTCCAGCCACACTACGCAACTTGGCTTCCCCAGCATTCCTTAGTGCCTTTGCGCATACAGCTGGCTGGCCTGGGCTTAGAGCAAGGGGCTTGAGAGTATGGTGGGAGAGTGAGACGAATGTGGACAGTCATCCTGAATTAGGACCTGCAGAGTGGGAGGCTAAATGTATACATGCAGGCCACTGGGGAGCCATTCACTGCTGAGGGGAAATTACTACAGGAGCCTCTACTCTTTGGGGAGGCCCCAGCACATAGGTATTTATAAGCCCCTGATACTTATTAAATAATTTTTAATAAATTTCCATTTCCCCAGGTACTGTGTATTTTATGAGCCTATTTCTTATGAGGTTACCCTAAATGACCAAGGCAGAAATTACCATCTTTCTTCAAACTCTCCTGGAAGGGTTCTCTTTCTGAATCTAATAACGCGGGCCATTAGATTTTTCCAGAAGGAAATTATTTGAGACTTGAGAAGGGCTCACACCAATAAAGCCAATTAAAGTCAGAGCCCTCCCTCTCAGACCTTGTAAGTGGGAGTGTATACTGGAGAATCATCCATTGGCCCCGTCAAACTTAACACACACATGCCATTTGACCCAGAAGTTCCACAGAAATATTCATTCAACTGACTGATGGTTTGGGTGCGAGGATGTGCATTACTACTTCAGATTGTAAACAGACTGTCTATGAATATGACATTGGTAGAATAAATCATGGGACATCCATTCAATGAAATGTTATGCAGTGATTAAAAAGAATAAGGTAGTATTTGCAAAAAATCGGTGCTGGAAAAACTGGACTCCCATAAGCAAAACAAACAAAAATGAAGCTTAACCCTTATCTCGCCCCATGTATAAAAATTAGCTCAAAATAGATCATAGACCTAAATGTAAGAGCTAAAACTATTAAACTTCTAGAAGAAAGTAGGAGAAAATCTGGGTTAGGCAAAGATTTTTTAAATAGGATACAAAAAGTACAATCTTTTTTTTTTTTTTTTTCTGAGACAGAGTCTCGCTGTGTTGCCCGGGCTAGAGTGAGTGCTGTGGCGTCAGCCTAGCTCACAGCAACCTCAAACTCCTGGGCTTAAGTGATCCTTCTGCCTCAGCCCCCAGAGTAGCTGGGACTACAGGCATGCGCCACCATGCCCGGCTAATTTTTTCTGTATATATTTTAGTTGGCCAGATCATTTCTTTCTATTATTTAGTAGAGACGGGGTCTCGCTCTTGCTCAGGCTGGTCTTGAACTCCTGACCTCGAGTGATCCACCCGCCTCGGCCTTCCAGAGTGCTAGGATTATAGGCATGAGCCACCGTGCCCGGCCAAAAAGTACAAATCTTAAATGAACAAATATTAAATTGGATTTCGTAAAAGTTTTAAAACTTCTGCTCTTCCAAATACAATACTAAATTGGAAAGCCAAGCAAAAAACTAGGAGAAAATATCTGCAAAACATACATATGATAAAGGACTTGTATTTTGAATATATTCAGAACTTTTACAGTTCAATAATAATAAGATCAACAATTCAATTAAAAGAAATGGGCAAAACAATATGAATACATACTTCACCAAAGAAGGTACATGAATGGCAAATAAGCACTTGAAAAGATGCTCAACATCTTTAGTCATTAGAAAAACGCAAATTAAAACCACAGTGAGATATCACTACATACCTACTAGAAGGGCTAAAATGAAAAAGACTGACAATGCTAAGCGTTGGTGAGGACATGGAGCAACTAGAATTCTCATACATTGCTAGTGAGAATGCAAAATGGTACAACCACCTTGGAGAACAGTTTGTCAGTTTCTTATAAAGTTAAATATATACTTACCATGTAACCCAGCAATTCCACTCTTCAGTATTTATCCAAGAGAAATGAAATATATGTCCACATAAAGAATGTACACGAATGTTCAGAACCACTTCATTTGTAATAGCTACAACTAGTCACAACCCAAATGACCATCCATTGGTAAGTGGTTAAACAAATTGTATATGTATATACAATGCAAAACTACTCAGCAATAAAATGGAATAAACTAAGTAACATGGAAGAATCTCAAGTGCATTATGCTGAGTGAAGGATGTCAGACATAACAGTTTACATACTATATAATGCCATTTATATGGAATTCTGGAAAAGGCAAACCATAGAACTAGAAAAGATTCGTGGTTGCCAGCGTTAAGAGTTGTAAGAAGATGTCAAAACTCACCAAATGTCCTCTTACAAAGAATGAGTTTTATTATATGTAAATTTTCTGTCAACAAATTTGACTTTAAAAAATAAGAAAAAGTTCACATTTATGCACTGACATGGAAGATTGTCAGTGGAATATTGTTGAGTGAAATAGGAAAGTGGCAGTACACTTGACCAAATTTCCGAACAAACAAGCAAATCTATCAATTATTTATATGTGCAAAAAGAACGATCTAGAGTGATATACATTCCATTGTATATGGGATGAGCAAAGATGAAGGGAGACTTCCCTTTTTAAATTTGTACATATTTTTTATTTTTTTTGTATTGTTTGAAATTTTTACAATAAGCATTATTTAACTTGTAATTTAAAATGTTTTTTTTTTAGCCGGGCATGGTGGTGCATGCCTGTAGTCCCAGCTACTTGGGAGGCTGAGGCAGGAGGATTGCTTGAGCCCAGGAGTTTGAGGTTGCTGTGAGCTAGGCTGATGCCACAGCACTCTAGGCCCAGGCAAGAGCGAGGCTCTGTCTCAAAAAATAAAAAAAAGAAAAACAAAAAAAAACCACTTTCTTTTTTTTTTTTACAAAAGCAAATTCTGGTAACCTTAGGAGTAAAAAAAAAAAAAAAAAAGGCAGAAAGGAACAAGGCACCTTTCCTGCATGTCTAAGGTCCAACTTGTCCTTTGCAGACGTGTTATGAGCAGACAGAGCTATTGATCAATCCCAACAGAGAAACAGAGCTCTCAGCCTGGTCTCTCTGGCCCGGAATTAACGATGATTCAGTTATGCAGAGTTTGCAGCGGCATCAGCAGGCGGGGGACAAGACTGGGCAGCTGGGGAGCCCCAGAAAGCCCCTCCTCACCACGCACTGCCCCCTGGCAATTCAAGCTTAAATTAAAGCCAGAACTGATAGAGCCTGGCAATGCGAAGGACAGCCTCGCCCTAGAGCCAGAAGAGCTAATGAGCTCTGTAAGACTGATCAGACTCATCCAGGCATTTAGCCTGCAGTTACATCTCCAAGGCTGGAGCTTGGTTTCTCTCACTTTCAGGGCAGAGAGTTGCACTGGGCTGGTCTTAAGCCATCTGGAGTGCGATCACCACACTAGTGACAATAATCCTATCCAATACAATGTTTCTCATACTATGCTGGGAGATGCACTCATTCTAAGAGATAGTCTCTTTTTAAAAAGTAGAGGTGTTCACAGACATTGGGAAACACAACCTCTTTTAGGTCACCCTTGGAAATTTACAATATATATTAGCATATTAAAGCTACTGAGAAGTCCTGCAGTAAAGAAACCCATTGCCTTTGCTTTAAACCTAAACATATTTGACCCCCAGCCCCATTTTTATTTAATTCTTATTGTTTAATTCCCCTCTTTTTTCTTATCTATGTTGTATGTATTAAACATATGTTACTAGTGTGGTGAATAAGCAATTTTTATGTAGGGCTTTATTTTTCATAAAATCCTCTTGTCATTTGTTTTCATTTGACACAAGTGAGGCAGCAAAACTAGAATTATAATTCCCATTTTACAGATGAGAAACCTGAGGCAAGACTAAACATGAACCCTCCAGGCCACCAAATGACAAACCAAGCTAGATATCTGGCCAGTGCTCTGGGGCCTTTAGGGCTAGACTTGCTCCCCATGGAACATCAATCAACCTCGTCTTTACATGAAACCAGACTCGGAAAGGCTGTGAGTCTAGAATCACTTAGCTCTGAAGAAATCACATTCTCGGTAGGGAGACAGGAAGCCAGGGAAGGTCGGAGACTTCAGAGGAGATCCCAAAATGGTTTATGACAACCCAAGGATTGATGGCTCTTGAACTAAAGCCCATAGGAAGGAAAAACATCCTGAATCCTGAACAAATCCAGTTTCCTAATGTTATTTATTTCAAGATTCACAGGAATAAATAAGCTCAAAATATTTGTTAAGCCGCTGGTGGGCAGAACAAATCTGTCTCACTCTGTCAGGTGGTGTGGTAGGTTCGCCCCAGATTTCCCCTAGGATGAACCCCAGAAAACCTAGGTGACATTCACTGCAAACACATGTCCAGTCCAAATGCATATTCCTGGTTTACTTTTTGTACTTCCATGTTAATTGCAAACTTTTATTTTTATGTGTTTATTAAAGTAATACTAATATTACCACCCACAACCCTGTTCCCTCCCCCCTCCCCCCAGCATCTGCACCCTACCTCAACCCCACTCCCTCACTCTATCACCTCCACCACATGCCTCCCGGAGAACGTGTGGGCTGGGGAGGAAGGCCCACCCAACAATCTGATTTGGCCCAAGGTAATTTCCAACGCTTAGATCTAGTCTGTGCACAGCTGCAGGTGGAGATCAAGGGCACGTGGCTGTGTTTGGCAAGGCCTTAGAATAGGACTGTTCCTAACGCACTGCTGGGCTAATGCTGATCAAGAATCCAAAGTAAAGGGAGAGAAAGGGCCCTGCCCTTGCCACATGTAATTATACCTCTCCCATGTCCCTTGTGAGAAGGGAGATCCTGGTTGATATGTGCAATAACCAGGAGCTGCGGCGAAGCATTTGGAACCACAGACTGGCTGCAGCTGGCTGCTTAGGAAATAACCACCTAAGCGATGGAGAAGAACATACACAGGCGCTTTGAGGCCCACGCTCCCGTGAGGCCCTGTAATCCCTGTGACAAGGAGGCTCTCCCCGTCCTGCAGGTTGTGGTAGAACAAGTTGTGCAAACCTGCGGCCTCTGTATGTTCTGTATTTAATCCACTCCTTACGGCCTTAAAGTGCTTTAAAACACTCAGCCACAGGGAAAGGGTTTTATCTCCAAGGCCAAAATGTATGTATACACAGTCTAGGATAGGAAGATTTTTTTTTTTTTAAGCACTAGAGAGATAAAAAGCCATTTCCATCCAGCTATCATGGATTATGTGATAACCTGTTTTCTTACATAAAGAGTTACAAATGTAACTGTGATGTTTTAAAAACACACTCGTGTCCTCAGGAAGCGGATGGACAAGGCTAAACTAGAGAAGATAGAAAAACAATGATTCAGAAAGGTAAGAGAGAGTTCAGAGGATTCATTCATTCATTCATTCAATAAATATTTACTGAGTTCTTAATGTACCACAGGCCAAGATCTAGGAGCTGGGGATTCAGCATGAACACAATGTACAAAACTCCTTATCCTTGGGAACTTACATTCTAAAGGGGTCTCAAGACAGAGGCATATATAATCGTACAGCGGTGCCCAGTGTACTGCAGAATAATGGAGAGATATAATTAATCAGGGAGGCACTCCCTGGAGGTGACATCGCAGCAGAGACCTGAGAAAATGAGCCATGCAGCTATCCGGGAGGAAAGCATTCTAAGGCCAAGGAACATCAGGTACAAAGGTCCTGAGGCATCCACAAGCTTGGTTTATTCCAGGAGGGGCAAAAAGGAGACGCTTGGGTCTGGAGCAGAATAAGCAGGCGGGAGAGTGAGGGAAAAAGGGTCTGAGAAGCTGCTGGGGTTAGGTCATGTGCAGTCTGTAGACCACACAACAAGTTTGGACTTTGTTGTAAGATGGAAGCCAGTAAAGAGTTTTGAACAGGATAGTGACAAGCTCTGACTTGTGTTCTGACAGGGCCACCCTGGCTTCAACACAGAAACAGACTGTAGGGGGAAGTAGGAGCCCCAGCAGAAGGACACTGAGGCTGGATGAGGGTGGCTGGTTTTCTAAGAAATGGTGATGGAGGCAGTGAATAATGATCATATTGGGATAGATTTTTAAGGTAGTGTGGCAGACTATATTTTCCAAAGACAGCCCACCACTATATCCCCTGCCTTCCATTGTCTTCTTACAATGGAATGGTGCCACTTCTCATGAGAGGTTGTGTCTCTGTTCCCCTCCTTTGACCCCCAGCCCCCTCCCCTCCTCTGAACTCTGTTTTCCAGGTGACACTCGCCCCAGCCAAATGTCTCTTCTTCCCCACACCCTAGGCCTTAAATAAAGTTACTAGAACTCAGGAAGGTCTTGCAGTGAGAAGCCTTGTCACAGACACAGGTGCAGGTGCCAGGCTTGGCCTCTGGGCTGGCACAGGACAAAGTGGAGGCTTCAGGGAAGAAAAGTCTTTGCCTGGAATCTTGAGCAATCTGAAGGAGAGTTGGTGTGACCAGAGCTATGCAACTGGGCTCAGAGGTGATCTGGGAGGCCCCACTGCCATCTAGGTTACAGGAATTTGGAAGGAGTAGTGCTGGAGTTGAGGAAGGTAAGAGATGAATTCTGACTGCAGTTCTCAGGGAAGGAGCCATGGAAGAGTCAATTCTGACTCTTGGTGGATGAAAATACCAACTCCATCCACCATTCATTAAACACCTATTATGCGCGTACAGATGTTATTTCTTGAGCCTCACAGCAACTTCATGATGTAGGTGTTACTATCTCCATGTTACAGACAAGAAAACAGAGGTTGAAAACGCAGTTTAGGTAATCTGCCCAAGGCCACAGAGCTAGAATGCAAAGCCAGCCCACATACCCTAAAGCCTGTGCTTTTACACCACATTACTCAGTCCCTGGACCAGACACAGTAGGGAAACGAGGAGCAGGTGAGAGAACCTGCCCCGGCCCAGGGCACAGAGTAGGCATGATCATGCTCTGTGGGGGCCAGCAACAGGGCCTCTAGGCGGGAGTCCTTGGTGGGAAATAGAATGAGCTAAGCATGTATGGTAGACTGCAGGCAGGTTCTGGAGGTCCAGCATATCAGAACATCACTGTCAAATTTGGGGGGACATTTTATTTGGGCTCAGTGCACTCCAGCTTCTGCTCCTGCTAGGAGCTGCCGGCAGGGACAGTTTGCCCTGTGTTTTCCCAGGCCTGACAGCCTATTCTGGAATCCCTGTTCCTTCCTTACCTGGAAAATCTCCTGTCCCCACCCCTTCATGTCCAAATCCTCCCAGTAAATTCTCCCAAGTTGAAATGTTCCCCCTCCACACAGCCCTTGCCAGGAGGGATGTGTTCCTTCTGGGAACTTTCCTAGTGAGTTCTCTGCTTTTCAACCTTGGCAGTTGGAGGGCAGCATGCTTGGTAGCAAGAGCACCGTGGTTTAAAGCAGACAATACCTGGTTTAAATCCTGGCTCTGCCACTCACTAGCTGAGGAAACTCTTCGGAGTTTAATGAGATAATATTCCTTTCTGGGGTTCTGATAAAGCATCAGAGGTTAACACTGAGGCTCCTTGGAGGAGGACTACCCAGATCTCAGCCCTCCTCCCCTCAGGACTTCTGACTCGGGAGCTCCTTGAGAGCCTTAGCAGCCACGTGGAAATGGGAGGGCACCTATTAATTGTGGTAACAATTAAACAGAGTCTGTGAAAAGCTGGGTTGGGGACTGTGGGTTAGGCCTGGAGGCCACACAGGGTTGCCTGCTTCCTCTCCATGGAATCTGAGACAACCAGTCCCTCCGTGGGCTCCTGTCTGCTTCCATTCCATGATTAAGAATGAGGGAGGTGGCACAGAGTCCTGGCCTGGGTGAGCACAGGAAGCCTCCTGGCCACATGCATAGGAGAAAGAAACATGGCCCAGGCCATGGAGCTGATCATTATGGAAGAGTGACCCCCATCCATCAGTAAAATGGCCCAATGAGTGTCCTGGATTCTGACCAAACAGACTTAGACCTCCTTTTTTCTTGTAGGGCATGGGAGCATGGATTTGGAAGCAGATGGGCCAGGGTAGCAGTATGGGGAGAATGGTCTCCTCTTCCATAGTCTGGATTAGATATACAGCATCTAAAATGCCTTATAGAATGCCCTGCCATGTGGCAGAAGCAATCTGTTCAGAAACATGAGTACTTATGTTTATGTGTGTTATAGTTTGGATGTTTGTGTTCTCCAAATCTGACACTGAAATTTGATCCCAATGTTAGAGGTGTGGCCTAATGGGAGGTGTTTGGGTTACAGAGGCAGATCCCTCATGAAGAGATTAATGGCATCCTTGTGGGGTGCAGTGAGTGTGTTCTCACTCTACTAGTTCCCCATGAGAGCTGGTTGTTAAAAAGAGCCTGGCACCTACCTCCCCGCCCCTGCTTCCTCTCTCGCCATGTGATCTCCACATGTTCCAGCTCCCCTTCTACTTCCACGATGAGGAGAAGCAGCCTCAGGCCCTCACCAGAAGCTGAGCTGAGGCTGGCTCCATGGTTCTTGTACAGCCTGCAGAACCTTGAGCCAAATAAATCTCTTTTCTTTATAAATTACCCAGCCTCAGGTATTCCTCATAGCAACACAAAACAAACTAAGACGATGTATATTCCTCCAAGTGCCAAATCTGATACACAGTAGGATTCAGTAAGTGTTGAATAAATTAATGAGTTAATTTGCATGGTAGATGCAAGATAGACAAACTACATTGCATACATCCAGAACCTTAAAAATAACTCAGCCTGGGTCAAGCTTCCCTTTGTGAAGTCTCAGAACAGATGTGCTTCTTGCCAAGGGAACCATGAGCTTGCAGCTGCAGAGCCTTAGCTTTAAAAGAAATGACACATGGAAGGCACCTTGCACAAAGTCTGGCCCATGAATATGAAGTTCCTGGGCCCCCTCTGTGAGTTGACAGCTGGGTGAGTGTCTTGCTGTCCACCTGCCTCCCCGAGTCTCTCTCCACAATGTACTGGACACCTCTCATATCAGGGATGCCACCTGGTCTGGAATGAAAGAACTAGCTCGGCCCAGCTCTGGCTTCAGGAAATGCCAGGTCACCGGCCAACCAAAAAATAAGTCTTCAGATGGGAAGATGTTGACATAATCTCAATTACAGTCTGTGATTCTCCACATGCTGTCTGGAAAATGCATTAGCCCAGTGCATTAGTCTGCTAGGGCTGCCATAATAAAGTACCACAGGCTGGGTGGCTTAAACAACAGAAATTTATTTCTCACAGTTCTGGAGGCTAGTTATACAAGATCAAGGTGCTGGCAGAGTTGGCTTCTTCTCTGGCCTCTCTCCTTGGCTTGCAGATGGCCACCTTCTTGCTGTGGTCCTTAGGTGGTCCTACCTCTCTGCACATGTGCATACCTGGTGTCTCTTCATGTGTCTAAATTACCTCCTCTTCTAAGGATAGCAGTTAGATTGGATTAGGGCTCACCCTAATGACCTCGTTTTAGCCTAACCACCTCTTAAAGACCTCATTTCCAAATGTAGTCACATACGAGGTACTGGGGGTTAAGGTCTCAACATATGAAACTGGGGAGGACACAATTCAGCCCCTAACACCCAGCTTAATTGGTTTCAGCTGTGGGAGAAAGCACACATCTCTGGGGTCAGAAGGACCTGGATTCAAGTCCATTTATTTCCTGGCCATGTGATCATGGGCAAGTTGCAAAGCCCATCTGAGCTTTTATTTCCTCATTTGCAAACTGGGGCCCCTGGGTTTTGTGAGGACCAAAGGAATGATTGTGTGGGAAGTAGGTGACATATAGAGGGTGCTTAAGGAATGCCAGTTCCCCTCTCAGCCTACAAATGGGAATGTTTGGACTCTTGAATATACACTGCAACTTGCTGATGGACCCCTGGGTAGAGTGGGGAGGGAGGAGGAGGGCTCCTGACTCCTTTTAGCCCTGCCCCACCCTAAGGAGAAACAAGGCTGCTTGGAGCAGAAACATTAAGAAAAATTTCCCTACCACTGTGCCAGGCTATCTAGCATCAAGCATACAGAGCTGGTCAGTACCGGTGTTTAGATATAGGCACCTAACACCTGTTGTTATTTGAACTGGATGAGAGATTGAAATTCTGATATAGACTAGGCTGGTCTTTCAACCTGAAAATGAGAGAGTTGGTTAATATCTGAAACTGACAGTAAAAGCTATGATTCCTGCTTGAACTACAGCCCAAAATCTGCAAAAAGGAGATGTGAAAAAGCTTGTTTAAGAGCCCAAAGCTTTCAATTAACTGGTTATTAGTATTTATTATTTCTCATCCCTTTGGTGTCTTACATCTCCAATACCCCTTCAACGCAGCAAAAATCCAGATCTTCCAACTTTTCCCACAATATGAGTCAAGCCAAAGCACTCTCCTAATTAGGTTATCCCCTTTGAACAAAATTTTATATCTCACCTTATTTTATCATTTGTCCCACAGAAAACTCCAAACCTCCCACAAAGCACTTTTTAAAAAGTATATTAAGTGTAATCCAGACTGAAACTGTGGGCTGTAATGCAGGAGCGGGTGATGAGAGGCAGCAGAGGGTGGAGACAGGCCCTCGGAGTCAGGCTGCAGTCTGCTCAGTCTCTGCAGTTATCTGAAGCCTTGGCTGGGGCTGGAAGAAATCTTGGTTCCTTGTCACACAGACTTCCTCATAGTGCTTCATGAGTGTCTTCATGACATGTAAACTGGCTTCCCCAAGAGCAAGTGATCCAAGAGCAAGAAAAAGGAAAAGGAAAGCGCCACGATGCCTTTTGATGACCTACTCCTTAGGGGACACACCATCACTAGAGCCAAATCACGAAGTCCAGGCCACACTTGAGAGGAGAATCAAGCTGCACCACTCGAAGGGAGGAGTACTAAGGAATCTGTAGACACGTTTCAAAACCACCACTTCTCCCACTTATTTGCTCTTCTAGAGTTGAGTTTGTGAATATGAATGTTCTCTTTCCTTAGGGTGACTTCCTTTTCACAGGGCTCCTTGGTTTCCTGTGCATCCTCTCTGCCAGCCCCCCTGAATCTGCACAGGGCACACAGCCTGGTTCTTCTCTTCAGCCCATCACACTTTCCTCCAATTTGTATGCCATTGTATCCCAGAACAAACTCATACCCCAACCCACTCCCCTATCCTTCTGACATCCTGTGCTTCAGAAAACAGGCCAAATATCCACGCAAATATGGACAGGAGAAAAATGAGCCAACTTTTCTTTCATAGGTACCTAAAACTAAAAACACATGAACCTATAGGTAAGCAGATAGGTCTAATCTTAGCATGCATCAAGATCACCCAGAGGGAATGTTAAAACATAGATTTCTGAGTATCTAACTCAGAAAGTCTTGGGAGTTGGGAGAAGTTTTTTTTGGTTTTTTGTTTTGTTTTGTTTTGTTTTTTGAGATGGGGGCTTTGCTGTATTGCCCGAGCTGGTTTTGAACTCCTGAACTCAAGTGATCCTCCTGCCTCAGCCTCCCAAGTAGCTGGGACTACCAGCACATGCCACTATGCCTGGTGAGATTTCCATTTCTTACATGTTTCCAGGTGATGCTGCTGCTGGTCCATGGGCCACACTTTTGAGAACCACTGGTCTAAGGATTAAGCGAGCAAAATGATTGAATTACTGGGGGCATGCTCATCCAGACGACCCTACAGTGATTGAATTACTGGGGCATGCTTATCCAGATGACCATTTTCAGCAGGGAAATTTGGACAAACTTACAACTTCCCTGGAAAATTCCATTTTGTGGCTACTTTCTTCTGGTTTCTTATCTTCTCCCTATGTTCCTCCTCTCCCTTTAACCATCATATCCATCCTGAAAGCATATATAACCTTATTTTTTTAGGTTTTTGTTTACAACTGTATTTCACTTTATTGGTACAAAGTCTCAGAATTCAGGCCCCTTGGAGAAGGCCTGTGGTTTGCAAATTCAAAAATACATTTTGAATTGAGGCAACTTAAAAACACATCTCATTACTGCTTTTTCTTGCATGCTCCAAATTTCCTTTACAATTCTCCCCTTACATATCAGTTTGAATCTAAACAGTACTTAAATTAGGAAGTTCACAAACTCAAGGCAACTGATAAGTGGTAGCATCTAATATGCAAATGACCTTCTAAAGTAATTTTCCATTTTTTTTCTGCCCTGTTTCAGTCAGTCTGGGAGATTCCTGGAAAGAACATGTGCTAAAAGCATTTCTATTTATGTTAGCAGTTGGTTCCATAAACAGCCAATTTGTTTTCCTTTTCTCTGGATCATTCTCAACCCTATTTGCTCCAGTTGAGTCACACTGTCAAAGCAAGCTGACATGGTTTATACTCAAATAACCCTTAACTTGTTAGTCCTGATGTACAATTTTAAACATATTTATAGAAAAAGGAAAAAGAAAACTACATCAATATATAACGTTGTTTTTTGTTGGTGACCTTTCTCTCTCCAGCTAGCTAGTAATCTATTTTTATTTAAAATAAAGTTTAGCTTTTAAAAAATAAAGATGTTGTTGATAATGGGAAAGGCTGTGCGTGTGTAGGGGCGGGAGGTACGAGGGATATCTCTGTACCTTCCTCTCAATTTTGCTGTGAACTTCAAACTGCCCTTAAAAAAATAAAATCTTAAAAAAATGAGTGCAAAACATTTATTGCATAATGATTTAATGACAGGATTATATAATGACAGGATATATTAAAAGATCTATTGGGAAGAAATTTTCAAACTTGAGACTCCAAAGTCTCAGTCTTTGGTGAGTATTCAGATGCACACTGTCAGGCACACTGCCACGTTATTGTTGCTCAGGTGCTAGATTTATGCCTTAGGTGGTCACTGCTCAGAGCTCTGAATCTTTTTTTTTTTTTTTTTGAGACAGAGTCTTGCTCTGTTGCCCGGGCTAGAGTGAGTGCTGTGGCGTCAGCCTAGCTCACAGCAACCTCAAACTCCTGGGCTTAAGCGATCCTCCTGCCTCAGCCTCCCGAGTAACTGGGACTACAGGCATGCGCCCCCATGCCCGGCTAATTTTTTTTCTATATATATTTTAGTTGGCCAGATAATTTCTTTCTATTTTTAGTAGAGACAGGGTCTCGCTCTTGCTCAGGCTGGTCTCGAACTCCTGACCTCGAGCGATCCACCCGCCTCGGCCTCCCAGAGTGCTAGGATTACAGGCGTGAGCCACCGCGCCCGGCCAGAGCTCTGAATCTTATGTCCCTAGAGATGCCAACCTCACATCTCCTGCAATCTGAGAAGCACCAACTCCCCTGAGCCCTCTTCTTTGAAAATCTCATTGAATCAAATCTCAGCCCACAGTTTGTCTGGTGGCCCCATTAGCTATTCCAGGGTGGGAACTGTGTCTGGTGTCTTTTCTCAGATGAGCAATCTGCAGGCTCACATCTTGCCACACACAGGGTTAGAAAAGTGTGTGGCACACAACAGCAACCCAACAGAAGTGGAATTAAATAGAAACTTTATGGTCTATTTCTTTATCACTCTATCACTGCTGCTTTTTAGCTAATCCTGAGCTTTGTCATCTAAATATTAAGCCTAGTATTTTGCAAGATAATCAAAATGGAAAAATTCAAAAAGTTCTCATTCACAAGTACAGGCCCATTTATTCTCTTTCAAATCTCTTCTCTTTTCAAACTGCACCCTTTGGGGCAAGGGCAATATACGTAACCTAAACATTTGTACCCCTGTAATATGCTGAGATAAAAAAAAATTAAAAAAAATAAAATAAATAAAAAAAATCTAACTGCACGCTTCATGATAAAACCACATAATAAGTGAACTTGGAAAAGTCACTTAATTTCCCTGAGCTTGTTTCCTTACCTTAATATGAGGATAATAATATCATCTCTTTCAAAAGTTTTATGTGAAGAGTAAATAAAATTATGTATATGAAAGCTCTTAAGAGTTAATGCAAACTTGATTATCATTATTAACTCAAATCTAGATCAAAACAATACCAATAATCTACACTGATAGCTACCTAGAACAGAACATTAGCCATTTTCTCCTCTAAGATTTTTCTTGTTTTCCCAAAGCCCTCTACTCCTTGCATCAGTGGCATTCACTCCCTCAGGGAGTGGGTGGGCACAGCTAAATTTGGGGAATCCCTGAGCAGAAGAGGCCATTTGTTTGGCTCCCAGAGTGTGGACCTCAAGGAAAAGCTCGTATCCAACATGGCATCAGCAGTAGCATTACAGTGTCTCGGGGAGAAGTCCAGGCAGATGAGCCTAAGAGAGACCTGCAAAGACTGCACATCCCAGCATAGTTGGGGAATGCTGCAAGAAACTCCCCACGTCCCCACAGAGATGTGGAAGGGACTGAGCAGACAGCAAACTGGAAGAGCGCTGCTTGCAAAGAGTAGATTCATTAGCAAATTAGCAGGGCCTAAAGCTCAAACCCAAGACAGATAGAGCCTCAGGATGGGAACGCCACGAGGAAGAAGAACAATTGTACTAGCTAGTCTCTAAAGATGGCCCCAATGAACCCCACCTTCCAACAGTCACATCCCTGAGTAGTCCCCTGCCACACTGAATCTGGGTTGGTCCTGTCACTCACTGTACCAATCCAATTCAGCAGAAGTGACACTGCACTGTGCCAGGTCTAGGCCTGGCAGCTTTTACTTTGGCCCTTGTGAAAGTCAGGACCAGTTACCTTGCTGGAGAGAGAAGCCATGTGGAGAGGCTCTAAATGGGAAGGAGACACCATGCGTGGAGAGAGACTACATAAGGGAGTACCGAGGTGCCAGAGTTGTCCTAGACCAGTCAGCTTAAGACTGTCAAGGAATAAACCTGTCGTCTGACAAAGTCAGGTTTATTGACCTTCTGAAACGAGGGAGACCACACTCCAGAGGAACTGGAGCAGCTCGCCAAAGGCACAGTAGAGTTAGCATAGGATTTGGGGGAAAGGTGGAATTGAATTGAAAATCATTTTATAAATTGAGGTCATCAAGGAAACTGTGAGGTGACATTAATAGTCAAGCAATTTTCACACAAAGCATTTGGAGAATATATATATGCATTATGTAGATGAGAAGGAAGTTCAAAAAGGATGCGGGGGGTGCAAAGGATGGGAGATGAGGTGGATTAAGGGAACCTTAGTATCCTAACTCAGTTACAAATTGGAGCAATGGAGATCCCCTAGGAGCCAAGTAACAGGAATAAGACAACACTGTGCCTGGCTGGCCCAGGAAGTGCCAACAGATTCAAAGCCATATGAAGCATTCCAAGTCTTTAAATATCTATTGTCTTTAAAAATTGAGATACCATATTCCACAGACCATGAATTCACATACCATAAAAGTCATCATTTTAGACTATACAATTCAGTGATTTTTAGTATTGAATCCAAGTGTTGATGGGCTCAAAGCAAGGCAGGCTCCGTGTAAAGGGTTCAGCAGCAGGTCTGGATGATGAAGGGGACCCCGGGGTCCTGTCTCCGTGGATGTTAGAAGGCCATGATAGAAGTAGAATGCTGTGTCCAGAAACCCTCTGCATCTGAGTTGCAAATTAAGGCTATGTCTCTGTGTCAAAGTGACTTAGTTCTTCCAGGCCAAAGTGGACAGTGTCATTCTTACTGATGAAAGTTTCTAATAATCTATGATTTTAGAAAACAAAGCTTCTTAGTGAATAATAAAGGCAGCTGGCAGCCATTCACAGCTGCAGTGTGCCCTGGGATGAAAAGTTTTTCTTCAGCTAACTTTGCATCTGGCTTTATTCACATCTCTTATTCCAGCCTGATGAATGGCTGGGCAGACTTTTTACACTCTTAGCCGGAGCTCATTTTTACTTTCTCAGAGTGAATAAGGCACTTAGATCTTCTCACCCAGTGCTATCCTCTAGGGGACCCCAGCTTCAGTTGCCATTTGATCAAAGCTACATGAGAGAGTTCAAGCGAGATAAGCAGAAGAACCCAATGAGCCCAGTCAACCCACAAAAATGTGAGAAACTAACATCTTGGATTTAGCCACTATGTTTTGGGATAACTTGTTACACATAAATCCATTACCGAACCAACCACTCTTGAAGCAGACCTCGCCTCTGATGGCAGGAAGCTAATAAGACCCCCCAGTCATCCCCAGAGAAGGAAACAGTGGAGACGAATGAGCCTAAATTAGACTAAGGAATTACTCAAAAGACTTGAGTTTTAACCTCTGGTGCTAGAAGTCGGAAGAGTGGTTACCTCTGGGGGATGGAGAAGCTGAGTGGAGAGGGGATGAGGGAACCTTCTGGATTGCTGGCAGTGTTCTACACCTTGATCTGGGTAGTGGTTACATGCACACATACATACGTAAAAATTCATTGAGCTGTACACTTCAATACCAAGTGGAAATGGCATTCAAGAGTTAACTTCTACGATAGAGTCATAAAGAAAAGGTAACCAATTCTGTGAAATGTATACCTGCCACGCATTATATAAATGAAAACAAGGGATTATGACTGATGCATGAAGTAAACAAATAATTATGTAGGAAAAAAGTACTAATTAGGAGTCTAAACACTGAGGGACCAAGATGCCAAAGAGGAATATGGTTGAAAGCATGGAACTTAGGAAGAATATAAAATTATAAAATTGCTGGAATATCCATTCTTATAATTCCTATTTTAATGAATGAAATTAGAAGTAGGCTATACTCTCTTCAAGGTTATTGTTCCTGGAATTAGACGTGGAAGGAAGCTTTGAAATCGTCCTTCACTGGTCATCAAACTGGGCTGCACACTCGAATCACCTGGGAGCTTTAAAAAATACCACAGCCTGAGTCCCACCCTAGAGACTCTGAGGTAACTGGTCTGAGGCACGGCCTGGGAAGAAGGATGTTTAAGAGCTCCCCAAGTGATTTCAACATGCTGCCAGGGTTGAGAACCACTGGTCAATTTCAATCACGCTTCTCACAGATGAGAACACAGAGGCCCAGTACTAGCACATCCATTCATTGGCTGCAGCCAATTTTCTCTGATGTGCTCTAATAGGAGGGAGCTGTGGCATGGATAATGCCAAGCAGTGAATAATCTAAAAATAATTTCTATTTGGTTTGGGAAAGCAGCACATGACTTCCTGGCTGCAGACTGGCCTGGCTAATTCAGTTGGGCCTAAATGAATGTGCCTTCTCCCGAGTGGACATTGACAACCCAGCCCTGGGCTGAGGTGTGGAAGGAAGATGCCCAAATTAAATGTTGACCATGGCCAGCTCCCCCGTGGGCAACCAATAGGCTGCTGTCAATGGCATACAGTAACTATATGGATGTGGGGACCTTTCTTAGCAGAGGGTTCCACAGTGGAGCAAAGCTAGCTTTCTCCTGACCCTTTACTCTGTGAGGGTTGGGGGCCAGAAGTGTGAAGAGGCAATAAAGGGAGAGGGGCTAGTGGTTATCCAGGAGCAATAGCTGGGTTTTATACTAAGCACTTCTATAAATAGTACATGCTCCAGACAGCTCTGATTTAGGCATTCTATTATGCTCATTATAGAGATGAGAAAACTGAGGCTCAGAGAGCCTCAAACCACCAAAGCAGAGCCACGATGGAAACTCAGGCTTATCATACTCAATGCTTTTCCTGAGACACCATCTGTCTGTCCAAGAGGGTCATCTGCAGATGGCCTTGGGTCAGATCCTTGGATGTTAAGTCCTGCTGAATGAACTTTGCCTCCCACTTTTTTAGCTGTAACAGTCTAAAGGGAGCAGCAAGGGAGACCTCCGGAAAGTGCCTATGGCAGCCATGACAATCTGCCTCCAAGTACAGGAGCATAACTGACCTAGAGCCCCAACTGCCACGCTCTGAAATCTGCCACCCCCATTTATGCTGAGGTCACATTTCCCAGGCATTGTGCAGCACGTCTGAGTCCAGTAGGGACACCCTTCAAAGGTGGGCCCATTCCTGGGAGGTATGGGACTCCTCTGATGAAAGCCTTGCCAAATCTTCCTTAAGACTGCATGCAGCAGGATGCTTCTGCCACGCTTCCTTCCTCTCTCCTTCACTAGGGTCTGACCTGCTGCAGTCTGATGGCTCTCTCAGCTTTTCCAGCTCCTTCTGTTTTCTCTCACATAGGCATTTCCCTTAATAAAGTCCTCACGTATCTAATTCCATCTTGGCATCTGCTTCTCAGAAGACTGGGACTAAAGCAATGCTGTTCCCCAATGGTACCTCCAACCAGACACACATCGCTGTGCAGGGAAAAGGGAGGGGAGGAGGTCACCTGCCAACTCACCAAGGGGAAGCTTGTCTGAGATTTTGAAGGTGAAGGTTACGGAGGAACAGATTTCTCAATATGTTGGCCTTCATCACTGGTCTCAGTGTTATGAAGGAAGGTAGTTAGGAGACAAGTAATTCACCACACCTCAACTTGCCCTGACAGAGGGCTAATTGCCAAGAAGTCACCTGTCATTGCAGGTGACCACTAGCCCCAACTTCGAAATGCTAGGTATTCTTTTCTGCTCTTGTCATGTGCTTTTGGGGAAGACACTCAAACTCTGCAGCCTCAGTAACTACTAATAGGGAGGTTTTCCTGTCATCCTTGCTCCTCCTGAAGGAGGAAAGTAGATAAAGGACATGTTGATTCGAAAACACCTGGAAGGAAAGTGGTGCATCCCCACCAATACCCCATAGCATTGCTTTGGAAGTACTAGCCAGTCACACTTGATAGAAAGGAAAAGAGGTTTAAGATAACTTATGAGGTATAGAATATACAGAATATGCAAACAATAGCTAATTATAAAATATAGTGGAAATTGAGAACTAACTTACAATAGCAATGAAACGATTAATGTTTAGGAACAAATTTAAAATTGTGTAGGGTCAATATGATGCAAACTTTTTTTTAAAGAGACAGGGTCTTGCTCTGTAGCCCGGGCTGGAGTGCAGTGGCATGATCAGGACTACAGGGACTACAGGCGCCCACCACCACACTTGGCTATTTATTCATTTATTTATTTATTTTTGTAGAGATGGGGGGTCTCACTATGTTGCCCAGGCTGGTCTTGAACTCCTGGCCTCCAGTGATCCTCCCACCTCAGCCTCCCGAAGTGCTGGGATTATAGGCGTGAACCACTATGCCCAGCCTAATGAAAACTTTAAAACCACCCCACTGAAGGGCAGAAAAAGAACTTCAGTTGAAAGGTAACTTATTGTTGAATAGAAATGATATTTTAAGATCGAATTCTCAAAATATTCATTTAATATTTATATGAATATTTAATATTCATTTACTGCCACTCTGTATTACCCATGTCTTTTTTACTTTCTATAATTCTTTCTTTCTTTCTTTTTTTGAGACAGAGTCTCACTCTGTTGCCCAGGCTAGAGTGCCATGGCATCAGCCTAGCTCACAGCAACCTCAAACTCCTGGGCTCAAGCAATCCTTCTGCCTCAGCCTCCTGAGTAGCTGGGACTACAGGCATGCGCCACCATGCCCAGCTAATTTTTCTGTATATATGTTTAGCTGTCCATATAATTTCTTTCTATTTTTAGCAGAGATGGGGTCTCTTGCTCTTGCTCAGGCTGGTCTGGAACTCCTGAGCTCAAACAATTTGCCCGCCTCGGCCTCCCAGAGTGCTAGGATTACAGGCATGAGCCACCGCGCCCGGCCTACTTTCTATAATTCTGATGCTTTGACATTTAGGCCTTGCTGACCCTGGAGGGACTGCCCAGCACAGGGTTAGCTAATTCCTAGTGATAGCAAACAACTGGGGCCTCACTGACCCTGGCGAGGGTAAACAACTCGCCTTTTATATGCAAACCAACCAGTCCAGAGCTCAGAACCCCAGCCTCCCACTTCATGGCTCTCTTTATATGGCTCTCACATCACTATCCCCCTCTGCCTTACTCACCCTAGGGCCACATTCAGACAGCTAGGGACAGCCCCTACACCACTCCTGAGCCCATTCACATTATTCAGAGGAGCCAATCCTAAATCTATTTACTCTGCCTTACACCTCTTTCTTCCTGCAGTAACCACAATAAAGGCTTTGGCCCACTAGTTCTCTTTCTCTCTCTGGCCTGACTGAGCCCTCCTCTTGGGAACTGTATGTAATAACTATCTTTTAAATATACATACATAATGAGTGTGATGAGCACTGTCTAGGGGATGGACACGTTTGAAGCTCTGACAGGGGGTGGGGGTGGGGGCGGGGCAAGGGCAATATACGTAACCTAAACTTTTGTACTCCCACAATATGCTGAAATAAGAATAAAAAAATAAAAATACGAAAAATAAATAGCAAGTCTCCTGATATGTTGGCCTTAGTGAACCTTTAAATTTTCTATTAATATATTCTATTTTAAAATACTCCAACTAAAATACCAGATTATTTTTTTTTTGCTACAGAAGTTAATATGGAAAAATAAGGGAAATTCTGAAAAAGAAGAAGAATGGAGGGTAGTGGGGAGGAGACAGGTGAGTGGCTGATGGGGGATGGAGAGGCAGGATGGCACTACGAACTATTAAATGGTTTGATGAATGCAGTCGATATAAATTTCAGTCCACACTCAATCGTGAAAGAAATATTTATTTTCAGTAATTTAACTTAATTTTGACCTCCATGTTGCCAGGATGGAAACTAAATTTCAGTCATTTCAGGGCCTCATGCCCCCAGTCCCATCCCCAGCACTGCTCTAAAAACTGTTAGGCTTATTTAATACCCAGGCATCAGGGTGGGCTTCTAATCCTTGGTAGCTCATCTCTCCACCCTGCATCCTTGTTTAAAGTTGTCTGCCATGGCTTTTGTGATATGAACCCCTCCTGAGTAACCTCCTTCCCAGGAAAATTTCCTTGATGTTTGTATTTCCATATGCCATGTGTAAGCAGACTCTGCAGGGAACCGACAGAGGAGCTTGCCAAACAGGAGCAAGAGGACACAGGCTCTGGAAGACAAGGGGTGGTAAACCTTCCTCACAGACAAGGGAGGGAAATATACTGAGGAAAATATGCTCACTTCACTCACAGACAAGTAGGGCACGGAGATGGGGATTTAACTCACCACGAACACTGTATGCACGCACAGGGTACTGCAGGAGCACCCAGAAGGAGGAAGACTTCATGGAAGAGGGGACTGTTGAGCTGGGCCTTGAAGGATATAGCTGATTCCACATGGCAAACATGGGTAGGGGTGCATGGAGCATCGTAGCAGAAACATCACAAGCAAAGCTGGAGCTAAGGTGAAACTGAGTCTGACTTCCTGAGCCCACCTTGACCATGCAGTGAGGAGACAATTCCCAGGAACATGCAGGGATCAGGAGAATGAACCTCTGGAGTGAACCACATGTCTACAGATTAGTAACCCCGCAGAGTTGGCTCCAGTGACCACTGGATGAAAGAAAAGAAATCATGTATCTTGCCACCTCTGCAGGTATTTCTAGGTCCTGAGTCAAAATTTAAAGAGATCCAGGAGTTTGTGCCCATGCCTTTCTCTGCTCCCTGATTGGAGGGGTGACCACACAACCTGGATTTGCCATGGGTTCACTGGCCACCTAGCTTCTCTTCTGGAAGGGAGGGCTTTGGAGGAGAGGGAAGATGCAAGATAATCCAGTGGAAACCAGAGGTGTAGCCAGTCCTGTCTGTCAGATCTGAACCCAAGATGTACTTTTATCTCTACCTCTTCTAAGGGTAGAATTTTCTTCTAAGGGTAGAATTTGTAGGATCGTCAATTTCTTCCTTCTATGTTACTTCATTTATTCAGATTAGCAGCAGCAAACGCAACCAGAAAACACTAGATAATTCAAACTTCACCTGTATACATTTCGTTCTCTGTAGTCAGCAGGCAGTTTTATCAGGGTTTCTCGGGGGTCATAACTCTCATCTGTAACTTAATGAGTTTCCCACTTTTTTAATACATTCATATGATATTTACTGTAGTCACTCTTATGTGTACATTTATTTCAGAGTCACAGGCCACTCCTTCGTTGGAATGCACTGCTTACCCACTGCCTACCTGTCTTGAAAATAATAAAGGAACACAAATACTTTTGGATTCAATATTATTTTCATTTTCTTTCTCCTTCAGTGTTTAAAAGTGCTATTATTTTCTTATAACAGATTTAAGACTTTTTTTCCTAAGGAAAATATATTAATACTCATTTCACATAATAAGCTGAGCTATTTCAAATGTGTGAAATAACCATAGAAAATATCCACTGAGCTGTTTTTAACCATTATGAGTTCTCATTCAACTAGCATTTAGTGAACCCCTGCAGAGCGCTGTGGCTTCTTAATGAAGTAAGAAAAAAAATACACAGCCCCTCTTTTCTAAGAAATGTCTAATTTACTTGGAGAAGTAAGAGCTACTTTGAGAAAAGGGAAACTATTGTTTACTTTTACATTCAATGCTAGAGGGGGGATTCCAGTCAATGTTCTCTTCTTGAAAGTCTCACCTTCCTAAAACACAGTGGCACTTATTGAGGGCCTTTTATATGCCAGGCACTGGGCTGAGCTTCTGCATTGCTTTTTGAATCCCCAAATAACCCCATGAAGTATAAAATACTTTGGAAAGAATATTAGCAGAGGAACTAACCTGAGAAATCATTTCCCACTGATCTCAATCCTGGATTATGAGTTTTCCTAAATTAAGAAAGCTTTCAAAGTTCAGTTTTTATGAGGTATTTGGGAATTATATGTACCAGGATCATGTAAGAGTGTTTATTATTTTAAACTAGGAGATGCAAAATGTTTTTTATCAAAGTAAGTTTTAACTATCAACCAATAGATTCAGTTTAAATTTACTTAAGATCTTATCCTTCTAAGGAAAAATCCCTATGAGAAGACTAATTTCTAGATCATTTTTACAAAAGAAGCAGTCAGTAGACTCTGTCAATTAACGTATTCCTGGACTAATCTGGTCTTTACACATTTATACTGACCTCTGCTGGACAGTCTAATAACCTGCCAACATTTTTTTTCTCTTGAGATAATATGGTTAGGAAGGGGCATTTCCTCCAAATTTTACCTAGTATTTAGAAACAGATTTTTATAGTTCAATTCACAAATATTAATTATGCCCTGAAAACCACCTTAGGGCAAAAATCTTATATTGCATTTGGCTGTCAGAGGCAAACATCTGTGGGCAGAGGAGAGAACTGATGAGGTTACCGGAGCTACCCAGTCTGAATGCTCCTCTTTGTTATTCTCTTTCTCCTATGCAGCCCGCGCTCTCTATCGTATGCTTAAAAGTACCTAAGTGTACTTCCCACGTGGCCTGCTTCCAGGGCCCATTCTCTAGGGTTCACACCTAAAGCTAGAATCTATCACTCTGTGGTGGTCACTTGTGCCCCAAACTACCCAGTGTAGGTAAGTCTGCTATAGGTGGTACAAACAAGCTGAATTTTGATATGAAGTCTTATGCTCTAATTCATGTGAAATTGCAGGTAATAAATATGAATGGCCTTGAAAATAAGAGACATTTTTCTATTTCTGGTAGTCATTTAAAATAATGTCTGTTTCTGATAATAAAATTACATAATTATTTTTAAAATCTTATAGAAGGAAAAATGAAGAAATAAAAATTACCTATAATCCTATCACCAAGTTGTATTAAAATATTGGTTTATTTTGTGCCTACCTTTTTTCTCTGTATGCATGTGCACATGAGTATGGGTATATTTCCTTATTTGGCCCCATGCCATATTGTGGCCTGCCGTTTTCACATATTATATTGTGATTATTTCTCCATTAATATTACTGCACAAAATTTTTATCTTATGAAGTCAGACCGTAATTTATGTAACCAATATCCTAATATAAAACATTGGTGTCGTTCCTAAACTACGCTGAATGGCCTTTTATATAAATATCTGACCAAATATTTTATTATCTCTTGAGGATACATTCCCTAAATGGGCTCACTGTGTCAAAAGTTATGGGATATGAACATTTTTAATATTCCAAATACAAGCAATGCTAGAGTTACACAGATGTACCAATTTCAACTCCAACCAGCAGCATAGGAGTCCCCATTTTCACTTCACCCTCACTATTTTACTTTCACTTCACCAAAATTCAGAATAATTTAATAAGCACTTTGCAGGTGGATAGGCAAAAAAAAAAAAAGAATTTTCAATATAACTTACACATTCATATTTATTTATACTCATACTTTTAATTTTTTTTTATTTTTTGTAGAGATGGGGGTCTTGCTATGTTGTCCAGGCAGGTCTCAAATTCCAGGCCTCAAACTCCCCAAGCAATCCTCCTGCCTTGGCCTCCCAAAGTGTTGGGATATACTCACACTTTTATTAGCCATTTGTATTTTTTCTGTGAGTTATACATGCATGCCCTGTGCCTATTTTTCTACTGGTATATTAATATTTTTCTTAGTTATAAGAGTTCTTTAGATAGTACGGCTAACTCTTTTGGTCTCAATGTGACATGCATAAACTAAGGCTGTTAATCCAAATATACCCTTGCAATTACTAGTTTGGATGTGATGTTACTTCTTTGGCTCAGTAAGTTCTTTCCAGGAAAAAAAAAAAAGACTCATGAAGTATACGACAAGCCCCACTAAATGCTGAGAAGACTAAGGTATGAAGTGGTCAAAAGATAAAATATGAACTAGAAAGAGCCTATGTACCCCAACTTCTTGTACATGTCTCTACATTAGACAAGTCTTACAGCTTTTTCTTTGGAAGATGTTTTTACTAAGACAGGTAACTGTCTTAGTCTGTTCAGTGTTGCTATAAGGGAATACCTAAGGCTGGGTAATTTATAAAGAAAAGAGGTTTATTTAGCTCATGGTTCTGTTGGCTGGAAGGTTCTAGATTGGGCATCTGGTGAGGGGCTCAGGTTGCTTCCACTCATGGCAAAAGGTGAAGGGAGCTGGTGTGTGCAAAGATCACATGGTATGAGAAGATGCAAGAGAGGGAGTGGAGAGATGCCAGGCTCTTTTTAACAACCAGCTCTCATGGGAACTAATTGAGTAAGAATTCACTCATTACTGGCCGGGCACAGTGGCTCACGCCTGTAATCCTAGCACTCTGGGAGGCCGAGGCGGGTGGATTGCTCGAGGTCAGGAGTTCGAGACCAGCCTGAGCAAGAGTGAGACCCCGTCTCTACTAAAAATAGAAAGAAATGATCTGGCCAACTAAAATATATATAGAAAAAATGAGCCGGGCATGGTGGCGCATGCCTGTAGTCCCAGCTACTTGGGAGGCTGAGGCAGTAGGATCGCTTAAGCCCAGGAGTTTGAGGTTGCTGTGAGCTAGCCTGACGCCACAGCACTCACTCTAGCCGGGCAACAAAGTGAGACTCTGTCTCAAAAAAAAAAAAAAGAATTCACTCATTACCACAAGGACAGCACCAACCCATTCATGAGGGATCTATCCCCATGACCCAAACAACTTCCATTAGGCTCCATCTCCAAAACTGGGGATCAAATTTCAACATGAGGTTTTAGAGGACAAACATTCAAACTATAGCAGTAACTTTAAGAATGAATTGACATAAAAGCATACTGACGTGTAACTCAGTGGTCAGGCAGTTGAAATGCTATTATTAAATATTTAATAAAACTCTCTTCTTTCATCTGTGAATGGTTATTTCTGTAGTGGAACACTGGTAACTTTTTCTGTTTGTAATCAATTCCTTTACTATAAAATATCATTTAAAAATGTTTTTTATTTTTCTTGTACAATTTTAACATTATAGTAATTTTGCTGCAGAAAATAAAATTTCATCTTGCAGGAAAGAGAAAACTCAAGACCACCCACTGGCACCTTTATTTACATTTTAGAGCTTGTCAGCCAGTGAAAATCCTAGAAAAAGAAGACAACAAACATTCAGTCAAAAGAAATAACTGTCTCAAACTCTATCCTCACTGTTTGGCTTGTTCTAAAATTTAAAAGTCCCACATAGTGGTGGGTAAATGAGGTTTGTTTTGGTCTAGTGCTTTTCCCAAAAAGGAGCTAAAAAATCCATTAGTGAACCTGGCTGTCCTACAAAACAATCTAAAATGGCTTTCTGGGTCCTCTTCTATTAATAGTAATCAGGGCACAAAAAACCACATTGTGAAAGAACCAGAAGTGCACTCAAAAGGAGAGAGGAGGTGAAGGAGGCCCACAGAGGCTAAGCTCCCAGAGAACACGGGTAGGAAGAACTGTGCATGACGGCCTTTGCTAGGACTAACACCATCCTACACATATGGTGTAGACACAGACTACTGCACAGATCTAGGCATTCTCTGTGTCAAAGCAGAAAGCAGCCAGCCTACACTGAGAATCAATGACAAATGGCAGATGGATAGACAAGACAAAAATCAACAGCTTAGAAACTATAATATGTGTAGAATTCCACTGGAATGAAGATAAATAATGCTGAAGAGATAAATACAAGAAATATAAGGATAATCCTCACAGAATTATAATAGAGGAGGATAAGAACTTCCATTTCTCTAGGAATACCCAAACAAAATTCATAGGGAAATTGTAAAACAGATCATTGGAAGTAGATCTTAGAAAGGTGAACTCACTAGCAGAGAGGGGACAATTTATTAGGGCTCTCTATAATTAACATAGTTCTCAAGATTATTTTTATTGTATGCATTCACCAAGATTGTCATAGTGGCTTTAGTTCCCCTAATACTCTGATGGCCTGACACCAGGAGGGGGGCATCCTGGGTTGCAAAACTACCATTCCTGTCACTGGAAAGTACATATCCAATCATAAGTTAATAAAACAGCATAAGATTTAAAAACCTGTCTATTGGGTATCTGGTTGGTATAAATCATTTTGGCAAATAGCATTTAAAAAAAGAAAAGGCAATCAGTAAGCCCACAGGGGAAGAGGAGCTTCTGAAAGTTGTTAGCCCTACCTCAGGACAGCCTGCCTGCCTGTTCCTAGGAAATCCCACTGATGGCCTGCCCATCACCCTCCTGGCACAGTCCTATCTTCCTCGTCACTAGCTTCTTCTTGAGTACCTCTTCTCTCTGCTTGAGGTAAATGCCAGAGTCTCTAATATCTGTTTTTACACAAACAGAATTTCAGTAAAATTTTATATATTTTACAGTTTCCAAATTAGTTAATTTATATTTCATTGATTGTAAAGGTGGCTGTTTGCCAATTTGTCCCCAGCCTTGTTCAAAAAAAGAAGAGATCCCACAGTGGACACGTGTAAAAACCAAGATGGAAAGTACTTGAAAAATATTGGCTCTGAAGAGTGGCTGATATGCAAGGTGTAAGCATGGAAGACAGGTTATAAGAGGAAGCAAGTGGCAGGACCAGGACCAGGGAACAAAATTAAGTATGAAAAGCAACTTAATCTGGGATGGGAGAGGATCATGCTATACACTTAGTCATTTATTTCACTGCTGTAGCCTACACTGTAGTTTTGCCTTAGAGGTCGAAGTCACTGATTTCCAATGTAACAGCACAAATTGTCTGAATATAGTCTAATCTCCCACATTACTTCCTCCACTCTGTTGTCCAGCCACTCTGGCCTTTGTCACTCCTCAGACATGGCATGCTCCCTCTTGCCTCAGAGGCTTTGCACATCTCTTCCCTCTCCTCTTTGCCAAGTTAGTCCCTACTCATCTCTCCCATCTCAGTTTAAGCACCACTTCCTCTGAGAAGCCTTCCAATACCATCAGATTCCTTTGTCATATGTTTGCTTAGAACTGGGTTCTTTTCCTTCCAAATAACTGCCTTGCTCTGTCATGGTGCATTCAGTCGTGAGGTTACCGCACTGTCTCTCTACCCTACTGGACTGAAAGCTCCATGAAGGTGAGGACTGAGCCTAGTTTTGCTTCACCATGCTACTCTTAGCACCTAAGACAACATACCTTACACATTATTTCAACAAATATTCGTTGAACAAAAAAGTAAAACTGCCAAACTCAGAAACGGCTTAGAAAGACCTCTGTGAATAATAAAGCATGCACTGTTTGGTAGATACGCTTTGGAGGGGGTGGAGGAATAGATGCATTTCTTGCTTTCTGTTGAGCAACTGCATTTACCTGGGCCTTCCGTGTGGCTCTTGGCTCAATCATGATGTTGATAAGAGAGGGTTTAGTTGTGTCTGCTAGGGTTTGAGTCAGGGATTTTTGGAGTTCTTCTGGTGTTTGTACAAAATATCCTTTGCCTCCAAATGCAATCATGACCTGCTCATAATGAGAGTCTGGCAGAAGACATGCTGGAGGGGCCCTGAAAAACAAGGTCACAAGTCAATGAAATTTAAAACTTGAAAGTTCTTAGGAAAAAAGCCATTCTTGAAATAACCCATAAAAAAATTTAGGCTGAACTAAAAGGCATACTTTTATTTCCAACAGTTAAACTGAGATACCAGTACATTAAATTTTCTGTATATCTTTTATTGTCTATTTAGCAATGTCTAATAGAACTTTCTGAGATGATAGAAATGTTTGTTCCTGTGCTATCCAATACAATACCACTATCAACTTGTTTCTGTGAGCACTTGAAATGTGACTAGTTAAACTAAGGAACTCAATTTTTAATTTCATTTAATTTAAAATAATTTAAATTTAAATTGCAGGCCAGGTGCAGTGGCTCATGCCTGTACTCCCAGCACTTTGGGAGGCTAAGACAGAAGGATCACTTGAGGCCAGGCATTGGAGACCAGCCTGGGCGATGGCAAGATACCATCTCTACAAAATATAAAAAAAAAATTAGCTGGATGTGGTGGTGCATGCCTGTAGTCCCAGCTACTCAGGAGGCTGAGGCAGGAGAATCACTTAAGGCTGGGCATTGGAGGCTGCAGTGAGCTATGATGATGCTACTACACTCTAGCCTGGGGAAGATAAAGAGAGACCTTGTCACCAAAAAAAAAAAAAAAAAATTCAAACTGTAACAATTGCAATGTGCCTAGTGGCTATTTTATACTACACAGCACAAGCTACACTATCAACAATTATTTTAAAAAATGGTTATCACAAAACAACAAATAACAGCAAAATAACAAATGAAGTCAGTGAGGCATAAACAAATATACCCTTAACCTATTCCACCCCCAGGCTGGTTCACAAATTCACAACTGTCTCATACTCTATGGCTAGCTGTAACACTTAGTTTGGCTCTGCTGTCAGATGATCAAGATTTAGCTAAGTCGTAAAAGGAATGAAGACTTCTGGATCATAAATAATACGTAAACATTCATATTCCTACACAGTATGACTGGAAGCATTTTGCAATAAGCTCTTTCATTAACAAGGCTCAGATGTCATGCTCATTTATCTGAGTCTTCCGTGGCTCCCTGATTATAAGCTACTGAAGCACCTAATTATGGATATTTGTGCAAAGAGGAAGCACAAAGACAGGATTCCTGCCCTTTATAAAGGCTGACAATCAAAACAGATGATACTTAACCATGTAGGTACATTCTAATACAGTAGACTTGGTAAAGAGAGATTAAAATAGATGAGAGAAAGTAAATACACATTGTTTTCAGTTACTTACACTATAGTAGCATCTTGAGATTTTACCATTTCTTTCCAAGTATCTGTATCAAAACCTTGGTAAATTCCATTATTATTCACCACCAAGAGTATGATCGGCAAGTTGTACCTCAAAGTGAAAGTAAAACATGAAAGAAATCATTCTTTATTCTTAAGCAATTTCTTTTCTTTGGGCTGAAATTTTAACTTAAAAATGGATAAAGTTTTCTATAAACTTTTTGTAATTTTAGAGGAACACTAAAAGTTAAGCATGTATTATCCTAATAAAGATTTCTGTTTCATAAAATCATTATCAGAAACATCATGAAGTGGTAGAAAGAAGGCAAGATTAAGAGTTAGTAGACCTCGTTTTACCACCATTTAGCTATGGACCTCAGGCAGATCACCAAGCTTTTCTGAATCTGGGTTTTCATAGATCTAGACAGTAATATGAATGACACCTTCCCTACTTAATACCCTCTAAAGCACCTCTTCTGGGTGGTTCCTAGGAGTACTAGTTGAAAACTGCCTTTCTACCTCCTGAGCTGCTCAGACTAGATGCTGCGGGAGATGCACAATCTGCGCTCAAGCCACTGCACCCATTATTAGAAACACACTACACGGTGTAATTAGTACAGAAAGAGAGTGTCTAACAATGTGCCAAACAGTATAGCAAAGACCAAAAAAAGATGATTAATCTTTATTAATGACTGAAAAAGAATGTGGGCTTTATTTTCTGATATAATTTCTGATGGCAGGTAGTAAAAATAAAACTAAACTGCATGCTGTTAAATAACAGGACTGTGGTAACTACTTCTCTCCATGCTCAAAGGCAAACATTCTCTAGAAGGCCAACTGCCTCATAAATCACCTTTTTGTTGTTTGTCAGTTGGTTATCGATATAGACACTCTTCACAGACACAAACAGTTGGCCCTCTGTATCTGTGAGCTCCGCATCTGTGGATTTAACCAACTGCAGATCAAAAATATTTTTTAAAAAACTGTGTCTGTATTAAACAGGTAGATTTTTTCCTTGTTGTTATTCCCTAAATGATACAGTATAACAACTACTTACATAGCATTTAAGTATTATAAGTAATCTAGAGATGATTTAAAATATATGGGAGAATGTGCATAGCTTTTATGCAAATACTACACCATTTTATATCAGGGACTTGAGCATCTTCAGATTTTGGCATCTGAGGGAGGGTCCTAGAATCGATCCTCCATGGGAGGGGACAACTATATTTTTCCCCAATCTTGTAAGTTTTATATATCAAAGCTTTGAAAGCCCCAAACATGATTCAGAAAAACCCTAATAAGAGCCCTGGCTAAGAAAAGAATGGTTTTACTACAGTTTAAATACAGTTGGGGAAAAGAAATCTCCATACTTTCATAGTGGATCTACAACTCATGAGTTTCTCCATGAATCCTCATAACTACAAACAGCATCCAAATGGCTCACATTCATGGAACGTCACCTCAAAATTTACCTGGATTATCTCATTTGTTCCTTTCAACCATTCTCTAAGGTAGAAACTATTACTATTCCTATTACAGAGGAGAAGAAAGTGAGGCTTGGTTAAGTGATTTAACCAAAGTCACTTGGTTTTGACATGATAGAACCAGTATTTAAATCCAGGCCATTTGTCCCAGAGTTCATGCTCTTAACCACCACACTCCGCTGTCTCCCTGAAGAAAACAAGCTTCTCTTAGGCCAAAACATTTTCTTTTTCAGTAACCTTAAAACTACCCCCCACAGATTTATAGGTTTTTAGCATACAGTGATGAGGTCAGGAACACAAGAAGACACTGTCCTGGAAGAGAAAGACCGTGGGTTACTTGTACTGGTATTCTCAGGACAGATCACAGTGCTATGCACAGGGCACCTGGCACATGGTTGAACACTTGGTAAGTATTTATTAGGCAAGTGGATATATAATTTTTCATATTTTGGAGAATGAAATGCTCTGATTCAGGATGCTGTTTTACCTGCAGATAGTTTCCACCTCCATGCCAGAAAAGCCAAACGCACTGTCTCCTTCCACACAGATGACCCGCTGCCCAGGGCTTCTATCTTTAGCCAGTACAGCAGCTGCAATAGCAAATCCTAAACCAACTCCCATTGTTCCAAAAGTACCAGCATCAAGTCTGTTGGGGAACAAAACTAAAATGAAACTCTGGGGCATGTCACAGAGGGTGGAGTTGACACAAACCTTTTAGTCATATTCACATGGTTTATGAAAAAATAAAGAACCATAAAAACACTCTTTTTGTTTAATATAAAATCTTTATTTTTTATTTTTATTTTTTTTGAGACAGTCTCATTCTGTTGCCCAGGCTAGAGTGCCGTGGCATCAGCCTTGCTCATAGCAACTTCAAACTCTTGGGCTCAAGCAATCCTACTGCCTCAGCCTCCCAAGTAGCTGGGACTACAGGCATGCGCCACCATGCCTGGCTAATTTTTTCCATATATTTTTAGTTGTCCGGTTAATTTCTTTCTATTTTTTAGTAGAGACGGGGTCTTGCTCTTGCTCAGGCTGGTCTCGAACTCCTGAGCTCAAGCAATCCTCCCCCCTCAGCCTCCCAGAGTCCTAGAATTATAGGTGTGAGCCACTGCACCTGTCCAATATAAAATCTTTAGACTATGAGGAACGAATTTGTCAAGAATAAGCAGAATGATAGGGAAAAGCCACTCATGACTATTTGGAATACTGTAAACATATCCTTAGAACATTGAGAATACAAATTATCACATGATACCAAGGACATACCAAGCATAATAAGTCTACAAAACCTCACCTAAGAATACTTTTATGAAATATGTCCTCATACACTGTACATGTATAATTTCTCAAATGTTTTCTTAATCTGTATTATTATAGTTTAAAATTAAACACATTATAATTAATTATAATTTCTTTCTTGGAAGACTTACCTGTGACGGGGAAGGTAGTTTTGAAGCACAGTACGTCCAATGTCCATTGTATTTGCTCCTTCACTTACAATAAAACAGTCTCTAGGTAGTTGTTCTTGAACATGGTAGAATACTGTATAATAATTCATAGGCAGGGATTTTTGGGAAGCTAATTCCTAAAAAGTAGGCCAGAATATAATCAAATTAGATTGGGATACAATGAAAATAACCAATGTCAATAAGCTACTATCAAACTTACTTGGAAATAGGCAAATGTAAGGTTCCCAAAATGATTATAAAATAGCTACTCTGAGAAGTTAATTGACCTATGAACAGTCGTGGGGGACATGTTAAGAAAAATGTGTCCCACAGCCCCTGTTTGGAACAAAGTCAAGTAAGTTAGGGAAGCCAGGCATGGTGGCTCACACCTGTAATCCTAGCACTTGTGGGAGCTGAGGTGGGATGACTGCTTGAGGGCAGAAGTTCAAGACCAGCCTGGGCAACATCGTGACCCTGTCTCTACAAAAAATTTGAAATTAGCTGGTTGCAGTGGCTTACACCTGTAGTCCCAGCTACTTGGGAGGCTGAGGCAGGAGGATTGCTTGAGCCCAGGAGTTTGAGGTTGCTGTGAGCGAGGCTGATGCCATGGCACTCTAGCCAGGGCAACAGAGTAAGACTCTCTCTGGGGAAAAAGAAAAGAAAAAGAAAGGGAAGAGAAGAGAAGAGGTCAGGGAATCTCTTTCTGGAGATCCACAATGCAGAGGAGCATATTAAAGACTAAGAAGCCCTATAGTAAAGATAGCTGGGAAACATTGGGTTAAACAAAACTAAACATTCTTATTTGAGCACTCTTAGGAAAACATTGCCTTAGAAAAAGGAAAACGTTTATTCCAGAATAATTTCATCTGAAATATGGCCCTAAACTTAAAATAAAAATATCATAATTTTAGAAAACAATCTGAAAATCTGGTTCCTCCTGCACACGATGGAGAGTAAAGCAGATATGCTACACCCACTATTCTAAAGAGTCCCTACCTGAATGGAGGGAAAAGCAGCAGGGTAGATGCCTTTGTCTAGCCACATGCCTTTTACAGCTAGGAGAAAGCCACAGGCGACTTTAGCAGCAACAAAGCCATCTGGCCCCAGCACTGCCTCTTGTGCTACTTTGTTCTGCTGGTATACCCAAGATGGATGAGGGACCTTCCTATACTCCTGTACCAGAGAAGAGAGGCAAGTTCCTTCCATCTTAAACTAAGGTCATTCCTAGGAAAAAGAAGGTCATGATATGATTCAGGAAATAGAAGTGAGACTGGCTCCTGATAGGAAAAACAGTCACTGATTAAAATTGCAATGTAAGATTCATGTATAATCAATTCTGCTATAATGCTTGGTGCAAAAAATATGAATTTATTCCAAGGTGACTGAAATTAGGGAATCAAGTAAGCATAATTCAAATTTCATATTTGCTTATGCATAATTCTGCCAGCAAGAAACACTAGGTAAACACAGAAAACTGTACCCAGCTGACTCAAGATATACAGGAATATACAAAACAATGAAAAAAATCAGGAAATACCTTTCTCACAATCAGAGGGAAGCCATTACACATATATACAGAGACTTTACATAAAAATTGCCAAGTCCTGCAGAAGTGACTCATTTTAGTGCTTTAGCATTGGATGGTTTGGTGGTTTCAAACATCACTACAATGTCCAAAGCCTTCGCTATCAGGCAAAGCCACAAGTTCAAACGAGAGAGCTGCAAAGGAATTTCTAGCAGTAACAGAAGTTAAATTAAAAAGAAGGCTGTACATTAGATCAAATTTTCCATTTTGATGAAACAGCTATCTATTATAATCTCATGCCTTGAAGGTCTGATATCTTTTTTTTTGAGACAGGGTCTCTCTGTTGCCCAGGCTAGTGTGCAATGGCATCATTACAGCTAACTGCAACCTCAAACTCCTGGGCTCAAGTGATCCTCCTGCCTCAGACTCCCAAGTAGCTTGGATTACAGGCATGTACCACCGTGCCCAGCTAATATTTAAAAATTCTTTTTGTAGAGATGGGGGTATCAATAAGTTGCTCAGGCTGTCTCAAACTCCTGGCCTCAAGCGATCCTCCTGCCTTGGCCTCCCAAAGTGCTGGGATTACAGCCTTGAGACACCACACACAGCATGAAGGTTCTATATGTTAAAGGCAGAAAAACATGCCCTGACATGCCTCAGGACTTAAGGTTCCAAAAAAATCACTTGTGATTTTCTGCGTCATCATCAAATTGAGAACAATGAGCCACATCCATTGCATCCACTACTACAACTTTCCATCCCATGGCAGATCACCCTCCTTCCACTACTTCACAGTAACTCACAAGCCACAACCCTCCCAATGCCTGCTTCGCACTTAAGGTCTTTTTCAAGGTAAAGTGCTATATTTACTGGCATATATTTCTTAACCATTTAACATGTTTAAAACTTTGCTACCATTTTTATTAAGTTCCTATCTTAACTTTAGGTTTCATAAAGTTTTTAAGAGTCATGTCCCTTAACCCCTTTTTCTCATGAGCCCTGGGATTTATATTGCATGATTTTGCACAGCAAGGTGATTTTTAGGAATGCATATGTCACATTATGGCAGAACTAACCGAGCATCAGTGGGTCCCTTCTTACCTGAGATGCAGCTTTACTGCTCTTCATTTTTTCCCTCAGAGTTTCCCACCACTTGCTCTCTGGAGGATACTGCCATGATATTTTATCAAATTCTTCCAAAAGCTAAAAAACCACAAATTTTTTCTTTCTTTTTGAAAATAAACTTAAATCATATTAACATGAAAATCTCCTTTTAAAGAAGAAAATACTGCCATGCTATTATACTCTTTGCATCACTAGGCCTATTTGTTTTTCCTCTAGGTAGCAAACAACTGATAGAAGATAAATGGGTAACAAGGAAAGCTTTTGTTTGGGTCAGTGTGGATTTTAGCTAGATATTGAGATTCCCATAGGACAGAGGGAAGTGCTACTTCCTCTACACCTCAGGCAGAGGCTCTGAAGCCCTCCTTAGTCTTTGACACTAGAAGGAAAACTACCCTCTCCATAGAACCCTTGCAGGAACGCCAACAAATACCTATTGATTCCTATGATACAGACCAAAAATGCTCCAGAGTGATTTAATATGTTAATGGAGATTACATCTTAACATCTTATAGTCATCATAACAATACCAATTTATATCATCCAAAATCAAGTGATAAATGCCACTACGTTTTACCTCCTTTCACAGTGAAATATATAAACTATGTACAAATAATAAGAACCTGGAAAAGTCACTGATTACAGCTTGAAGAGTAAAAAGCTCTTTATTACCTAAAGAAATACTAAATTCAATTTTTCCAGTGAGTAAGCCATTTCTTGGCTGTAAGTTCTATTCCTTTGAAAGATGTATTATAATTTTTCAGATAGCTAGATTCTGTATAGTAAGTCACTGTTTACCTACTGAAGGACTTTAAATTTTCTATCGCCTTCCAAAAATGAGCTATGTACAAGAAGTTGGATTTACCAAGTTCCAAAGTTACATTTAAGAAGTCTTCCATAATAAATTTTATTTAAAATAGATATTAACAGACCTGTTACCAAGGGAATCAAGACTAACACATTTTCGAGAATTGACTATTCCCTAAAGATTAATCCACATAAACTAAAGCCCAGGCAGAAGTCCTTACCTGTTTAGTGACAGCATTTATGTCTCCTAGCAAAGTCACAGCAGGCCTTACATTATTCCCCAATTCTTCTGCACAGATATCAACCTAAAAATGAGACATGGCTAAACAACAACCCGTGTTTATTCTTAAAAATCTTTAAGAAGTCAATCAACAATGAATAAATGAACTGTGCATATATAACTTATGATAAGGATTTGATATTCCTTAATAAAAGAAGTTCCTTAATAAAAGCAAATGTTCATAGAACTATGTTAGTATCATAGCTAGTATAGAGAACCTCACTTATCATCTTCCTTCATTTTAAAATCTAATGTAAGGAATTTTGGTATTGTTCTATTATACTTACAGGAATATATTTGACCTGATCAATTACAGTTTTGAATTTAAACAATAAGTTCTATTGAATTAGATTTCAAATTTCTATCTAAAGCAGGGTTTACCAAATTTGAGCATATATCAGAATCACCTGGTGGGTTTGTTAAACTATAGGTTGCAGAGGTCCACCTCAGTGCCTCTGATTTCAAGAGGTCTGGGTCTGGAAATGTGCATTTCTAATAGATTTCCCAGGTAGTGTTAATGCTGCTGGCCCAGGGAACTACTCCATGAACACGACGTGATTACTTCCCCCATTTACGCAGAAGCTCCATTTCTGGATGGCCATGGCCAAGTGAAAATGGCTTCTGCAAGGAGGAATAATTTAGCCACCCCAAAGGGGATGCAGTTTATCCTGTAATCAAGAGGGGCAACCAAGAGGTAGCAGCATCTTCTAGGCACAACCCAAGGTCTTGCTGTTTTGTGGTTTCAGTTCTCGATGGCCTCAGGTGGGAAAGGGGCTATTAAAAGTTGATTCCTTAAGAAATGAAAGGTAGTTTGGGAGAAGACAGCAATTGTAGCTGGGTCATCAAACATCCAATGGAATGGGGACAATCATGTAGAACTTGTAGGTTTGCATGTTGCTATGTAGGTAGTACTTTCCACACCAGTAAGGAAACTGGATTACAAAGAGGATCCTAATGATACAAGAGTCATCAAAGAGAGGTCAGAGTATATTCCAGACACTGTTTGATGACACAGATAAAAGCAGTATAGTTTAGAGATTTCCAACCAAAAGATCAAAGAAAGTTTTGGCTTCTAAAAGAAAACATAACTTCACTTCTTAACATTCCCAAATGTTTCATTCTAATCTACCATCCTACTTAAATCTGTTTTCTCTACCTTTAAATGTACTTGAACTGTGAAGAAGAGGTAAATTATACTTTTCAAACTATTTGAAACTTGATTTTGAAAGGTTTTCTGGTTAGAAATAAAGCAGCACATTATGTTTCATAGGCTTGAGAAGGCAGCTTATTTTGGTACCTGTAATTATGTTAGACAATTTATAAAATTCTACTTTTATAAAAAGAGAAACAGTTCTTTACAGAAGTTAGAAAGAAAGCAGAGCTGATAATGGCTGAGAAGGAGAACAATAAACTGCAAATAGCTCTGATTTTAAATCTCTCCTCTCTAAATACCTGGATAAACTTCACATCTGGCCGGTATCTTGGAGGCAGTCCAAAATGTAAAATCCAATTTAGTCTGGCACCAAGTAACACAATTACATCAGCAAACTGCAAAGCCCTATTTAAAAAAACATCTGATATAACACAAAAAGAATAACTATATTTCTTATGTGAATTATTCTAAAATTAATTTCTAAAGTATTTTTAAAAGTCTACATAATTTAGAGCTTACATTAGACTTCAGAATCAGCTTCTAGGGTAAACTTGATCTTTCAAACTAAAATCATTTATGAAACCATTCTATTTAAATAGTAATCTAAAAGAAGAAGCAGAAAAAATATTACCATAAACTGTCTCTATTCTGTATCTTATTTATTAGTTTTTTATCATTGGAAAAATTCATACAAGTCCACTATAGACAACCCAGAAAAAACAGAAAAAGTGTAAAGAAAAAAGCAAAATCATCCCATAATACTGTCAATTTATAAACTATTATTAATATCCTGGCATATTTTCATCTAGTCTTTTTTTCTATGCAAGTATATTTTTATGTAGTCGAGCTTATATACTATAATACTGTCTCATGCATTTTTGCTCATTATAAATGTTTTCCTTTGTTATTAAGTTCTTCTTAAGTACAATTTTTAAAGGCTACATATTTTGCTGAACACATACATCACAGTTTATTTAATGTTTTCTCAATTGCTGGATATTTTCTTTGTAATTAATAGTACTGAGTGGGATATCTTTATACTTAAGTCTTAATGTACTCTTCACATTGATTTCTAGAAGCAGGTATTTTTAAGTCTATTGATTCATATTCCTGAATTGCTTTCCAGAATATTATACCAAGTATATTTCTAATAGTTTTATTTTATATAATACTATTGTCAATATAACTCTGATCTTTAATGATTTTTACTTTGATACCACAGCCACCTTGCTTTCCTTTTGTTTACTCACATGTCTTTGCTCAGTCTTGTTTTTAAGCTACATAATTATGTTTCTGATGTGGCTCTTATAACACATTTAGTTTGTTATTATTAATCCAATCTGAATGTCTCTGCCTTTGTCCAGGAAAGTTTATTATCATAACTGCTGTGGGTTTTGCTTTTTGTTTCTCATTTTTCTGCTTCTTATATCTGTTTTCCATTTTTTCTATCTTTTGTCATACAGGATCTGTATTTACTACTTTTGTTTTCTTCAGTGATGAATGCAATTTTCACAGAAATTATAAACTCAAAAACAAAGTATATATTGAAAACAGCATCTTCATATACTATATTAGTCCTATGGGACCCAATTTAACAAAAAAATAAAAACCGCAATTGGCAGGATAGATTTGCTTACTGATACTCTAAAACTGTTGAAATTATTGATTCAATTATTTATAGCACCTTGCAATCTTTTTTACACTATTAATATCATTATCTTCTTAAAATTTGGCTAAAAGGAAAATAAACTTCAGTTCAACCTAAGTTAAAGTATAAAAAATTTTTTTAAGTTAATGAATTAATTTGGTTACTGTATAAAGTATACTAATATGAATGAAAAGTAAAGGCATAATCTAGTAAAATAGCATTAAATGAGCAACAATTAAAGATTGAGCAGCAAAAATTACACTTAAAAAACCCTCAGAATTAATTGTAATCCATGCATGAAATTACGAAGAACACCAAATGCATGACAGCGGTGAACTACGAAGCGGGAAGGATGGAAAGGGGTCCAGAATGATATATACGGGACTGCAAATGAATCCATAATATAATATAGTGTTACTATCTGATGCAAAATTTGTCAGATTTAGGCCGGGTGCAGTGGCTCACACCTGTAATCCTAGTACTTTGGAGGCTGAGGCAAAAGGATTGCTTGAGCTCAGGAGTTCGAGACCAGCCTGAGCAAGAGCAAGATCCTGTCTCTACTAAAAAGTAGAAAAATTAGCCAGGTGTCGTGGTGTGTACCTGTAGTCCCAGCTACTTGGGAGGCTGAGGCAAGACGATTGCTTGAGCCCAGGAATCTGAGGTTGCAGTGAACTACAATGACGCCACTACACTCCAGCTGGGACAACAGAGTGAGACTCTGTCTCAAAAAAAAAAACGTTGTCAAATTTAAAATGGATTCACTTGTGTCAAACTCTGGCAAATGGAGCTGGGGAAGGCCATGAGGGGAGGGCTCTCATAAATGATTTGCCTGATAACAGGAATTATCATAAGAAATTTTTCCAAGCCACAGTTTACTACATGAGTCACACAAGGACAGCTAGTTGCTTATACAAAAACACTTGCCTGACATACTGTCTCAAAAGCCCAATCCAATAAATAGCCCCCTATGACCTAGCAACTGCCACCACTCACCAATCAGGGCTTGCCAGCTCCTGAAAGACACTGTAAACACAATCAACTTTCTTTTAAAACAAATTGTGTAACTTTGTCTTTCCCCAATAAAACCCTAACCTTTTCCTTTGTTCTCCAGATATACAGTAGGCCCCCTTGGTCTATATGTATGTATGTCCCAGATTGTGATCTTCATTCTTATATATTATTCCCAAATAAAATCTTTTTACTTAGAGCTTGTCTCTTTGTATTTTTTATGCTGACATTGATAAAGTTGAGTGGTGGTTATATAAGTGTTCATTAAATTATTCTCTCTTCCTGTCTGTATATTTAGAATATTTCATAATAAAGAAATTTCAAGAAATGTTTAAAGCAAGGTACAGTATAACACAAAGTGTGTCTTAAAAGTCCAAAAAGAGGAAGCTTCCAGTGATAGCTAAGATTAGGTACATTTAGTTTCCAAGGGTTTTTTTCCCCCTCTTTTATCTCCTGGCTTTAACTCAAGGGCAGCCCTAGTTGCAGAACTGCAGGCAGCAAAAACATGGAGAGAAACCGTCTTTTTGGCCAGAGTATCAAGAAAGGGGGCCTCAGCATGCTGGAGAGTATGGGGGAAAAAATTCAGATTTTTTTTTTCTGTTTCTCTTTTTCTCCCAGCCTTGCTCTGAGGGCAGCCCTGTTGCAGAGCTGTAGTGTGGTGGCTCCCAAGCAGCTATTATAAAATTCGAGGGAAATATCATCTTTCAGGCAGAGGAACCAGGAAAAGGACTCTTGTGGTCTGATGAGTATGGAGATAATCCCCATTAATTTTTTCTTTTGCAACTTGCTCAGGGGGCAACTCCAGTTGTGTGGTACTATAAGGCAGCAAAGAATGCTAGGCAGCAATGAAGGCCAGGATTTATCATTAATAATAAAAACAATACTCTCCACCCAGTCTCCAGAAAAAAAAAAAACACAAAGGCCAGGATGTCTGGGAATGGGGGTGGGGGAGGGGAGCCAGGAAGTCCTAGAAAGGAGAGAAAAGAAATCTCTAATTTTGGGTATGAACCAGGACATATCTGGGGCTCACCCGTAAGCTGGGCATGTGCAGAAAGACCCAAAACAGCAAAGCAAAAGCTCCGAAACTGAACTGACCCTGGAACTACTGCCTACAGTAAAAGAGTACTTGTAGTCTGAAGCTAACCTAACCAGGTTGACTGCTTGCTAAAACAACAAATAAACAAAAATCAACATTGCGCAGAGGATTTTAATATGACTCAGAATCTTACAACATAATATTCAAAAATCCAGGATACAATCCAAAATTACTCAAGTACGAAAAGAACCAGAAATGTGGCCAATTCTCAAAAGGAAAGATAATGAATAGATGCCAATCCAAAATGACCCAGATGTTAGAATTCATAAACAAAGACTTTAAAGCAGCTATTATAACTATGCCCCAGGAAGTAAGGAAAAATATTCTTGAAATAAGTGTAAAGATATAAGTTCTCAGCAGAGAAATAGAAAATATAAGAGAGAAAAGGATTAAAAAGAAATGAACAGATGCTCAGGGACCCGTGGGACAATATCAAAATGTCTAATATTTGTATCACTGGAGTTCCAAGGGAGAAATAAAAGACTGATGTACAAAAAATACCGAAGAAATAATGGTGAAAACTTTCAAATTTGGAGAAAGACATAAATTTTCAGATTCAAGAAGATTTGAGAACTCCAAACAGGCTAAACTAACAGAAAACCATGTCTAGATATGCTGTAATTAAACTACTGAAAACCAAAGATAAAGAAAAATCTTGGGAGCAGTCAGAAAAACAATATATTACAAATAACATAACTTACATGATTATTTCAGAACTTCTCCCTGGATTCATTAATATTACAAAATCATTTACCCTAAAATCTGCCATGACATTGTATTTAAAATCTGGAACGCCACACACCTGGATCTGGCTGCACCTACACAGTTTGGATGGTTGTCAGGGACCACACCCTTTCCCATAGGGGTGGGCAAAAATGGCAATTTACACTGCTCCACCAATTTCCTGATATTCTCCTCTGCATGAGCATAAGCAGCACCTACAAGAAATGCAAATGTACTGGATGATTCAGTTAAGCTCCAGGCTCTGTGACAAAGACATTGAGACTTACCCTCAATGTCTTTGTATACTTAGTTCTCTCTTCCTGCCTTGCCTTTGGTCTCTTTGTACACTAGGTGAACTATTATAGTCTTTCCTTACCACCTACACAAGCAAATTGTTGCTGTTTTCCTTGAGAATCCAGCTCACCCTCTCTGTATACACCACACAAACAGTATATTGCACTTACTTGTTGTTACCAGGTCTATCTGCCCCATAGGTGGGAACCATTATTTCTCCGTATCCCTCATGAATGTTTTCTACGATCCCTGCCTTATCATAAGCACTCATCAAATGTTCATTAAAGAAAGAATGAAAACTATTATAGCACCCACTGAGTGCTTGCCACATACTTTGCTATTTAATTATATTCTACTGAGGTAGTTAATATTTCCATTTTACAAGTGAGGTAACTGACACTCAAAGCAGTTATTTGCCAAAGTCACAGAGCTAATACATCATATAACGCATTCAACTCAGCTCTGACCTCAATTTTTTTTTTATTGTCCACAATTTTCATCAAAACTATTTTTAGTTTCTATTTATTTAGTTCCTAAGTAGTTGATAATTGCCTAGCATGGCCATAGGTGATTCTGGCAGTCTCAGTTCTAGAACACAAAATGGATACTACAATAAATTACTGACAAGAATATAAGGTTGGTACAACACCTCAGGAGAAAGCAATTTGGCAATATGTACAAAAAGTCTTAAAAATATTCCTAATTTTTAACTTAACTTTTTTTCTGGGGCTCTACCTTAAATCCTAAATATGGAAAAAGCTTTAGGCACAAACATGTTTGCCACAGCTACTCTAAACAGACAGTAACTGGAAAAGATTTAAATATGTGCCAGTAAAGTAAGTGTTGAGGTACATATAAACAGACATTAAAATATATATTATATTTAGGAAATGATTGAAAGATGATGAAAAAATATTATAAAAATATAATGTTAAATGAACAAGGTAGGTTATAAAACTATATAGTATAATCATAATATGTAAAATATGCATGAAAAAAGCAATAGAAAAGTACTAAATGTTAAAAATGTTTGCCTTGGATGAAGGGGTTTCTTCTTTCTACTTTTCTGGATTTTCTAAAAATGTTTATAAGAGTAAAAGCACATTTCACTCTTAAGACCAAAGAAATATAAATAGGTGATACTTCTTCAAACGGATAAGATCTCTGAGCATTCAAGGATAATTCTGTAATTTCAAAACTAATAAATAATGTTAAATGGACAAAGAGAACTCTTATTCCAATTTCAAACATTAGACAGATGCTAATAAATAATGAAGACCATTTCTAAAAAGAATAAAACATTCTTTTTTTTTTTTTTTTTTTTGACACAGAGTCTCACTCTGTTGCCCGGGCTAGAGTGCCATGGCGTCAGCCTTGCTCACAGCAGCCTCAGACTCCTGGGCTCAAGCGATCCTCCTGCCTCAGCCTCCCAAGTAGCTGGGACTACAGGCATGCGCCACCATGCCCGGCTAATTTTTCTATATATATTTTTAGCTGTCCGTATAATTTCTTTCTATTTTTAGTAGAGACGGGGTCTCGCTCTTGCTCAGGCTGGTCTTGAACTCCTGAGCTCAAATGATCCACCCGCCTCGGCCTCCCAGAGGGCTAGGATTACAGGCGTGAGCCACCGTGCCCGGCCGAATCAAACATTCTTTCAAAAGTTTAGCAAGATTTAGAGTTCTATTCAATGCTACCTTTCCCGATGATAAGAAGAGGCTGTTTGGCATTCCTAATAACAGATGCTGCCATATGTACAGCAGAGGTTTCTGCCATGCTAACAGGAGGTGACATGCAGCACTCCGTGTACCTGGAAATAAAGAGCTCGGTTAATTAAAAGAGGCCAACTCTAAGATTTTTTTTTTATTGTAAAAATTTCAAATATATGAAAAGGTAAGGCGCTGTGGCTCACACATATAATCCTAGCACTCTGGGAGGCTAAGTCGGGAGGATTGCTTGAGCCCAGGAGTTTGAGACCAGCCTGAGCAAGAGCAAGACTTTGTCTCTACTAAAAATAGAAAGAAATTAGCTAGACAACTAAAAATAAATAGAAAAAATTAGCCGGGCATGGTGATGCATGCCTGTAGTCGGGAGGCTGAGGCAGGAGGATCACTTGAGCCCAGGAGTTTGAGGTTGCTGTGAGCTAGGCTGACGCCATAGCACTCTAGCCTGGGTAATAAAGTGAGACTGTCTCAAAAAAACAAAAACAAAAACAAAAAAAACCAGTCAAACTGTCTCCAAAGTGTATGCTTTTAAACACTTTACTATATTTCTATTCATTGGGTAAGTTAATATTTTAGTATCACAATATATATTAGTAAAAAAAAATTAAAGCTATCACATTAAGTATTTCTGGACATTACAGTATTTCATTTATTTTAATTAATAAAATCATATTGTATAAAATTTGGACATATAATAAAAAAGGACATTCAACCTTCACAAAATTTAAAAGAAGACTTATAGAGTTAACTTAGCTGAGGCTTGCCCTCACTCCCAATATTATTTTGCTTAGCATGTTCAGTTATTATACGGAATAGATGTTCCAAATAGAAATCACTCGGTGGTGTACTGAGTGTACAGTAAGTTCCACTGTCTCTCGGTAGTCACTAGAGAACCATATGAACACAACAGCAGTTATGTACTAAATCATATCCAGCTTGATATATTAACCCAAGTACCCATTCTTATCAGGGGTGACTTAGAGACCAGTGAAAAAGTGTTTTATTTTATTTATTTATTTATTTATTTATTTATTTTTTGAGACAGAGTCTTGCTCTGTTGCCCAGGTTAGAGTGCTGTGGTGTCCGCCTAGCTCACAGCAACCTCAAATTCCTGGGCTCAAGCAATCCTTCTGCCTCAGCCTCCCGAGTAGCTGGGACTACAGGCATGTGCCACCATGCCCAGCTAATTTTTTCTATATATATTTTAGTTGTCTGGCTAATTTCTTTCTATTTTTTAGTAGAGATGGGGTCTCACTCTTGCTCAGGTTGGTCTCGAACTCCTGACCTTGAGCAATCCTCCCGCCTCGGCCTCTCAGAGTGCTAGGATTACAGGCGTGAGGCACCAAGCCAGGCCGAAAAAGTGTTTTTTCTATTTATTTTCACTTAGTGTTTCTTTAAGAAATAAGAGGACATGACAAATCACAGAAACCTCAGTTTTGGAATATTTTTAAATCACAGAGACAGCTACATAAACATTCTTTTTGGTGAATCCTAATAAATTTTCAACAAATCACTTCACCTCTTGGCTTACACTATGAAGATTCCCAAGGACCCATACTACAATGATGGGGATGTATAATTATGGTTAGTGGAGGAATAATTTCAAATGAGGAGTTCGGGAAGCTTTAAGTATTTGATTTAGTAATCAAATCCAAAAATAATTACTAAATAATATCATTTTAATTATGAGAATTAAGCCCTTTGGCTAGGATTTAGTTTAATTACTAAATTATCAAAAGTTAAGACAAATGGAGATTAACCTATAAACTACTAGGTAAATTCTTTTTTAAAAGGTGATAAGCATTATGATAATACATGTAACACTTAAGAAAGAATTCCAATATAACTATTACTCACTTTATAGAATTCACATTCACCAGGAGGTTCACAAAATCTGCAGGTATGTCAACATAGCAAGCACCGGGACGGCCATAGATACTGCTTCTCACTGCCTACATTTATTACAAACAGAAGAAAAGATTTTTAAAATCTCAATCTTATCATATTCCACTTGAAGCTGTGAAATGAACACAATTTTTAATTTTTCTGGACATGCTTAGTTAAAGAAAAAAACAAAATTGAAATCTATTGAGTCTATATTTTTAAAGATATTTTTGTTTAAAAGGGGAGAGACAAAAAAGTATTCATTTAGGGCTTTAAAATTCTTATTCTATTATACTTTAGTCTTAGATGTTACTCACTAGGCTCTGCCTGCCAATATTTTACACTGTAACATGTACTTTTACCTGCCTCCTAATCCTAATGATTTGGCAGAGTTTTCAGAAACTGTAATGTTATTATGTGTGTCAAATGGTTTCTATAACTCATGGTTTTGAAACATCTCAAATGTAATTTCACATATAAATGCTGGGTAACTAATTAATTTATAATACAGGCTGAGCATCCTTAATTTGAAAATGCAAAATCCAAAATGCTCCAAAATACAAAATTTTTTGAGTGCCCACATGGTGCCACCAGTATCACACCTGACCTCATGTGACTACTCACAGTCAAAATCCAAGTCCACAACAGTTTATTCAGTGTTCCCAAAGGAAAAATAAAATTATATTCAGGCTATGTGTATAAGGTGTATATGAAACAAATGAATTTCTCATTTAGACTTCGGTCCCAGTCCCAAGATATTTCATTATATATACATAAGTATTCCAAAATAAAAAAACCCCTGAAATCTGAAACACTTCGGGTCCTAAGCATTTCAGATAAAGGATACCCAAACTGTATGCTGTTTAATTAATTAAGAGATGGTCTTTTTTTTTTTTGAGACAGAGTCTTGCTCTGTTGCCTGGGCTAGAGTGCCATGGCGTCAGCCTAGCTCACAGCAACCTCAAACTCCTGGGCTCAAGCAATCTTTCTGCCTCAGCCTCCCGAGTAGCTGGGACTACAGGCATGAGCCACCATGCCCGGCTAATTTTTTCTATATATATTTTTAGTTGTTCAGATAATTTCTTTCTATTTTAAGTAGAGACGGGGTCTCGCTCTTGCTCAGGCTGGTCTTGAACTCCTGACCTTGAGCGATCCTCCCACCTCGGCCTCCCAAAGTGCTAGGATTACAGGCGTGAGCCACCACGCCCGGCCTTAAGAGATCGTCTTATATGATTTAGGCCCAATTTTCAAAAATAATCTTTTGCAAAAACCTAAGGGAAAGAGTACCCAGGGGTTCATTATACTTTTCTCTTTACTTCTGTATAATTAAAAAGATAATTTTAAAAACTAAAGCATAGGAGAAATTTTTTCCAAAAATAACTTACTTCACCCTCTCTGTTTCTCTAATTAAATGTAATGACAGTGAACATTAAAATTTAAATAGCTTTTTAACAATGTCATTTTTAAGTGCTTGGATATATTCCTAATTGTCTCTCATTCTATTGAGAATAAAAATAAGGTAAGTATAAGCAACTGAGAAAAACCACTTGACTTGGAAAGCTTGCTATTAAATACTGTACCTTTTCAATAACAGAAGGAATAGCTTCTACGCTGGCTGGCTGGGCAGAGAACTTGCTATATAATCTACAAGCTTCAACCTATATGGAAAGTGAAAATCACTTAAAATTCAGCTTATACATATTACTCTTCTGAAAGAAGATAAAACGTTAAGTCCTTACTTTCTGTTTAGACGCAAGAAAATGTATTCCCTAGATTGTCTCTTAAAAGCCTCTTCAAAGCTCAATAAATGTTCTACGTCAGTATGATTCAGGAAGCAGATCAAAACAAGACACCATTTTCAATTCTCAGATTGGCAAAGATGAAAAAGTTTGATAATACACACCAACTACCGCAACACAGGAAAACAGGCACTTTAATAAACTGCTGGTGAGAGTATAAATGGGACAGGAAGTCAGTGTCTACACAAAATTTAAATGAGCATACCCTTGGACCCAGCAATTCTACAGCTACGAATACATAACTTCATCTGTTATATCTTGTTACAAGAATAATCTATTTTTACATTTCTGCCAGTTTTCCTTTTATATAGTTTGTTGCTATGCTATTTGGAACATGTGAATAAATTCAGTAGTGATAATTTTTCACTGTTTAATGTACCATGAAGCATTATATAGAAACTGTTTCTCTCGATACTTCTCGGTATGAAATCCATGGAACAACTGGTAGTCTTAGTCCCGCAGGCATGACAGAAGATGACTTCCCAAGTTTCAGTCAGTTTATGTCCATGTCCTTTAGTTTTAAAGTTCCACAAGAAACAGATATTTGGATTTCAAATCAAATTAGTGATCTTTCTCTTCAGGTTTTAAATTTAATCTAATAAACTACTATTATTTTCTACTTCAGAAAAAAATTTGTAATGGACATTAAAACTCTCTTTTTTCATCTACATAGTTTTTGTAGGAACTTTAAACTTCCTTTTAATTAACTCATCTGCTCTACTTATTTTTCAAATATATCAGTATCTATTTAATAACTCTTGTTATTTTCGACCATTAACTAAATAAAATTTCAATTTCCTTCTAAGAGTATAAAAATATAACTTTGGCATTAACCGAGAGTCCAGTATTTTATATCAGTTTATCATATATAAAACTGCTTATATTTTGAAGTTCTCAACAACGATTCCTGATTTACCAATAGACTTTGTCTAATGATTTTAACTTGGCTCTTAACTTTGTCCTGTAAATGCTCAAATATGTTTACATCTTAAGTATCATTCACTGTCACCTATTTGCTTCCTACAACTGTTCTTCAAACTATAGCATTTTGTTTATAAATTCTTCCAAATTTCTTCTAATTTTGAAATACTTTCCTTCTTCCTTCTAAAATAAAAATAAATTTGTCCAGGATTTACACATAATTATTTTGAGCAGGACTTTTCCTCTCCACTTTTTATTTCCCTTAAAGTCCAGGAGGCATAGTCTAAGATCACTTTCATTCCTACATCTTCTTGACTCTTTGAAGAACTTATCTTCAGAGTTTAAAATCCTGTCAAAAAGGTATATTTCTTGAAAGTTTATTCCTAAGCACACCCTAGCTCTTTCTTTTTGTTTAAGGGCTGGGATCTCACTCTGTCTCCCAGGCTACAGTGCAGTAGTGTGATCATAGCTCACTGTAGCCTTGAACTCTTGGACTTAAGCAATCATCCCACCTCAGCTTCCCAAGTAGCTAGGATGACAGGCATGCCCCACCACACCTGGCTAATTATTTTAAATTTTAGATGTGGGGTCTTGCTATATTCCTCAGTCTGGTCTCAAACTTCTGGTCTCAAGTGATCCTCCCGCCTTGGACTCCTAAAGTGCTGGGATTACAGCCATGAGCCACTGTACTCGGCCCCTAAGCTCTTTCTTAATATATCTACCTTGATATTGGCTTGTAGTAGTTCAGGAAAATTACCTCAAGTACCTCTAATTTATTTATTTTAATTTTAATTTTGCAGATAGAAGTTTTTAAAATATCTTCTCTTTTCCTGAACTCTTAATGGTGTGTAACCGTGTTGCTAAAATCTTAAGAGTTAGGTACCTGAGGAAACTCCTGGAAAGCTCCCATCGTTTCTTGATTTCTTTCAGAGGAACCACCAATCACAAGCAAGGGCCTGAAACAGTCATTTTTTTAAAAAGATAATTACAAATGAAATCGTCATGTAAAACACTCAGCAGAGTGTTCAATGCATAACAAACACTCAATAAATGGTAAAAAGAAAGACAGAGAGGGAGAAAAAATATTATATTTTCCCTTCAAAACTGCAGATTAAAAAATATTTAGGAAGCAATCTGACGTGAGAGACCCCTTCCTCAATTTCAGAAAAATACAAAATTTATAGTATATGTTTTTCCTTCCCCTCTCCCCTTGCCCCTTTTAAATGCTGATGCTAAACTTCTAGGTGTAGTGACATAAAATGAATTTTTACATCTTTCCTATTATTCTTGGGATAAGGAGAAGAGAAAATTTACACTTTCCCAAGTGACTCTATTTGGAAATGGCAGAATGTGTGACATTTCTCAGCAATAAAATTATTATCCTTCAAACTGAAAAAAAAGATACAGCAAACCTTAAGGTACTCAAAAAATATCAGACCATAGTTTGTCATGGGATGTTTAAAAATATGTATTAGACCATAATGTAGATAAGGGAGAGAAAGACCAGGAAGAAAGAAAGGAAAAAAAGAACTACAAGAAACACAGGGCGAGAATGTAAACAATGTCCTTCACACTAGGAAGATTATGTTACAAATTGATTAGAACATAACCCCCTTCAACCTGACCTTACTAGTAAAGTAGCAGAGATGGGTTAATGGCAAGGTTAGAGAATAAGCAGTTTATAAAGTAAACTCAATAAATATAAGAATTTTAATTGTCTTGCTAACCATACAAAATAAGGTGAAAAATTAGACATATTTTACATACTGAGCTGGGATCTTTAAAAAATAATCTTTCACTTAAGTAAATAGAACTATATACACATTCACATAAATATACACACATATACATACACATATATAATATACATAAGGAAACTCTAAAATGTTAACAGTGTTTATCTCTAAGTAAAGGAATCACTGGTGTTTTTTATTTTCTTCCTAACACTTTATTTTTATCGTATATATTTACTAATACTTTATTTTTATTGTACATATTTATATATGATGTTTTGATATACATATACACAGTAAAATGATTACGACAGTCAAGCAAATCAAAGATCATCTCACAGTTACTTTTTTTGTGTGGTAAAAGTACTTAAAATCTACTCTCTTAGCAAATCTAGTATACAATATAATATTATTAACAATAGTCCTCATGTTACACATTAGGTCTCTAAGCTTATTTATCCCACATAACTAAAACTTTGTACTCTTTGACTTCCAACTCCCTATTTCCCTTCTCTACTTCTGGTCCCCTCCCCTGGTAACTACCTTTTTACTTTCTACGAATTCAAATTTTTTTTTCAAGTCTTTCCACCCTAGATCAGTAGTAGCTCCACTCAGTAAAATCATGCAGTGACATTCTTAAGAAAATGTTTTTGAGAAAATAATAATTTGATTACCAACAGTTCATGTTTGCATTTGCCATACCACCCAAGGCGTGGATAAGACCTGGGCCAGAAACAACAAGGCATACTCCCGGCCTAGAAGCAAAACAGAATTTATTTTATTAAAAACAGATCAAATGTAACAACTGATGCATACCACTTTAGGGTGAAACATGGCAACCTTCCTGGACTTCAAAGGAAGAACATATAGTCTTTACTATAATTCATAAAATAATTATTAGAATATTTTTTGATATAAAAAAGAGAAAGATGGTATCAATCTTCTTACAAGAAATAAAGTACCTATCATCTTCACATCGTATTCCATTAACCTCTTCTTTTGCTCCTATAATTGGGTGAAATCAAGCTGATTGCATACAGAAGCAAAATGAGTATATTTTCATATAAAAAAGTCTTTTTCATTTCTTAATAAATATGTCAATTGATTTTCGACAGAAAAGGAATTCTGAATGTAGTGCTCTGCCCAAAATATTTTTAAACTGAACTTGAAGGCTTTACTCTAGACTTTACTTTCTAAGCTTAAAGCATTCATGGAAAAGGTATTCTCCATATAATTCAGTTTGCCATTTTACATTTATAAAGTAACTTCTCAAAAATCTCTGCTTAACCCATTCGATCCAGCAATCCCATTATTGGGCATCTACCCAAAGGAACAAAAGTCATTCTATAACAAAGACACCTGTACCCGAATGTTTATAGCAGCACAATTCACAATTGCAAAGATGTGGAAACAACCTAAATGCCCATCAATACACGAATGGATTAGTAAACTGTGGTATATGTATACCATGGAGTATTACTCAGCTATAAGAAATGACGGTGATACGACATCTCTTTGGTTCTCCTGGAGAGAGTTGGAACCCATTATATTAAGTGAAGTATCCAAAGAATGGAAAAACAAGCATCACATGTACTCACCAGAAAATTGGTTTCCCTGATCATCACCTAAATGCACATTGGGGAAGGATACCAATTGGATATCAGACTGAGACAGAGGGTGGGGGGAGGTGATGGGTGTATGCCTACATGATGAGTGCGTTGTGCACCGTCTGGGGAATGGTCATACTTGAAGGTGCTGACTCAGGGAGGTGGGGGGGGGAGGGGATGGAGGTATGACTACATGGTGAGTGCCAGGCGCACTGTCTGGAGAATGGACACGCTTGAGGCTCTGACTCAGAGGGATGGGCGGGACATGGACAATGTATATAACCTGAGCTTTTGTACCCCCATGATGAGCTGAAATTAAAAAAAAAAAAAAAAAACTCTGCTTAAGACAAATTTCAAAATAAACTTAATTATCACCAAGTAAACTAAACTTCTAGAACAGTACTATCTGACAGAACTTTCTGTATATATATATATACACACACATATATATATAATACAAATGTTTATATAATACAAATGTTTTATATCTGCACAGTCTGATATTATAGCCACTATCCACATGTGGTTACTGAGCACTTGAAATGCGTCTACCCTAACTGAAAAACGATAGTTTAAATGTTTAGTTAAATATAGTTTAATTAATTTAAATGTACATGGCCATATACAGCTAGTGGCTACTATACTAGACAGTGTAGTTCCACAAGTTCACCCAAATAGCAACACGTTTTAAAAGTATGAACTTTTGAGTATTCTCTAATCATTCTGGCATTTTAAAAATTAAGGTGTCAATGACTATAATTTAAATGTTTTTCAGGCTAAACAAAAAGATTACAATATTTTGCATATGTAAATAAAGCGACAGAAAATGGTGAAGATAGTCTAATTTGGATGGCCTATTTTCTTCAGGCTCAAATTCAGAAGTTTCTTATTAGATAAGAAGGACTACTCCAGTGAGGCCTAGACTTTGAGACCTCATTAGTTTATACTTCTTAGCAATTTAATTACTAATTTCATTTTTGGAAGTTAAAAAAATGTAATAAAGCTAACATAAATAAAAAAGGTATGATACAAATTATAGTGGGAGTATAAATTTTGCTTAAAAAATATGTGTGTATGTAGGGAAAAAAACAAAAGAAAATATGACAAATTTTCAACAGTTGTGGGATCATAGGTAATTTTAGTTTTCTTCTTTATACTTGTCTATAATTTCCAAGTTTTCTAAAATGGGCATTTTTAAAAAATATATTAATTTTTAATACTAAAAGAGGGGTGAGTAGTTAGGTAACATGGATATACAATAAAAAATTTGAACAAGTAGAACAAGCCTCAACAATTACATTTTTGGACCAAGCATTTTTGTACTGAGTGTGCTTGGGTAAAGTTGCAAGATCCAAGACGTGGTACAACGTCAACTCACTATTTAGTCAACAGGGATTCACACTGCAAACTGGCAACGTGTTCCACTCTAAAACACTTTCCTGGTATTATCATCCTTTTGATCTGACCCTTTAAAAGTTCTAAATTTCATTATTTTTCTTTATTAATACCATCTTCTATATTCTTTTCAAATCAACTAATCCTTCATTTGAAAGATATAATAGTTCTACCCCAAAATATCAAAGTAATTGAAATAAAACAGACTTTAATTTACCTGCCCGTCAGATATCCAATCGCAGAGGCAGCATAACAAGCCTACAAAGAAAGAACACTGGGACTTAAGCACACTGGGATCCTTATAGTACATGTATGAGAATAATTTACTATTAAGAGAAGGTAAAGAAGAAATTGGAACATTTCCCATTTTAAAAAGAAATGTTCTGCCCATAAATTTCAAATAATGAATGGTATCAAATTTTTAGTTCTTAAAGAAATTTCTTTACATCCATGTTATTCATAATATCCTCTTACAATTCTTTAAATATGTGCAGGATCAATAGAAATGTCCCCTTTTTATTACTGATATTGGTAATTTGTGCTTTCTTTTATTCCTCAGTCTCATGAGTTTATCAAATTTATTAATCTTTTCAAAGAAACAATTTTTGGCTTTGTTGGTGTTTCTCTATTGTTTCTATTTCATTGATTTCTTTTTTTTATTTTTTTTTTCACCCTACATGAACTTTGACTACTATTTCATTGATTTCTGCTCTTGTATTTATTATTTCATTCCTTTCATTTTGAGTTTGATTTGTTTTTCTTTTTGTAGCTTCTTGAAATACCAGTTTACAGCACTGGTTTTTGATCTTCACTAATAGATTCATTTAAAGCTATTCCCTCTAAGAACTGCTTTAGTAATATGCTACAAGTTTGATAACTCATCTTTTCATTATCATTCAACTCAAAATGTTTTCTATTTTCCATTGTGATTTCTTCTTCAACCCATCGACTAATTATGGTCTGTAGTGACTGCTATCTCCTTTTTTATTCCTGATATTGGTAATCTGTGTTTTCTCGTTTACTCTTGATCAGTCTAGCTTGAAGGTTACTGATTAATCTCAAATATTTACAAAATATCAAAAATTGTGTTGCTTAATTTTCAAATGTTTGGTATTTTTTTTTTTCTGGTATTTCCTCACAGTACATAATGTTTAGTATTTTTTAGGGATCTTTTTGTTATTGGGTTCTAGTTTATTCCACATGCTGAAGTTACATATACCGTACATTTTCAATTCTTGGTGATTTATGGCCTGACTATGGTTAGTTTTTACTTTTTAAAGGCACTTCGGCTCATAATCAGGAATAAAGAAGAGGTGCAAAATTAAATTAAATACATACAAGATAACCTGGAAAAATGCTGAGTATTCTCTCAAATTCTTCTTAGTCTGGGATATTTTTTTTTTCAGCATTATTTCTTCTCATTTCTTTAGAAATAACAATAAATTGGGTATTTTCTAGCCTTCAATCAGCTTTAAATGAAGTAGTATGCTGATGTCAAATAAATCCTTGTTAAGGATTTAAGGACATACATGTAAAAAAATAAAATAAATGTTTATGAATCATAATCTTAACTGGCTCCACTAAGAAACTACACAAAGGCTCTGCTCTTTTTTTGTGTTGCCATTCTTTACTGGCCCTGTCTCTTTTCCCTTTTCCACATGAGGCCCAATTCACGTAGGACAATAATAAGACGATTCCTGAGAAATGAGAGTACATAAAACAAAATCCCTACTGTATAAGAATGCTTATTTAGGCCAGGTGCTGTGGCTCACGTCTGTAATCCTAGCACTTTGGGAGACTAAAATGGGAGGACTGCCTGAGGCCAGGGGCTCCAAAACCAGCCTGAGCAAGAATGAGACCCTATCTCTACAAAACATAGAAAAATTAGCTGGGTGTGGTGGAACGCACCTGTAGTACCAGCCACTCAGGAGGCTGACATAGGAGGACTGCTTGAGTCCAGGAGTTTGAGGTTGCAGTGAACTATGATGACGTCACTGCACTCTAGCCTGGGCGATAGAGCAAGACCCTGTCTCAAAAAAATAAAAATAAAAGGAACACTTATTTAGACATTAAGAAGCATTGCCCCCTTATGACAGCTGGATAAGAAATGTTACTATGCAATGCAAAATACAAAACAACATATAACAAAAAGCATAGTAGGTATCAAAAGATGAGAGGTAACTGGTTTTACAACCATAAAAACTGTTTTTCTACCAAATTACCTGCACTCACAGGCAGAATAGTGTACGGAGAACTTAAGAGAGCAGGCTCTGGAGCCAGTATGTTTTGATTTCAATTCCAGCTCCCCTACTTTCTATCGTGTAATTTTGGCAAGATGCTCTGCACTTTGGCTTCCTGATCTATAAAATGAACAAAATTCAAAGTATTGCTGTGAGGGTGAAACTGTTTCATATATGTGAAACACTCAGAATAAGCACCTACACACAGTAAGCTTTCAATAACTGTTAACTTGCTGACAATCTACCGACTTGCCAGCCAACTGGTCAATATTTGTCTTGATTACTCTGAGGATCTGATGAAAGACAATCAAGTCACACCTAACTACACCTTTCTCTTTAGTAGAAATGCCTTAGGTTGCCTTGGCTTGCTCTCATATTCCCTCTGAATTATCCTGTCACTACTCTTAGTTCAGGTACTCTTTTTTTTTTTTTTTGGAGACAGAGTCTCACTTTATTGCCCGGGCTAGAGTGAGTGCCGTGGCGTCAGCCTAGCTCACAGCAACCTCACACTCCTGGGCTTAAGTGATCCTACTGCCTCAGCCTCCCGAGTAGCTGGGACTACAGACATGCGCCACCATGCCCGGCTAATTTTTTTTATGTATATATATTTTTAGTTGGCCAGATAATTTCTTTCTATTTTTAGTAGAGACGGGGTCTCGCTCTTGCTCAGGCTGGTCTCGAACTCCTGAGCTCAAACGATCCGCCCGCCTCGGCCTCCCAGAGTGCTAGGATTACAGGCGTGAGCCACCGCGCCCGGCCTCAGGTACTCTTTAAGTCTTCTTTTGACTACTACAAAAAGTCAGGTTGCCTGAAGGACATATGTACTGGGATGTCCCACAGGCACCTCCAAAATTGAACTCATCACCTTTCCCCTCCAAATTGGCTCTTCCCTCTGTAATCCCAATCTCGGTCAGAGAGACTATGATCAACATAGTCACTCAAGCAAGACCAAAACTTAGGAAGAGCCTGTCTTCTTCCTAGCTGGTTAATGCCTAGTGAGCCTTCAAGACAGCTCAGACATCATCTCCTGTGGGAAACTTTCTGAATTCTTAAGCTTTCACAACACCCTGAATATATCTTTATCACAAGCACTTATCATATTAGAATAAGATTGATTGTTTCTGTCCACAGCTAGGTTATAAGCCCCTCAAGGCTAGGCAATGATTATCATTAATCTCTGCATCCAGCAACCAACACACCACAAGGGACCTAAAGAACCGTCAACTAAGCTTATAGGGACTGAAATAAAACTTCAAGCTAGAGTCTGTCTTCTGGCTCCTACCTGCTGTTCCATATTCATGGTACCATGAATATCACCTATCTTGTTTTTTTTTTTAAGAGACAGGGTCTCATTATATTGTCCAGGCTGGCCTCAAATTTCTGGGCTCAAGCAATCCTCCTACCTCAGCGTTTCATGTAGCTGGGACTACAAGGCACACACCACTGTACCTGGCATCATCTTTCTGAAGTGCAAACCTAATTATGTCTCCCACCTATTTAGAAAAACCTTTACAGTCTCCCATTGTCTACTGGAAAAAAGTACAAATTCCTTTTCCAGTTAGAAAGGATTCTCCACATCTCCCCTCAGCCTACCTACCAGTCTCACAGCCCACCATGCCTTTAACAATCTAGATAGAACAGTATAAACTAACATTACCTCTACAGGCAATCTTCCCTGTCATACTCAAAGAGAACCAGTCATCCCCTCTGTGCTACTACTATTCCTTACAGGTACATCTATTGTGAGAATTATACTAGGGAAGTTTTTTTCTGTATGTTTTGCCCTCACCTTCTTAGACTGTGATTGACTTGAAGGTCAAGACTAAACCTCACTCCTTCTTTATATCCCTTTCTCCCACAGGTTATGGAGCACAATGCTTAGTATATAGCATACACTCCATAAATATCTGCTGGTTGAAGAAGAAATCAGTGGCAGACATGTCACCTCTGGAAAACAATAAAATATAGGTCCCAATAACAGGTCAATAGTGTCATCTTCTCACACAGATGAAAGAAAATAATGTTGTTCCAACTAAGTAAAAGGTAGAAGCAACACAAACTCAAGACCCATTAGCTTTAAGATAAAAAAAATACAAATCTCAAACTTTATAGATAAGGAATATCGTTCTATTAATAAATAATATATTAAGTATCTACATCATGCAAAAACCCCAACCAAGCCAGGCACTGTGGGGATATGATAACAAATGAACCATAATTTCTGCTCTCCAGGAGTTCATATCTGATAGCAGAGGAAGGGCACCATGTAAGGGGGTCAAGGCAGTTGTCTGGGCAAAAGAGGGCAAGAGCCTAAATTAGAGGGCAATAGTTGAGAGTGTAAAGCAGGAATACTTAGCCTTAGACAGAATGACAGCATGTGACATCACAGAAGTGGATTCTTGACCTTTTAAGCCAGCATTGCTGAGAGAAGAGTGAGAAGTGGGTTGGCAGAGGATGTACTTAAAGTGGGTTGATAAAATGTCATACCCTCCTTTCCCTGTTTCAAATATGCCTCTAAGAAAGGTGGCAGCACGATGTGATGGAAAGAGCACTAAACTAGGATTTGGGACATCTGACTTTCAATCACAACTTTATCATATGTGACATCCTTCACCAGCACAATACAGTATAGTAGTAAGAGCATGAACTCATACCCAGAATACCTGGGTTCGAATCCTGGCTCTGCCACCACCAGCGGCATCACCCCGGGCAAGTTTTACTTAAATTGTGTCTCACTTTTCTCACGTGTCAACTAGGATCAACAACAGTTAATAATAATCAACAGTGACTGATATGTGTAAAGCACTAGAAAAGTGGTAAGCACAAGTGTTTGCAATGCATAACTGCCACTGTCACTGACCATTCCCAGTAATGCATTCGGCTGCCTGCATCCACACTCACCGCTTGCTCATTCCTCATCCCGATGTACCTGATGCCCAGTTCCTGGGCAGCAAAGGCGATTTCGGTTACTGGGATGCCTACAATGCCAAACATGTACTCCACACCCTGGGGGACAAAAGAACAGGGGAATAAACATCGCCACATCCTCCCCTCCCTTCGGCGCGCTAAAAGGAAAATCTCCCACAAACTTCCCTTCCCTCTTCCCGCCATCCCCCGGTTCTACTCCAAGAAAAGCGTCTGTCTCCAAGACAACATATCGGTCCCCGCCGGCTTCCGTAGGAGCCTTTTTCTTCAGGAGGGTCGATCGTACTTGCGTTTTCAGGGCCTGGGCGATGACTTGAGCACCAGACACCTGTCCCTCACTTGTGTCGCTGGGCTCTGCGAAGTTGCTTTTCGGCATCTTCCACCTAAAAGGCCGCGGCACCGTCGCAGTTGACAGCCGAGCTGACGCTGAGGCCCTGCGAAACCAACCCGAAGGCACACGCGGGCCTCTGACCGACAGGAGGCGGGCAACCAACCGCATTAAAGAGGCGGGGCTAACCGTGCGCGCTTGGGGAGACGGGAGTCTCTAATCGCGCCCGTTCTCCAATCAGAACCGTGCCCTGTCCCGGGCTCCTCCACTCGCGGGGTCAGAGTGCCAGAAGGAGGTGGGACCAGCAAGAGGCCGCGGCCTATGCCAAGCAGGTAAGAAGCCGAACCTCGGAGGCCTCTCGCCAACGTCTCGGACTCCCAAGAATTTAAGGGCCCGCCAGGGGTGAGTGGCGCATGCGCACAGTCGGGTGGAAGGCGGGCTGGGAGCCGGGGCGGGAGGAGGCGTGGCGCCGTGCGCGATCCCGGACCCGCCCCGCCCCGCCTCCCAGGGGCTGCTGGGATCTGGAGGCTGGAGCGCGCGTGAAGTTGAGCCAAATTTCCCTTCGGCGGTCTTGTGTTACCGCGTCCTGTTTTCTAGGCTTTTACTTACACGCTTTGTGGTTCACACTTTCAGAACTTCATGGCTTGGCACTCCCTAATCATAATAACGCATGTTACTTAAATCCGTAAGCAGATGTGTGCTCTTTATCCCCGTTTTGTGTTTGAAGGCACAGAGCTTCCCAGCAAGAGATAAAGTAATTTACTCAGAGTCATTGGATCCAGGCCATGCTTCAGACTCCGAATCCTGTTTGGTATTCACACTGTTCAGCCCTTGGGTCACAATACTTTGAACCTACTTAGTTTTGAGCGCTATGTTCCCCAGCCCTTGCCACTAACCCATGTTACTCTTCATTATTATCTTTCCAAAGTCAGGAGATGTGGCTTTTCATAATTCTTGGATTCAGTCCCTGCCCATAACCAACCATCCCCTGCACCCGACAGCATTTTAAAACATTTTGAGTGACAAAGATGCTTACAATATGCGATTTCTAAGACTACCAACTCAAAGTCATTAGACCATCTATCTGCTCAGTAACAATAAACTTAAAATCTTCAATCATAACAAAGAGTGGCGCTGTAGTTTTTGAGGATTTCAAGTGTTAAGCAAAAAGACCAGTGCTATGTGGATGGTAGAGAGACAAGAACAGGGGGGAGTGGGTCATGGGTAGTGAAACGAATGAGAAGCATTGGAAGTGAAAAGATTTCTAAACCCAGACATTTTCACACCATAGTCCTGGGCCGTTCCAAAAGGTCTATTTCAAACCCTCACCCCACCCCAAGCAAAAGAGAGTGAAATTGTTGCTTCCCTGGATATAGGGGCCCCTCTAAGATAGAGATTTCTTTGAAGTTTCAGAGTTCATCTTAAATGTAGATTTTGCATTCTACTCCAGAATGTATCCATATTTTAATTTAAAAATAGCATTTTACTTACTGAGGTAGAATAAACATACAATTAAATGCACAGATCTTAAATGTCAGTTAGATGAGTTTTGACAGTCATGTATACCTATGTAACCACCACCCAAAACAAAAATGACATTTTAAACTGTTTACTTGTCAAGAAAATTGACATTCCAGAAAGATGCAAAATGTTCTTTGTGTGTTTTGAATAATCCTTGGCACAGTGTGTCCTGTCCCTGTTTGTAAAACACATAAGCTTACTGTTTATATCAGTACCTTTGTGACAGTCTCTACCCCTATTGCGTCAGAATCACTGTGAAAGCTTTTTCGAAATACAGCTGCTTGGTCCCTACTCCAGATCCTAGGGCAAGTTAGGCACCTGTATTTTTTTAAAGTTGCTACCTGATTTTGATCTCAGCCCTGAGATGAGAACCCCAGCTGGAAGCATGAGTTAATAATTAAATGTATGATTAAACTGTTACCAACTTAATACTGTTGATTAATTTGGGTTTACAGGTTCAAGGCTGGTTTGACATTAACAGCGCAAGCTGCATTGATAATAACCTTTGTAGTCTCCATACAAAGGAAAAATTTTGTAATGAGTATTTTGTAAATAAAGGTACAGTTAGGTACAATTTCCCATTTTCCCTATGTATGGCGACTTTTGGGGCACCCTGTAGTTAGTCAACTCACCAGGCCTGTGTCTACTTCTGTGTCAAAGGAATCACTGATAGAATCATTCAGTATGAAATGCAGTGAAAACTGAACTGTGAATTGGAACAAATCCCCAGAATGCAGGTTAGCTGGTTTTTCAAAAGGATAAATTCTCAACTAGCTGGATTCTATCATTTAGCAAAGAGAAAAATTGAGATTGTTTAAACTTCCACCGTTACACCTTTCAGTTAGGGAGGCAGCATTTCACTGTTAATTTGGCTTTGATGATTCAGCAGGAGTGACTTGGCCCTGCATTAGCAGAGCCAAAGAGCAATTCCTTTTTAATCAGATTGTAATTATAGCATCTCAGGATTCTTTTGTAATATATTCAAGGCCCTTTGTACAGAAGTCTTAAGCAGTAACCATATTCTTTATTACTTTCATTAACAATAGACATAGAATTTTATTTGTTGAATATTCTATTACAATTTGTTTTGTTTATTTATTTATTGGTGGGACAAAGTCACAAGAGGAATAAATCTAACCTTTTTTTTTTAAAAAAAAGAAAATACTGAAGTATTGATAACGTGCTTTCCAAAGAGCAGAGCCAGTCATCAAAGAGTCTGTATACCAATTACTCTATTTGTGAGTTCTGAATTTGAGATTATGAGAAAGAGCAATTTGTCAACTTTCTTCCATCTAAGTGAAGAGGATATCCAGGCAACCAGGTAATTTAGTAAGAGTTGCAAATATAGTGCCTGGAGAAAATATACTCTCTAACGGCTGAAGCTTCTACAGGCAGTAACTCCTAAACCCCCCAAATTGGGATAGTACATTTGAATTTCAGTCAACTAACAAGCACACTAAGAATCCTTGTGATTATTTAAAAGCATAACTCTAGCTGAACCTGTGATAAATATTATTACAAACATGTCTTCTCAGAATGTGAAGTGTTTGGTTATCAAGTGAAGAAATCAATATGTCATAGAATAACTAAAAGTGAAATTGGCTAAAATAAGAGAAAACTAAAACTGATTATCTTAAAAACAAAAAGGCAGAAACAATAGCAAAAAAGGAAATCCGTCTAGAACACTATTTTTAAAAGCAACACTGAAAATTGTACAAAGCAGGAAACATGCTTTAGAAAATATGTCAACATCGAGCAGGAAATAAAATAATGCAATAAAATGGTTCTTTGAATAAAATGGGTTAAATTGATTTTGTTTGCTTCTCATTAAGTTTGTGGACTTCAAAATACCGAAGTTCGTTGATAGGCTTGAAGCAGAACCATTGAAAAGCAACTTTATTATCGAGCTAGGGAATGATATTGACAGTAACTCAATAACAAAAAGGTTGATAATAAAAGTTCCCAGTGCCTGTTGACATTTTTCCCAGGTACTCTGTGGCCTAGAGAAAGGCTGGATTCCTGCCTTTGGCGTGGGCTGGCAAGCCCTTTGCCTTTGATTTCCAAGGGAGACCTGGAACTGGAACAGGGAATGCTGTGGGAAGAAAACTGAAGGAACATTGTTTCCCTGTCTTAGCTTTGTGTTCATCCATTGTGAGTTTGTTTTTTTAAGCAAATTTGGAATAGTTTGACATCAGCAGTCGTTACATTATTGACAAAGATGTTTACTTACGTAAAATACACCAGGAAATGATGACAACTGTATGTTGTGCTATGAGGACTTAAGAGATTTATCTCAAATGGCTTAGAAACCATAATATATTATTTCTCAATATGATAGAACACTTGGGTGGCCCACATAGTAGGACAGCCATGAAATATGATACCAGTAGTGAAATGTTTCCTGTTTTCAGTTATTTCTCCTGTTTTTCCATTAGCATTAGCCCTTTGCTTTTTAGCTTTTTAAATTATACCTATTGCTTTGTTTTGATTTTAATCTCTCCTCTATGTTAGCAAAACAAAGACTCATTTCTGAGGCAGAACCTCTGAGTGTGAGGTTGAGCTGGGATTGTAACCCCAGGTGAGGGACATCTTCGTGATGAAGAACCTAAGCCCTCAAACTTCTTTTTGCATCATAACCTTTGAGTTCCTCTTTGGAGCTTATCTGTAGTTTATTGTTTTTGCTTTTTTAAATACACGTTTAACATTTATGACATCGTTCAGACACATGAATAGGATCTGAGATTGATACACACCCATTCATCTGGCCTCTATCTTGAGAAATACAACATTACAAATATGGTGAAGCCCCCTGTGTGTCCCTTCCCCCTCTCATCTCCTTCCCTATCCCACAGAGGTAACCAATATCTTGAATTTGGTGTTTATAATTCCCACATTATTTATTCTTTAGGAGATGGACATTTTGGTCATTTTTGCTTTTCATTGTATAAACAGTGTGCTGTGAACACTCTTCCATGGCTGCTTCGTATGAGCATGTGTGAGAGTTTTCACATATGTGTTTGATGGGTGGGGGAAGACATCACCAGGTTTGCTAGAGATTGCCAGGTTGCCGAAGTCATTGTACCAATTTATACTCCCAACGTTTGTGTATGAGAACTCTCTTTTCTCCATATCCTTAATTGTGGAGCTTTAAAAATTTTTGCTAATTTGGTGATGTGAAATGGCTTCTCATTTCCATTTCCCTGATTACTAATAAAATTAAGTTATATTTGTGTGTGTGTGTGTGTGTGTGTGTGTGTATGTATATAGGGCATAGGGGTTTCTTTCTCTGTGAATTACCTGTTTACATCTGTTGCCCATTTCTTTATTGGATTATCTTTCTTTTTGATTTGTAAATGTTCTTTGTATGTTCTGAATGCTAATTCTTTGTCTTTTAACATTGTTCATAGTTACTTTTGAGGTGTAAAGGGGTTATTCTGTAGTCACATTTGACAATTATTTTCCTTTACATGTTATACTTTTTGTGTCTTGTTTAAGGAAACTTTCTAACCTGAGGTTATGAAGATTTTTTTCTATATCAAAAAGTTTAAAGTTTTATTTTTATATTTATGTTTTATATTTAAGTCTATATGTGATGGGAGGTAGGAATCCAGTTTTTTCTCTTATAATATCTGTATCAATTATATTTTCAGTATAATTAACCACCCCAAAACTTAGTGGCTTAAAACAACCACCACTTATTTAACCTATGTTCCTATGTTCTAAGGCTGTGCATAGCTGGGCTCACCATGTGTCTGTAGTCAGTGCCAGTCAGCTAGGTCGCTCTGCCACTGGAGGTTGACTGGTTGTCCACTGGTGTAGTGGACATGTTGCCACTGAGCCAAGTATCTCTGGTCATTCAGCAGGCTGCCCCGGCTTCTTCACATGATGGCAGTAGGTTGATTACAAAAGGGTTGTCAGATTTAGGGAGAAAAAAAAAACAAAAAACCAGACACCAAGGCTCTTAGTTAAATTTGAACTTCAGATGAATAATGAATCATTTTTTTAGTATAAGTATGTTCCAGCATATTTATTTATCTGAAATTTAAATTTAACTTGGCCTCCTGTATTTTATCTGACACAATCTTGATTCCGGATGTTAATGTAGCTTACATTCCCCAGTCTTCCTTGTAGCTAGGAGTGGTCATGGTTCCCATGTGGGCCAAATCAACTTAAATGGAAGTCACTGGGCAGGACTTTTGGCAAGCTCATGAAGCTGGCGGGTACCCTCCAACTCTTCTTCTGTATAGCATGGTAATTGGAGTTGTAGCAATCATTTTGCAATCACAAGGTGACTCTGAAGATGGAAGCTAAGTGCTAAGGAGTGAGGCACAAAAAGAGAAGGATCCTGAGTCCTACATGACATCATGGAGCTCCCACCTTTGTCAGGTTTTGTGATCAGAATTTTCTCACTTCATAAGAAAAAAAATGTCTTCTTCTTTTCTTTCTTTCTTTCTTTTTTTTTTTTTTTGAGACAGAGTCTCACTCAGTCACCCTGGGTAGAGTGTAGTTGCATCATCATAGCTTACTGCAACCTCAAACTCTTGGGCTCAAGCGATCCTCCTGCCTCAGCTCCCGAGCCTAATGCCTGGCTAATTTTTCTATTTTTAGTAGAGACAGGGTCTCGCTCTTGCTCAGGCTGGTCTCCAACTCCTGAGCTCAAGCAATCCTCCTGCCTCAGCCTCCTAGAGTGCTAGGATTACAGGCGTGAGCCACAGCACCTGGCCCCTTCTGTTTTCTTGAGCTTTTGTCAGTTTTATAATTTCTACAGTCCCAGAGTTTATAACATTTTCACTGTGTTCTATAAACATAATCCTCATATTTGCTTTATATTCAAGGCTCTTGCCATAGTTTTTTCATTGACCTTTTTGGTTGGCAGAAGTTTGTACTGTATTCATTTTTTTAAGAAAGGCTGATGAGGCCGCTGAGAATAATATTCCCTGAGTTCTTGCATTTTCAAACCTATTATCTGTTATTTTTATACTTCAACCATAGCTTGGCATAGTATAAAATTTCTGGTTTATGTTTTCTTTTCCAAAAGGATTCTATAGGCTTTTACTAGCATTGAGGTCTGAGGACAGCCTGATTTTTTGTCTTTCTAAATGCCCTTGATCTTTTTTTTTTTTTCTTTTAGAGACAGGGTCTCATTATGCTGCCCAGGCTGGTCTCCAACTCCTTGCCTTAAGTGATCCCCCCACCTCAGCCTCCCAAAGTGCTAGGATTATAGGTGTGAACCACTGCACCTGGCCACCCTTGATCTTTTTATCTGGCTTCCCTAGTGATTCTTTCTTTATCTTTGAAGATCAGATTACTAGGCTATCTGCTGGTGTTGACATTCTGTTTGTTTCTTTCTTGAATTTTGCTGTGTCCTTTCAATCTATAAATTCAAATCTGCTTTTATTTCTGGTGAGTTTTCTGCAATTACATCTTTAAATATTTTTTCTGTTCCATTATATATTATTTATTATTGTATAAAAAATTACCATTCATGTAGCAGCTTAACACAAGACCTATTTGTTATCTCAGAGTTTCTGTGGGTCAGGAGTCTGAACATGGCTTCACTGGATCCTCTGCTCAGAATCTCACAAGGCTACACTGAAGGTGTCAGCTAGGCCCACAGTGTCATCTGAGGCTGAGTTCTCTTCCAAGGCCAATTGATTGTTGGAAGAATTGATTTCCTTGCAGCTGTAGAGTTCACAGTGGCTTGTTTCTTCAAGGACAGCAGGAAAGAATGTGTCTGAATTTAGGGAGTACCCCAGTTCTTCTTTTAAAGGCTTTTACCTTATTAAGTCAGGCCCATCTGGTATAATCTCTTTCTAGAGTAACAAAATTAACTGGTTTGGGACTTTAATTACGTATGGAAATCCCTTCACCTTTGCCATACTCTATTGGCTAGAAGCAAAACACAATTTCCGCCTGTACTCAAGGAACAAGAATTATATAAGGAGTCACCCTAGGGTGTGTCCACAACACATTATTTCTTTTTTCTTTTATGGATTTTCTAGTTATGTATATGTTGGATCTCATTCACCTAGCCTCCATATCTGTCACTTTCTCTAGACTCCTTTTCTTTCTTTCTTTCTTTCTTTTTTTTTTTTTTTGAGACAGAGTCTTGCTGTGTTGCCCAGGCTAGAGGGCCATGGCGTCAGCCTAGCTCACAGCAACCTCAAACTCCTGGGCTTAAGCAATCCTCCTGCCTCAGCCTCCTGAGTAGCTGGGACTACAGGCATGTGCCACCATGCCCGGCTAATTTTTTTCTATATATATTTTTAGTTGTCCATATAATTTCTTTCTATTTTTAGTAGAGACGGGGTCTCACTCTTGCTCAGGCTGGTCTCGAACTCCTGACCTCGAGCGATCCTCCTGCTTGGGCCTCCCAGAGTGCTAGGATTACAGGCGTGAGCCACTGCACTCGGCCTGGACTCCTTTTCAGTTCTGTATTTCTGTCCATGTTACTTACTTATTTACAGCATCATCTGATCCCTTTGTGCTGCTTCCATATTTACCTTAATTTCTTTGATGGTTTAATTTTTTTCTTCTTCTTTCCTGAGCCTCGCCACAGAACATTTCATTTCTCTTCCCCCTACCCCTCTCCCTGCTCCCCACTTCCCCTTCCTTTCATCTTCCCCCTCCTCCCCCTCTCTATCTCCTTCCTTCCCTTCTCCTTCTCTTTCTTCTTTTAATTCTTTTGTCCCGGTCTACTCTGTGCTTTTGTTTTATAGAAGCAATTGTTATTTTTTTCATTCATTGCCGAATGTTTTGTCACAATTTTTATTTGCTTTGTGGCGATTTTCTGATGAGTAATCTTCACTTTCTTTTCTTACAGTCTCTTTCAAAATATCCTGAGCTTTTTATTTACTCATTTTTGAGTGAGTTTTTCCTTTACTGTTTATTTACAGGTTTATGTGGGAGGTGAACTAAGCCATTCTGGGTTTAGTTATTTTCTTTCCACACGTTTAAGGTATCATCTTCTTAATTCTATGGTTGCTCTTGAAAAGCCTGCTGTTATTCAGATTACCTTGTCTTTAATGGTAATCTCTTTTCACTCTGGTTGCTTTGAAGACTTTTTTTTGTTTTTTAATATTTGGAGTGCTGAAGTTTCTTTATGTTGTGTCTAGATTTCTTTTTGGTTATCCTGAATCTATGGATTTCTGTATTTCATTGATAAAATTTTCAACTTTTATTCCTTCAAATATGTGTCATTTTCTGTATTTCTTCCTTCCAAAATTCCAATTAGAAATGTGATGGAACGTTGTATATGTCTTTTATGTCTCTTAACCTCTTTTTCCTTTTTCGTCATCTCTTTGGTACATTCTATTTTTTTTTTCAGCTCTAACTCCCATGCCACAAAATCTCTCCATCTGGTTTCATTTGACAGCATCTTATTCTTTTACCTGTTTTAGATTCCACTGGGTACTTCTTTAATCATCTTCATTGTACTTATTTGATAATTTACACTAGTAATACTGTCATCTGAAGTTGTTGGGGGCCTGATTTTGCCGTGTTCTTTTGACTTTCTTGCATGATAGTTTGTTCCTTGTGTGTTTAGTAATTTTGAATTGTGAGTTCGTATTTATTTGAGCTCTACTTATGAGGCTCCTGAGTGGTTTCTGTTGGAGCAGAGTTCCTTCAGAGAGGATGTAGATTGGCTTTTTTAGGAATCTCAGGACTGTTAACATCTCAAGACCACTGTGCTCATTTCTTGACTTGGGGTTACCAGGGTCATGTATGTTGTGAGAATTTGGAACCCACATAAGGAAAAACCTTTGGTTATGATTTTTCCAGGGCTACTTTTTTCCCCCCTACTTAGAGCCCAAGATGAGATATGCAAGTTTCTGTGTCAGACAGTTACTTTAGCAGACAGACAGGTGTGTGTTTGTTTATTTTTGCTGATCCTTTCAAAGAGGGAATAACTTTTTAAGGGTTCTAGCTACATACACAGATCTCACTCCAACCTCAAGATCTTGTCTTCTGTCTTGTATGGTCATTAAAGTCGAACTCCCTCAGGTATCAAGATTGTGAAATGTCCCAGGAACACCTCACCATTCTGGTTCTCAGTTATTTATTTGTTTTTAGTTTTTAGTTTTAAAATACTTTATTTTTTACAGAAGTTTTAGGTTCACAGTAAAATTGAGCAGAAAGTACAGAGAGCTCCCATATACTCCTTGCCCCAACACATGCATAGTCTCCCAGATTATCAATATCCCTGCTCAGAGTAGTACATTTGTTACACTTGGCAAGCCTGCATTGACATATCATTACCACCCGAAGTCCATAGTTTATATCAGGATTCACTTTTGGTATACAGGTGTTGTGCATTTGAGGGGTTTTGACAAATATATAATGACATGTATCCACCATTACAGTATCATATGAATAGTTTCACTGCCCTAAAAATCCTCTGTGCTCTGCCTATTTATCCCTCGCTCCCCCCTAACTCCTGGCAACCACTGATCTTTTTACTGTTTCTGTAATTTTGCATTTTCCAGAATGTCATGTAGTTGGAATCATACAGTATGTAGCCTTTTCAATTTGATTTCTGTCATTTAATAATATGCATCTTAAGGTTCCTCCCTGTCTTTTCATGGCTTGATAGTTCATTTCTTTTTAGCACCAAATAACATTCCATTGTCTGGATATGTCATAGTTTATTAATCCATTCACCTACTGAAGGAACACCTCAGTTGTTTCCAAATTTTGTCAATTATGAATAAAGCTGTTACAAACATCTACGTACAGGCTTTTACAGGGACATAAGTTTTCAACTTCTTTGGGTAAATACAAGGAATGTGATTGCTGGGTCATATGATAAGAGTATGTTTAGTTTTGTAAGAAACTGCCAAACTGTCTTCCAAAGGAGCTGTACCATTTTGCATTTGCACCAGCAATAAATGTGAGTTCCTGTTGTTCCACATCCTCCACAGCATTTGCTCTTGTCAGCGTTTTGGATTTTAGCCTTTCTAATATGTGTGTGGTGGTATCTAGTTGTTTTAATTTGCAATTCTCTAATGACAGAAGATGTGGAGCGTCTTTTCATAAGTTTATTTGCCATTTGTATATCTTCTTTGTTGAGGTGTCTGTTCACATCTTCTGCCTATTTTTTAATCAGGTTATTCTTTTCCTTACTGTTGACTTTTAGGAGTTCTTTGTATATTTTGGATAACATTCGTTCATCTGATATGCCTTTTGCAAATATTTTCTCCCAGGCTATAGCTTGTCTTTTCATTCTCTTGACAGGTGAGAGCTACCACACCTGGCTAATTTTTCTATTTTTTGTAGAGACAGGATCTTGCTCTTGCTTGGGCTGATCTTGAACTCCTGAGCTCAAGCAATCCTCCTGCCTGGGCCTCCCAGGCAGGAGTGCTAGGATTACAGGCATGAGCCACCACGCCTGGCCTCTGTTAGTGTTTTTTATTTCAAGCATTTCTTTTTTGATTTTTTCTTAGAATTTCTATCTGTTTGCTTACATTACCCATCTATTTTTGCATGTTGTCTCTTTTTTCTAGTAGAGCCCTTGGCATGTTCATCATAGTTATTTTAAATTGCTGGTCTGATAATTCCAACATCCCTGCCATATCTGACTCTGGTTGTGATGTTCACTCACTCTTCACGCTATTTTTTACTTCTTAAGGTGCTTTGTAATTTTTTGTTAAAAGCTAGGCATGATGTACTAGGTAAAGGAACTGTAGTAAATAGGCATTGAGTGATGCGTGGTGAGGTGTGGCGGGAAGGGTTGTGTTCTAGTCTTATGATTAGGTCTCAGTGTTTCAGGGAGCCTGTGCCTCGGGACTGTGAGCTTCACAAGTGCTTCTCAGTGCCCATCCCCACCAGGTAGAACTGAACGGCTAGAGGGGCCTAGAGTTGGGTGTTTCCCTTCCCTCAGGTCAGTTGAGCTCTGATAAAACCCCAATAGGTTAGGCTCTGGTAAAATCCTTTTTCTGGAGGTCAGGCCTGCTAAAGAATACTTTGTTTACTTTCCCCAGTGTCTACCAGAAGCATGATGGGATTTTTCCCAGTCTTCCTTGTGAGAACCTGGTACAGCTCCTAGAGGTAAAACTCACAAAAGCGTGGGTGCACCCATCTGAGACTGGAGTTTTAAACTCATAGACTTGTCCGTGCTGAGCCTCCAGCACTTCATCAGTTACATTTTAGGTGTTCCTACCTGGGTGCTGATTCCCGTGGAGGTTCTGCTTGTGGGTTTCTGCTCTGGTAAGTTGTGATTCTCTGTATCCACCTGTCTCTCTAATACTGGGGGCAGAAATTTGCCCTGTGACCTCAATTTTCTGACATATCTAAGAAGAGTCATTGGTTTTCAGTTTGTTTAGCTTTTTACTTGTTAGAATGGAGTGGCAACTTACAAGCTCCCTACATGCCAGACTGGAAGCCTGAAGTCAGCTTTTTATTTATTTTTTCCTTATGGTTTTCATTTATTAGAAAAACTGTGTAACATTTAAGAAAGCATTTTATTTTATTTTATTTATTTATTTTTACAAAAATCTGTAAGAAAGCATTTTAAATCTCCATAAAAATGGCTTGCATGTTTTCACGTATTCACATTTTTTCAGTCTTTGTTCACATGCATACATATTTTACTTAGCTATTATTATAGTAAATATAGAAAATTTTTCGTAATGTATTTAGCACATTTTAAGCATATTTCATTTTCAAAGACTTCATAATTATCTCTATAATTTTTGCTAATATTCTACCTAGCTGATATACATTAATTTTCCTAACTTTCTTCCTATTGGATATTGTTTGTTTCTAGGTTTTGTCTATTAGGACTCATCCTTCAGTTTTAGCTAGCTTCAACTTACTGAACACTAGGCATTTTACAGCAGATATTTTTATTTCAACTTATAGAAGAAGGAATGGAAGCTTAGTTATGTTAAATATAACAAGGTCATGTAATAAATAAGTATCTGCACCAGGATTTCAACTGAGACATGTTGAAACTCAAAAGTCTGTATTCTTTACTTCCATGGTATGCTGTTACTTCAACTAATACCTTTTTGCCTTGCTTATAATGACTTACTATTAAATATGATAAAGTCCCAGAGGTAGACTGTTTATGACTCATAACACAAAATATCAAACTTGTTCATACCAGTAAGACATTGCTATTTATTATCACTTTACTACTTTACCCCTTAATGATTTTTTTACAAATTTAATATTTTTAATAGCACCAGGTTTTATTTTTTGTTTTTTGTTTTTTTGAGACAGGGTCTCACTCTGTTGCCCGGGCCAAAGTGCAGTGGTGTCACCATAGCTCACAGCAACCTCAAACTCCTGGGCTCAAGGGATCCTCCTGCCTCAGCCTCCTAAAGTGCTAGGATTATAGGTGTGAGCCACTGCACCTGGCCAAATGGTACCATTTTAATTTTTATTTTGTACATAAGTTTAAAGTCTTCCAAAGTGTTTGTTTATGATTTGTTTTCTTCTTGTTAAAATCTGTTCTTGTTCATTGCCTGTTTATAAGTGTTGTCTTAATGTTTATATTTTGCCAATCTGTTTTTTCTTTTTCTTTTTTTTTTTTTGGAGACAGAGTCTCACTCTGTCTCTATGGCTAGAGTGCTGTGGCATCAGCCTAGCTCACAGCAACCTCAAACTCCTGGGCTCAAATGATCCTCCTGCCTCAGCCTCCTGAGCAACTGGGACTACAGGTGCGTGCTACTGTGCCCAGCTAATTTTTTCTGTTTTTAGTAGAGACAGAGTTAACTCCTGGCCTCAAGCGATCCTCCCACCTTGGCCTCCCAGAGTGCTAGGATTACAGGCGGGAGCCTGTTTCTTCCTGGCCTGTTTCTTCCATGATTTTAACTGCTTCAAATTTTAGAAAGTTGTTTTGTTGAAGTATCTGTTAACTAATTCTAATTTATGCTAGTTTCCCTAACATTCAGATGATTTTGTGTTTATTTTCAAATTGTTATTCATTCATCCCAATATCACTCATTCAATCAACCTTCTCCTCTGTTGTTTTGAGTGTAGTGGAATAAAAAGAGTGTGGGCTTTTGGATGGAACAGGTTTGGTTGAAATCCTGGCTCTGGATAGCAATCCCCTTCTAGTTTAAGAGTAACTGCTTCCCCAAAAGAAGCTAGAATATCCCCCTCTACTTTGCCTCTGTTGCTGAGGAATATAGCACGTATAGCATATACAGCATATATGCCTCCAGGAAGAGAGGCACAAGGGTGGAGATACTAACCATTTCTCTACACATCTACCATGCCATGTTTGAAGATGACTGCCAAGTTTGTGAATATATCTGAAAAGGTCACTGTCATTCTTAGTTGTGCTCTACCCTCTAACCGAACACCTGAGTGCCTGCAGCATGCTGTCAGTCACCACGTCTTCCACCGTGCTTGTGTCAAGAGCATCCTCCCTGTGTGCTCAGCAACTGACAGCATCAGTACCCGTTTCCTGCTTTTTGTTTCTTGGAATCTACGCTGTGCCTCTCCCAAATACATATCTCTTGAGCTCTCCACAGGAAAGCGTGGCCTTTGGCATGTTATTTCTAGTCCTATGGTTTACTTTAGCTTTTTAAAAAATTGTTTCTTTTACAATTCTTACTATCGTTTAGTCGCAGTGTTTCTAGACTGTCCTATTAAGGATTGTTCTTTTGATTTGGAGAACATGGTTCCCCCCTGCCTCTGTTACGCAGTGCATTGTTGTCCACTGCCTGCATCTTGGGCGGCTTCAGCTCCATGTTTCACTCTTGAGTGCTGGCAGGTAAGAGTACAAGGGAGACGAGACTCAAAAGTAGTGATGCTGTGTCTGCCGTACACTTAGAGAGGTTGCATCCACCATACACTAACATTGTGTCCACCATACATTTAGTAATCACAAAGCGATTTTACTTTGCCCACATTTCTGAGCACATCATCCCTGAAAATGTTGACATGTGATTCTGGGACATCATATTTTCTTTTTTTTTTTTTAATTTCAGCTTATTATGGGAGTTCAAAAGTTTAGGTTATATGTATTGCCCATGCCCTGCCCATCCCCCTGAATCAGAGCTTCAAGGGTGTCCATTCCCCAGATAGTGCACATCACACTCATCATGTAGGTATACATCCATCTCCTCCCCCTACCCCCCACCTCTGTCCGATACCCACTTGGTGTTATTCCCAAATGTGCACTTAGGTGATGATCAGGGAAACCAATTTGCTGGTGAGTACATGTGGTGCTTATTTTTTTATTCTTGGGATACTTCACTTAATAGAATGGGTTCCAACTCTCTCCAGGAGAACAAAAGGGATTCTATCTGAAGGACATCATATTTTGTATGCACTGGTTCTTTTTCTCCTGGATGTCCAGCCCTCAGGTCCTCATTATCTAGAAGGTGGTTCTTCTGCTAACTTTAATTTGAGATAGTCCAACAAGGAAATGGAGGAGAAATTTCCCAAAGGTGTTTGAAAACAATGCCTTGCTGACACCCATTGAGGCTCATTTCAGAGAGAGTAGCTAGAAGTTCCCCTACCATTCTTCTCCCCCAGGACTGACTGATACTGGAAAAGCCTTTTCTGTGTGTATTTTCCTTTCTGCCTGGTCAAGGTCTCTGATCAATGAGACTTACTTTCTCACGACTCATTTTCAACCTCCCAAGATTTCCCTTAACTTTCCTGCAAACTCAGATGTGCACTTGACAGTAATCTGTTAGAGTTTTGCAGAATATGATTGGAAGACTTTTCAGAATATCTAGTCTTACTATATTGCCCCTGTTTTGTTTTTTTAAATCAGGAACTTTATTTAAACAAATGAAATCCAGTAACAACCTGGTTCTTCAGGTGTTTCCGTCATGGCTAAAAAGAGCACTGAGTTCTCTAACTGACCTGGATCAAATTGTTTTGGCGGAGGCCTTTCCCTATAGTTTTAGTGTTTAAATAGTTTCTTTGCTGCTTTTCTTCACCAAATATGGTAGAAACACTGAAATCTGCCCAAGTTCTATCAGCCTTACTAGAGAGACACCTGGGAAGTAAAGGTGATGTTTCTGACTCATATCTTTCTTTGATGTGAGGGAAAGGTAGGAGCCAGCATACAGGGTATGCATACTTTTATCCTCTAGTCCAGTGGTTCTCCAGGTGTGACCCAGACCAGGAACATCAACATCACCTGGGAATTTGTTAGAAATGCAGATTCTCAGTCCCTATCCTAGATCTACTGAATCAAAACTGGATCTGGGATCCAGGGATCTGTGTGTTCCAGCCCTCCAGGTGGTTCTGATGGCACGCTTACATTTGAGAACCCCTGCTCGGTTCTAATTACCCAGAATCTCCCTTGGGAGTGCTGCTTTGAAATACCTGTTTACTTCTGCAGCTACATTGAAGACTCCCCAGTGGTCTTTGAAGTTTTGACCAATGAATTTCCTCAGTTCTTCAACATGCCCTAGGACTGGTTCCCCAGTCCTAGAGTTGTCCCTCCCCATGAAAATAGAATTTTACCATCTGCTTTCACTGCTTTATGTGGCAGGAAGATAAAAAGTAATAATGGGGGCCGGGCACTGTGGCTCACGCCTGTAATCCTAGCCCTCTGGGAGGCCGAGGCAGGTGGATTGCTTGAGGTCAGGAGTTCAAGACCAGCCTGAGCGAGACCCCGTCTCTACTAACAAAATAGAAAGAAATTATCTGGACAACTAAAAATATATATAGAAAAAAAACTAGCTGGGCATGGTGGCGCATGCCTGTAGTCCCAGCTACTCGGGAGGCTGAGGCAGGAGGATTGCTTGAGCCCAGGAGTTTGAGGTTGCTGTGAGCTAGGCTGATGCCACAGCACTCACTCTAGCCTGGGCAACAAAGTGAGACTCTGTCTCAAAAAAAAAAAGTAATAATGGATATTAAAATGATTTACAGTGTGTGTAAAATGTAGTGTAGCATTGATGTAAAATTTTGTCCCTGTAGATCCCTTAACTCAGCCAGATTTCCCCCTGCAGAGGGTATTTGTCACAGTGGGGATGGACAGCAGCACTTTTTACAATCAGTCCCATCTTATGAAATTACAACAAATTTAGACCTTGTGAATATAAAAGATGCCATGGTTGTGGGATTATGGTGAATAAACGACAGCTTGCATGAAACTCAGATCTTGGAAAATCAAATGCTTTATTTTTTTCACTGTAAAGGAGATACATGAAGTATTAGAAATGGAAAGGAAAGGAAGGGAAAAACCGGATCCATTTACTGTTTAAGAATCACCGTGTCAGTGTGATGCTTAAGTTCACACGTGTACCCACTTGGGTTGATGATACTCAATTTGTCCACAGGGTGGCAGTAGCAAACCTGTGGAAGCAGTCTCAGCAGGGGTTCCTTCTGTCTGAACAATCAAAGTGAACTAACACCACGTGCAAAAAAAGACCTCTTACATTAAAAACATGGCATTTCAGGAAGAAGGTTTATTTGACTTAAACTGTGAAGATAATTTCCCATTTGAGGAAAAGAAAGATGATATGTTTAGGTTAAAGTGTCAAGATCCTTTGATTGCACATTTAGTTTCCTAGGATAAATTATTCTAGTCAACGGAGCAGAAATTGGCCCTAATCAAAGGCACAGTGCAAAGTTACCCTTTTGTATATCATTCTCTTTTTTGAAGATAATAGCTGGAATTTTCTAAAAAGTGAAATCACAATTTACCACTTCAACTCAGAGGACTTATTAACGTGGTAATTTATTCACTGTTCCTTGTGAGTTCAGCCTTGAATCATCAGTTGCCACTCACAAGCGTTTACACTTGACCTTTCCAACTGAGACGTCAAAAGTCTTGGTGGTGGGTGGATTTGAACAAAGCTGCCAAAGCTAAAACCCTTGTGGAGCTTCTTGTTTCAGGGGCCAGGCATGGACACGCTAATGACTAGCACACTCAGATGGGACAATAAGAAAACAAGAGGCAGCCATAAGACTTTCTGGGAAATAAAATGTCTCTTATGATTTCTTTAAATTCACATTATGTAAATGAAGTGGAGATAGACGTTATTTCTCCTTCTTATGTAAAAGAATTTAGACAAGGAAATCACAAAATTCATGAGAATAGTTTTAAAACTATTTGAACTTTACAATGTTTTTCTTGGCATCCTGTCAGGTATACATAGAAATGTACACTATGCTGATTCCTGATGACTTAGCAAGTCCCTCAGGCTTTGTTACACAGGATGTGACATTTCCTCTGCCATTTCTCCTGCCTCCTTTCCCAACCGTGGGACTGTTATTCTCCCTCTCCCTGACAAGTAGAGAGTGACAAGCTCTTTTATTAAAAAGATCAGTAGGTCTATATATAAATTTTTAAAATGTATATACCTGCCTCTGAAATTATCTTATTAAGAATGCCTTAATAATAATCCTTTCATTTTGTTGCAAAAGATGCTATTGTAATAGCATGGCTAGGAAGGAAACACAGGTAATTATCAAGATGAATCATTTAGCAAGGTGGGGGAAAAATCCCTTGTGTGTAAAAATATCTAATGATTGACATGTTACCAAATTTCCATGAAATAGATTTCCATGTAATTTAGACTTTGATTCCTTTTCTTAGACTGAAAGAACTTTCCTGATCAGGACTGGTGTTGGGGGCATGTTTTGCCTTATGAAATAAGAAGCAGATCTGTAAGGCTGTTCGGAGGTCAGGATGCTTGCTCAAAGATTTCACTCTGGCTTCTCTTCCCACCCCATCAACTATTTCCTATCTCCTGGATGCATCCTCTTGGCACATTGTAAGGACTTTGGCCTTCCCCGACCACACTACCTCAAATTGTCCCACCAGCACCCTTGTCACTGCCTTCACTTCTATTGGCATTCTCGCCATCTGACCTGGCCAGTCTCCCCACACACCCAGAGTGGGAGCCCCACGAGGGAAGACGCATCTGGTCCACTGCTGCACCCACGACGTCTGTCCCTGGGGCTGGCTCACAGCCAGGTGTTGCACAGCTGTCCAAAGCGAGTGCCCTCCTGGCTCTGCTGTTTCCCGGCAGTGGGGTTCAGGGTACTTCACGGGCCACAGCACCAGAGAGGGCAGAGAATGCCCTCAGAGGGCAAGCATATGGTCACCCCATTGTGCACTCACACCAGGCCCTTCCTACAGTTTTGTCTCCTATGTCAGATGCCCTTCAGTGAGAGGGAGTACATTGCTACCTGTCACACGAGGCACACACTAGTCACCAGTTTCTATATGGTCCAGGTCCTGACCGGCTCTAAAGACAGATCAGTTGCTGGATTTCCAAGAACTCTGTGACTTCCAGAGCCCCTTGTTTCCAGGGAGCCCCCACACCTCAGTCTGCCTGTGTATGCTGTCATGGGCCAGCACCTGGTAACCACTGCACGGCGTCTGGGGGATGCCTTGGCCCCTCCAGTCCTGCCACTTTAAAACCAAGCACCCCCACTGCTGCTTGCTGAGCCTTCGAAGTCCTTGCTTCAGACCCTGTGGGTTTTTCCTGAGACAGTATGTGTGATGCCGAAGAGGAGAAACCAGCGCTTGCTGATTTGGTTACAGTGTCTCCTGTTTCACCACTCTTCGGGAGACTGTTGTACAGCGGTCCCTCAGTATCTCCGGGGAGTTGGTTCCAGGACCCCTGTGTACCCAAACCCTCAGATGCTCAAGTCCCTTAGATTATATAAAGTGGTGTAGTATTTGCATATAACCTCTGCACATCTTCCCATCTACTTCAAATCATCTCTGGATTACTTATAATAATCTAATACAATGTAAATAGTTGTTATACCGTATTGTTTTTAAATTTGCATTACTTTTTATTGTTGTATTGGTACTTTTATTGGGCTTTTTTCCTCTGAATATTTTTAATCTGGGGGTGGTTGTATCTGGGGATGTGGAACCCGCTGACTGTACCTGTTTTATTGTAATTACTCATCTCTCCTACCTCATTAAGCTTGGTTCTTCAAGCAGGAATACCTGGTTAAATCTGCATAACCTCTCATTATCAGCTACCTTTGTTCACACACAAATGATTGCCACGTACAGCTCTCCTACCAAGCTTCTTTTGTAAAGTAAATTTTATTTTCTCAAAATAGAAAGAAATGTGATATCTTGCAGGTTCTGCAGGTTCTTTGTTTTGCTGGATTGCAAGTCCCTGGGACTTAAACAAATGTTCTGTGCTCCCAGATCAGTGGTACAGAGCTCTCAGTTGAGAAAGGGGCGTACTGTGAGTGCCGCTTTTGACTCCAGGGGCTCCCGACCTGCCTCCACCAGGGACTGTCATACGCCCCTCTCCTGGCCTCTGTTTTCACACCTCTTAGGGAGGCTACTGCCTTATACTTTGGAAATATTGTCAATATGACTTTGAAGATGAAAGTTCTCCCCCTAAACCACTGCCTGTTATTATGATTGTGAAACCAGAGATGGAATGGAAAGTAGATTTTTGACACATTTAAAATTATTCCTTGCTTGTCTTTAGAGGCAAAATTCAGATTAAGAAAGCTTATCAATTATACTTTTGTTTCTACTCAAAAACTCATGACTGCTCACTCAAAGGCTCGTTGTTCTTATCTTAAAACATTGCTTACAGTGTCCCAGATGAATGGCAACAAGTCCTGGAGTTTGGTGTTTGGATGGCACATTTATTTTCTGGAGAAAGAAGTAACAGTTTGAGATGGGGCAGGGTTGGGGTGGGAGAATGCTTCCCGTTCTGAGAAATAGTGGATTTTGCCAGGATTCTGAATGAACATCCCTAGTCCTTATTCTGTTGCTGAAAATAGTTATGGTTTGTTTCTGGAACTTTTGACAAAAAATAAAAAGAAATTTGCAGCCTGGGGAGTTTGGTTTTGAAATACAAACACAGGAGTTATGAGTTGAGACTTGGACAGGATGTTGTTTTCTTTTTAAAGGGCAGCAATGTGATTCCTTGATTTGTCTTTGTTATCTTGACGTTTACTCCGGATTCTGGGCAGTTGTCAGCCCCAGCACATCTCCATGGGCAGGTGGCCTGGCCCTGGCACACCCCCTGGTAGATCCGTGTGCCAGGGGTTGGGCTTCGGCTGGGAGGCCAGGCTGATTTTCAAGACCGAATTGGACTGTTCACTCTAAAACACTTAGTCACATACAACTTTTAGAAATAAACATTCCTATTCTTGGAGGGGGGAAGACACACAGAAGTGTCGTTTACTTCTAGTCTTTTATGGTAGAAGTTACAAAGCTGAGTTTACTTTCTGGAAAATTCTAGTTTATTTTCTAGAAAATTGTATTTTATCACTACAAAAAGGACTTTATTTCCAAACGAATATGCTTTTGAGCCAAAGTTTTAGAGTCACAGAGATGAAGGTTGAGAGTGATGATGTGCAACAATTCTCAAGTTCAAAGAAGAAAAAAGAAGCCGTGCTCTGACCGGGAGACTTCTCTTTGCCGTGTGTAACAGAGAGTAGACATTGGCATTTAGGTAGAAGTCAGCAGTTTCTTGGCACCAAATAAAGAATGTTGTGCTGAATAAAGGGACCGTTATCCATTATATTCATTACTAACCACAGAAATGTGGGAGAATTTTAATCCATTTGGTTTTTATGGCGAGGAAAGCTGAGCTATATCGTGACGGCCATAGCGGCGTGTTTGTGTGTATGGAGTGTGAAGTATATCACAGAATTATGTCACATAATCAGAATAATTGCTATTGCTTAAAACTTCAGCACGCAGCTAGAAAAACGAGCAGTGATGCACTACAGCCTTGCTGAACGCTGGGTAAGAAAATCACGGCAAACATTGAGACTGTTTGGAAATGTTCTAAAATCAGACTATTAACACAGTGAGCCATTTTAAACGTGGCTTGCTACATGGTTGGAGAGAAACACATAGTCTTTTATTAGGAACATGAAACAAACTCTTTGAGCTGCAGTATCACTGCGGGTGAGTTTAATTGCTGGGATTAATAAATCACAGCTGTGAAAGTTAAGATTCCTGGCAGGATTCTTTATTCAGCTGTTTTCCCCTTGCCCCGTTACATTCCAGATTTACGGTCTGCGCTATGTCTGGAGCCGGCAGTCAGCTTGCGCTTTTCCTCTGCGGCTGCTACGTGGTTGCCCTGGGAGTCCACGCCGCGGGGCCTTGCGTGGCTGCACATCAGGAGACCGAGTATTACGTGGCTGCTGTGTACGAGCACCAGTCCATCTTGAGTCCAGACCCACTGGCTCTCACCAGCCGCAAGCAGGCCTTGGAGCTCATGAACCAGAACCTCGACGTCTATGAACAGCAAGTGATGACTGCAGCCCAAAAGGCAAGAAGGGCTCCTTGGTTAGGACCCGAGTTTGTGTCATAGAAGAGAGCAAATTGCTCTTTAGTCTTTGATCAGTGTTAAACCCAGGCTTCCGACAGCCCCTCTGGAAAATCACTCCAGCTAGTTAACCTGAGTTGAATTAGTCAGTTGGCTAGAGTCTCACTGCTCAGAGAGTGGTCCACGGACCAGGAGCCTTAACAGCACCTGGGAGCTTTCCAGAAATGCAGACTGTTGGGCCTCACCTCAGACCTACTGAATCAGAATCTGCATTTGGGCACAATCCCGGGGTGATGCTTTTACACTTCAAGTGTGGGAAGCCCTGGGCTAGATCGCTGGCCCTCTCAGATGTGGTTGTGTGGGGGAATCACCGGGCAAGTTGTAAACAAACCCTGGTGCCTGGGCCCCAAAGATTCCATTGTAATTGGTCCAGATGGGGTGTGGACTGGGCGTTGGGATTGTTTTTAAGACTCCCCTGAGGATTCTAATGTGCAGAAAAATTTGAAAACCACTGGGCATGATGAACTCTTATGCTCTCTTAGGTATTCAAAGCTTAACAGAAATAGTAAGTGTCCACAAAACTGCCATTTGCTGCCTTTGGATTATTTGGGGCTCATTTCTGGTCTCTGTGCCAGACTATGAACAGTGTGAGACCTTAGCCCAGACAGAGCTGACCCCACACCGACAGAGGGAGGCCAGTGGCAGCCTTTGTGAAGGTTTCCTGCTTGGCCCACATTCCCGCCAGCCCCCACCAGGAAGGGTGGGGATGAAGGAGAGGGGCCCCTTGGGGCAAAGAGGGAAATGTTCATGCCAGATATTACCTAAGAAAATGCCCTGCTGGGAAACCAAAACCAAAGGGAAGCTTGAGCTTTAGCTCTGGTGGTGGGGTGACCAAGCCCATCTGCTTGAGGAAGCCCTGTTCTGCCTAACAGGAAGTGAACTTCCCTGCTCTCTGTGAGTTTGAAGGGCAGAACCAGTCCTGCCTGCAGGTCCTGCCCAAGACAGCCTTCTGCTCTGAACAGCGTGGTCAGGGTATGTGTGTGTGTGTGTGTGTGTGTATGTAAAACTGATGTTGGAAGGCAGCTTAAAGACCTGGTCCAGCTTCTTCTGATGGGCGACTCTTCTCTCTTGTCCCAACCTGACTCCCACTGTGCCCTTGTACACCTTCAGTGGCTCAGAACTCACTGTCTCACGGGTCCACTTGTAACCGTGGGAACTTCTGGAAAGGTCTTCCTTTCAATGAGCAGCAGTCAGCCCTCCCTGGAACTGCCACTAGAGTAGAGTCCTCGGAGCCCTTACCACAGCATGCCATCTTCTTTGCATTTGAGGACAGCTGTCGTGGGCCCCCTGGCATCTCTCCCCCAGGCAGTATACCCTTAGTTCCTTTGGAGGTTCGGTTTCCAGCCCTTCTACTAAAGACTCTGGGTTTTTTCTGTGCTCAGAACTGTCTGCAGCTCTCCCGATTCTGTCTGACAAAGGCAGGGTGAAGAGCTCTCACCTCTCTCATTCTAGATGTTTTCCCTGGAAAACTTTTGGCAGACACATCTCACTGTGGATTCATAAGACACTTGCTGTCAACCAAACTCCTGTACCCTTTTCACACACACAGGCACACATACTGCCATTGCCATCCTGCACTTATAAAGTTGATTTACTCAACCTAAGAGCAAGACTTCACATTATGCTGTTAAATTTCATCATTCCAGCCTCTTGGGCTATTTAGGGATCTTTACTGACATCCAAGTATCAGTTACATTCACGTCATTCACACATTTGATACACACCTCATTTATGTCTACGCTGAAGTCAGTGTAAAAAAATCCCAGGCTGTGCCCTCAGACCTACTGCTGACACTGATCTGCTTGAGGGCGGGCGTTGTCTTGATAGAGATGTTTGCCTGCGTGGCACTGAGTTCAGCCCCTGAAGCACCAGCTACCTCTTGCTTCTCTGTTCTGTCCTCAAGCCCATTCTCAGACGTTTGGCAGCCGCCACGCTGAAACCCAGAGACACCGACTGTAGAACTGCCCTGCTTCCCCCTGTACTGACCTGCCCCCAAAGGAAACATAGCATGGTTTTGCTGAACCCATGCCAGCTGCATAGCATCCTTCCTTCTCTATTTGTGGTCCAGGAGCAGGGATGAAGCTAATGATGTGACTGTGTCTGGTGCTTACAGATACCTCAGCTCCCCTACATGGTTATATGTGTTAAACAACTTCTAAGACAAATTGATGGTAAGCTTGTGTTGAAATTTTATATCAAACTTGCCATAAGGGCAGGGGTTCCTGAACAAGCCAATCGAAATGCAGTCATGTGTCACTTAATGACAGGGCTACATTCTAAGAAATATGTTGTTAGGTGATTTTTGTCATCGTGCAAACATTATAGTGTACTTACACAAACCTAGATGGTGTAGCCCACTACACACCTAGGCTTTATGGTATAGCCGAGTGCTCCTAGGCTGCAAACCCACACAGCATGTTGCTGTACTGAACAGTGTAGGCAATTGTAACATAATGGCAAGTATCTGAAAAGGTACAGTAAAAATACAGTAGTATAATCTTATGGGACCACTGTCACATACGTGATCTGTTTTTGACAGAAACATTGTTATGCAGCACATGACTGTTATTCTCTCTTGGTAGAGGCATTAATAGGGGCAAAAAGGAGTCCTGTTTAAGGATGATTAGGCTGGTCAGTCACTTAGGTCAGTAACCTTCATTTCTCAGAATGAGTTCTTTTAAAATTTTTTTGTAGAGATATGGTCTTGCTGTGTTGCCCCGGCTGGTCTCGGAACTCCTGGCCTCAAGTGATCCTCCTGCCTCGGCCTCATTACAGGCTGAGCTACCGCACCTGGCCAGGAGTTCTTGATCTCATTAAAGCCTGAGCTGAAGCTATTTATTAGTAATGCAGGCTACTTCCTAGAAAGGATTACTGATCACGTCAGACCCAAAGTTCTGCCTCAGCTCAGGTTTGCTTCCTCTCCTCATTCCTGGCTATGTGCTCAGGGAATGCAATTTAATTTTCATATTAATATAATATGTGTACATGATTTAAATGTCATTTTCCATAAAAAAACCATTCAATGCCCTCAAAGTTTTGTTTTCAATAAAAGAAGATGTTTGTCCAAGTATAATTTTCAAAAAGTTAAAAACATGACTCTTATACAAACATAGAATGAATTAAGCTTTTATTTAACTCATTAATTAATGAAGGAACTAATAAGATGGTAAATTTGGTTCAAAGGAGAATTTAAGGAATGGAAATATGTATATCAGTCCAATGAATGTTGAAATGAATTTACTAATAGATACAAAACCGGCTAATGTCCTATGGGGCAAGACAATTATAACCTTTGGGGTGATCTTTTAAATAACAAAGTCAGTGGTACATTTTCTAAATAATTAAATAATCCTTGAGTGAGCCTGCTAAACAGTATTCCAGTATAATTTGGAAAGGCATGCATTCTTCATCTTGCATTTCCAGGTGTGTGATAATTTTTCTTCACACAGTCATTGCAATGAGATGACCAGTTTCGTACTGTGCTGAACAGAGTGTACATTGGTATAATCTTTCTGGAAAGCTATTTGGCAATGCATGTTAATAACTTGAAAAAATTTTCATACCCTTTGACCTAGTAATTTCACTTGTAAGATTTAGTCTAAAGACATAATCAGAGATTCAGTCAAAGATTTGTGTACAACACTCATTCAATAAATGTTTTGAGCATGCTGTATGCAGATGGGTCATCACAGTTTTTTGTTTATTACAAAAAGTTGGGAACAATTCAAATTCCAATAATTGAGAGTAAATTATGGTGTCCTCTAAAATATAATGTGGCCATTACAAATGATATTTTTGAAAGTTCTTTATGAGAAAAGTCAAGATGCAAAACCATGTATGTTTTGTTATCTCAATTATATATACACAAAAATACAGAGAGAAAAATAACGAAAGTAACCAAGGTATTAACAATAAATATCTTTGTTATAGGATTATGAGTTGTTTATTTTTGTTTTCTAAATCTTCTACAGTGGAACTTTTGAAGCTTTTATAACCAGATAAAAAAATTTAAAAAGAGTTTGCAATGCATTCCAGAAATAAGTGCCTCAAACTGCCTGCTATTTGAGATGATTCATGCCTTCTCTGCCTGCCTTCCCCACCTTCCACACTGGGGCCCGTGCTCCAGGCTTGACATTTTCAGCCGTGGAAGTAGAGAGCAGCAGAGGAATGAGGCCCTGGCGCTGAGAGCGGAGGGCTGCTGTGTGTGTATCTCCTTCATTGCTGTAGACATCACAGGGAGCCCCAGGCCAGCACAGCTGGGAAGCCCAGGGTGTCCCAAGGTGTGGCAAGAGGCCTTCAGGGTAGTCAGAGTCCAAAAGGGAGCTTCCTAATTCCCAGCTGGGGAACTGAGATTTCCAGCGAGTCCCTGTTTCTATGCTGAGATCAACACACTGACTCTTAGCCACTGGCCCAGTGGGTCCCAGCGGGTCGAAGCTTTGGCTGCATGTTAGAATCACCTGGGGGACCGTTAAACAAACACTGTTGCCAGGACCCCACCAGCAGTCAATTGAATCTGACTTTTTAGGTGTGGGCCCCAACGTCAGTGTTTTTTCAGAAGTTCCCCGACTGACTGAAATGCACAATCAATGTTGAAACCACCAGACTGGAGATAGCACATCTGTTAATGGGCCCAATATTCAAGGCCCTCTGCTGGCAGCTCCCACTCCCGTTGCACCACCAAGAACTCCCAACCCCTCCTACCTGTTTGCTTTGGCAAACTCCTGCACCTTCCAGTGGAGCATATTCATTCCCTCCTTCCCTGACATGCCCCTGGCTGGCATAGTTAATGGTTACCCCTAGAGGACTTTTTGTCTTTGTTCCCTTGGGATTAGGTCAAGTGAGGCAGCCTTCCCAAGACTAAGATCTCTGAGGAGAGTTGAGCCACCATCTTTGTACCTCTGGTTCCTGGTACAGAGTAACTTCTTGACAGTTTTCAAGTGAATGAACAAAAGAATAAACGAATTAAGTGGTGCTTCCCATCATCTGATAACAGAACTATACTTTGATGTTTTGATTTTCAGGGTGTGCAGATCATAGTGTTTCCAGAAGATGGCATTCATGGATTCAACTTTACGAGAACATCCATTTACCCATTTTTGGACTTCATGCCGTCTCCCCAGTTGGTCAGGTGGAACCCATGCCTGGAGCCCCACCGTTTCAATGACACGGAGGTGTGTGAGGATTCTGGCTTTCTTCCTCAGTAGACTGATGGCACGCAGAGATGAACCAAGTTGGAGGCCAAAAGCCAAAACATGTTAACTAAGATTGAAAGGAGACCCTAGGATCCAAAACAATCAGACCCAAACTCCCCAAATTCCGTGTGCCACGTATTTATTCGGTTACAGAATATCTGATATTATAAGGCATTACGCATCTATGGATCCTTTCATTTATTAACTGCACAAGAAATACGTGAATATATACTTAAACCAAACCAAAACAAACCAAACAGAAGTAAAAATAGGAAAAGCCACTTTCACTATAGTCTGCCACTCATCCTACTTCCTCTTGTAGAGAAACTGCCATCAACAATTTAATATGCATTCAACTATATTCTTTTCTATGCATTTCATAGCAATTGACACCCTCTTTTTTAGCACATTATATGCTTATTCTTTTTTAACTCTTTTAATTATAAGCAGTGTTTTAATGAATATCCTTGTAAACATGTCCAAGTTTTTCTATAGATAAAACTTTTAGAAATGGAATTCCTCAAAAAATTTTTAGAAATCGAATTCATATATACATTTTAAATTACATTAAAGAGTACCAAATTTACCCCTTAAAAAAACTTTGATTTCACTGTACATCTGCTGTAATAGGATATGAGTACCTGTTTTCCCACCCTTTGGTCAACGCAAGATAGAATAATCTTTTGAATTTTTTTCAATCTTATGAAGGTAAAAAAGGGATATCTCATTGTTTTAATTTGCATTTCCCTATTACTAAAAAAACTGAGCATTTTTGCAAAGGTTTCTTGCATCTGTATTTGTTCTGTGAATCACCTGTTCATATCCTTTGCACGTTTTCTGTAGTGATTGCTTTTTATTGATTTGGTGATAGCTGTTTACATATAATGGACACAAGTACTTTTCTACTTAAAAATATGAGGCCAAAGGAAGGATTTTAAAAACCCATGTAATTATACCTTTTTTCCTCTAGGTCCTCCAGCGCCTGAGTTGTATGGCCATCAAGGGAGACATGTTCTTGGTGGCCAATCTTGCGACGAAGCAGCCTTGTCATAGCAGTGACCCAGCATGCCCAAACGATGGGAGATACCAGTTTAACACAAATGTTGTGTTCAGCAATAATGGAACCCTTGTTGACCGCTACCGTAAACACAACCTGTATTTTGAGGCAGCTTTTGATACCCCTCTTCAAGTGGATCACATCACCTTCGATACACCCTTTGCTGGCAAGTTTGGTGTCTTCACTTGCTTTGACATATTGTTCTTTGACCCTGCCATCAGGATCCTGAGAGACTCTGAGGTGAAGCACATCGTTTATCCGACTGCCTGGATGAACCAGCTCCCACTCTTGGCAGCTATTGAGATTCAGAAAGCTTTTGCCGTTGCCTTTGGCATCAATGTTCTGGCAGCTAACATCCACCACCCATTCCTAGGGATGACAGGGAGTGGCATACACACCCCTCTGAAGTCCTTTTGGTACCATGACATGGAAAACCCCAGAGGTCACCTTATAATTTCCCAGGTAGCCAAAAATCCCCAGGGTCTCATTGGTACAGAGAATGCAACAGGTAAAATGGACCTATCCCATAGTAAGTTTTTAAAAATCTTATCAGGTGAACCATACTGCGAGAAGGATGCCCAGGAAGTCCACTGTGATGAAGCCACCACATGGAACATGAATGCCCCTCCCACGTTTCACTCTGAGATGATGTATGACAAGTTCACCCTGGTGCCCGTCTGGGGGAAGGAGGGCTACCTTCAAGTCTGTTCAAATGGCCTCTGCTGTTATCTGCTCTACAGGAGGCCCACCTTGTCCAAAGAGCTGTATGCGCTGGGGGTCTTTGATGGACTTCACACAGTACATGGCACTTACTATATTCAAGTTTGTGCCCTGGTCAAGTGTGGGGGTCTTGGCTTTGACACCTGTGGCCAGGAGATCACAGAGGCCACAGGCATATTTGAGTTTCACCTCTGGGGGAACTTCAGCACGTCCTATATCTTTCCTTTGTTTCTGACCTCAGGGATGACCCTGGAAATCCCTGACCAGCATGGCTGGGAGAATGACCACTATTTCTTGAGAAAGAGTGAGCTGTCCTCTGGCCTGGTGACGGCGGCTCTCTACGGGCGGTTGTATGAGAGGGACTAGGAAGAGCGTCTGGTCTGTGGGGTGGACTCTGGCCGTCTCGTGGGCAGCCCTGCACTTCCACAGGCTGCAGCTCACAGCACTGGGACCGTCTCTGCCCTAGGGACAGAAGCCCACTTCTGTGGCACCAGATCCCACCCTGGGAACCGTGGGAAGAAGTAGGAGAGACAGATTCCCTCAGTGTCTCTTTCTCTTAAACGTCAATTATTGAGACATTCTCTGGTATTTCCTGTTCACATTTGTCTTTTTCAAGCCACATCTGCCTCTAATAAATCTCTCAGTACACAATTGGTTTTAAGAGCTAAAACAAAAATAAACGTCAGTTTATATTTTATATACCCACAAAGCAGTGGTTTCGGTTTTTTTTTTTCTCTTGTTGATCAAGTGACACCCAGGACATGTAAATATTACACAAGCCTCAAAGATTTTGTAAGGTAAGAAACAAACTCTAAAAGCTAAAGCTGTACCAGAAAACGGGAACGCTATCCAGAGGAAACGGCGATGCCGGCGCCACCAGCAATGTCAGCTTTAAACAGCTTTAAAACAGCTTTAAAAATAGAAAAGAAGTTTTTCTTACGTCTGCCTGTCAGTAAACGGAAGGTGTAGGCAGGACTTGGCATGACTGGAAGGAGAGCAGTGCTCCGGGTGGAGGGTGGATGGGGCCTGGAAAACGAGGGGGGGCAGCGATGGAAGCTGTGAGTAATAGGATTCTTTCTGTACAACGCGTCCCATCCACGGATTCCAGGGACCTTAATAAATCGAGGTGGCTGTGGGCAAGAATTGGGCAAGCCGCCCAACCGTGCAGGATGGAACGATGCCAGTGCAGTTCCGTCTGCGGCCCCGCGGAGGGCCTCCCTTTTGCAGGGAGGCTCGGCAGCCATCAAGAACTGCCGTGGAGGTTGGGCCGCTCTGGTCATGCGCTGATTTAATAGCTCAGCAGGTACAGAGTGGAGGCTTCCCTCAATAGTAGTTCCAGGTGCAAAACCATCAGATTCGGGATGCTGGAGACATTTTTAGGCCACTGATTTCTTTATAATTCTCATCCAACATTTCAAAGCCATTCAAAAAAAGATTTTCACTTCATGCCTAGTAACTGTTTAGATCATTTTTTAAAGTGCAGAATGGATAATTAGTTTTCAGTGATTTGCCACTTAAATGTTAAGGCCATTTAGTTTTTACTCCTTTTCAAATTATTTTTTTTTTAAATGGTATAGGCTTTAAAAATACAAAATGTTATAAAGCAAAAAATGAAAGTCTCTCCCCATTCCTCTGCAGTGTGGTCTTCCAGACCTGTTTCTGCCTTTTCGGCAGGATTGTTAGGGCTGGGATTCCTGAGTCAGACTGATGGCGTTTATGTTCACAGCTTCGCCATTTACCCTTCCTGGGTAGCCCTTCGTGGGCCCCAGTCTTCTCACTTGTGGAGTGTTGACTAAGCCTTGTGGGAAAGAAGCAAAACCAGTGCCAGCCCTTCTGACTCACTGCTCCCTCTAAGAGGCCTGGGATGAGTCAAGTCTTTGGGGAATAAGCAGGAACGTCTCAGAATTCCTGAGGAAGACTTGGGATCCTCGCGCCCTGGGAAGTCCCCCTGGAATGGGAGTGGACCTCTCCCGCTAGAAGATGGTGCTTGCCTGCCCTCCCAGTGCCCAGCTGCCAGGAGGAGTGAGCTGGCAGGCCGGGTGTGGCTGCAGACGTGGCTGTCCCCCGCCCACTCTGCTGCCCATCCCCACACCCCAGGCGGACAGAAATGATCTTGAAAAATGCATATCGTTGCTTTACGCCAAGATGATTCAAATCAGCCTGAGAAAGAAAGAGGCCAGTCCTAAACACAGACTTGGTGGAACTATTCGGCCAATGAACATCTATTAAGCACCTGCTGGGTCCACATTCTGAGCAGAGCAGAGCAGAGCACCATGAACTTCCCCTAGATTACTTCATATTAACGATTTAGAAGGAATTGTTCATGAAGTAGAAATCAGGGGAAATGCAAATAATGGTGGTAAAACAAAGTGATTTTTACAATTAAAAAAAGTGCCAGATGGCAGAACAAAGTGGAGCTCAGGGGAAAATGAATAAAATAAATCATTTTCAGGGAAAAAAACATACCTATGACTAATAGTTGAGATATGCTTTTGTCAACTGTATGAAATTTAGGAAGCAAGTGGCAATCTCGACCATAACATAAAGGCAGGAAATCGAATGTATTTTTGGCCCAATCAGACTTGGGGGAAGTAGCTTGGTTTATGTGGTTTCTCATGTAGGTGCAGCTGCGCTTGTCTGTGGTTTCTCACAAGGGAAGTGAGAGGCACGCTGAGCTGTGTTCACACTGGACCTAAAACTCCCTGTTCTTCCAGAAGCCCAAGCCACAGCTCCTCACAGACTGTCCAGTCCCAGGGCCCACCACGCCTGCTCCCAAGGGGTGGCCCGTCCACAGCCCCTGCCAGGGGAAACTCACCTGGGCCACCCCTTCCCCACAGGTGGCCTTGCTCAGTCCCTGTGACCCCTGCCCCTGGCCACAGCACACTGAACAGGAGGAGGCTCCTGGCCCGAGACCAGCCAATCCGAGGGCTGCTGGTAGCCTAGGCGGTGGGGTGGCACAGAAGTTCTGCCTGAGGAAGGGCAACGGTGAGTCAGCCATGCTGATTCTCAAGGAAATTCAGAACTGGTCAAATGCAAATTATCACCAGGTGAACAAATGATTTCTCAACAAAGTGGATTTGCATACGGCAAAATAGGAACAAGGCAATAACAGTATGAAATGCTGTATTGTGCACAAGGGCCTGGATAAAGGCCTAAAGCAGGTGCCAAAGCGACCTGAAGTCCTGTGAGCAGGACAGCTGTGAGGCCAGGCTGCTTCTTGGCCAGAGAAAGGGCCTGGTCTCTGGCTTCAGCCTTCTTCCCCTGCCAAGACTCCCTTCTTGTGTTAGTTTTCTATTCCCACATAATAAATTACCCCACACTTAGCACAAATGTTATTGACTCACACAGTTTCTGTGGGTCAGGAATTCGGGCGTGGTTTAGCCGGGTCGTGCTGGTTCAGGGTTCCTCCTGCGGTTAAGATGGCCAGGGCTGGTGTTCCTGGATTTGGAGAATCCAGTGGTTGAACTGTGTCTCCCCCACCCCCCAAAAAGATATGTTGAAGTCCTAACAACCAGTACCTCAGAATGTGACCTCATTTGGAAATAGGGTCCTTGCAGATCTGATTAAGATGTAAGGTGAGGACCCTCTAGAACAGGGTGGGCCCTTAATCCAATATGATTTGTCCTTGTAAGAAGCAGACAGGACAAGACACATGGGCAAAGATGGTCTGTGATGACAGAGGCGGAGATTGCAGGGATGCATCTAGGACAAGGAACACCAAGGACGGCTTGCCAGCAAATGCCAGATGCTAGAAGATCTGGTGGCAAGGAAAGATCTTCCCCTACAGGTTTCAGAAGCAGCATGGCCCTGCCAACAACTTGGTTTTGGATTTCTAGCCTCTGCAACTGTGAGACAATAAATTCCTGTTGTTTTAAGCCACCCAGTTTGTGGGACTTTGTTATGGCAGACTTAGGAAACAAATTCAGAATGCAAAATGGCCTGTCACGTGGCTGGCAAGTTGGTGCTGGCCAACAGCAGGAGGCCTCGGTTCCTCACCACATGGCCCTTTCACGAGGGATAGCCAAGTGTCCTCATGATGTGGCACCTGGCTTCCCCTGGAGCAAGTGATCCAAGAGAGAGCCAGTCTCAGAAGACACACTGCAGCATCTTGGCAGCAGCCTATTGGGTTACACAGGTCAGCCCTGCTCCCCATGGGAAGGGACACAGGGCGTAGAGGCTAGGATGGAGGGATCACTGGGGGCCATCTTGGAGACTGGCTCCCACTCTCCTCAATCTGAGAAACTGGAGCCATCCCTCAGCCTGAAGTTCACACCCTGCTCAGGTCCCCCTCTGCCTGACCTCTGAGCCCACACGAGGTCCTTCACCATGAACCCTGGTCTCTGGTCCAGCCACGGCCAATCCTCCCCGTTCCCCCAGCGTGCGGAGCACACTCTGGCCTCTGCATTGTTGTCTCTGCTTGAAATGGCCTTTTCTGATGAGAACAATTATCCACCCTTCAAGGTTACTCCCTCATCACAGCTTGTGAATCTTCTCCACTGAACTGGCTTTCCCCACTCCCAATTCCCACAGCCTTTCCTCACTGGGCTATAATATTTATCTGAGTCCCCCTGCCAGAATGCAGGCCACCCTGTAGTGACAGCTCTGTGCTGGGTGCACATGGAGGGTCCCCCTTAACCTCCGTGAGCCCTGAAGGTTTGCGATGGCTATCTTGCAGATGAGGGAAACTGACACTGAGATCTTAGTGAGTTGCCCTCATGCAAATTTGTGCTGATGCTGGGATTTGCATCTTCTGCACAGTGACTCTGCAGGGACTCGCCCTCTGAGAGCAGAGCCAATGTCCTATTCATCTTTGTATCTGCAGCCCCCAGGTGGGGCTCCCTTGGCTTATATTAATAAGCTCTGTGCTCTATACTTGGTGACTGCTGAATGAATGAATGGGTAGTCACAAAGAGTGTTTAAAACATTTAGACAGGCTGAGAAAAAAACAATAAAACCTTCTTTCCCCTTAGAAAAATTTCCGATTTTAGTGTTCTAGTATTGAAGTAAAACAAAAATCTAAATAACAGCTGAACAACTAAAAATGAAAACAGGCCAGGTACAGTGGCCCACACCTATAATCCCAGCACTTTGGGAGGCTGAGGCAGGAGGGTCACTTGAGGCCAGGAGTTTGAGACCAGCCTAAGCAACATAGTGAGACCTTGTCTGTACAGAAAATATAAAAAATTAGCCGTGCATGGTGGCACGTGCCTATAGTCTCAGGAGGCTGAGACAGGAGGGTCACTTGAGGCCAGGAGTTTGAGGTTGCAGTGAGCTATGACACCACTGCACTCCAGCCTGGGCGACAGAGCGAGACTGTCTCAAAACAAAAACAAAAACAACCTAGAACCTAGAAGGTGGGGAGGAGCGTGAAGTTAGGACAGGGAAGCAGCTGTGGGTTACGTGGGCCCTACAGGCCGTGGGAGGAATTTGAGTTACATGGGCAGCGGCTGGAGGGCAGTAAGCAGGGGAATCCCTGCTCACTGAAAATGATTCCTCTGGCTGCTGACAGAAGGCTTTCAGAAGCCCCACCTGCTTTTAAGTCAGTCCCACCTGATGGCCAGCCATGAAGTCACACCAAGGGGGTGTAATAAAGAGCAATGTAAGCAATTTTTAAAATTTTAGTTTAAGGAGAAAAAAGAGCCGTGGTTCTTTCTAAATATCCATTTTTAAGCTTAACATTTTCTAATACAGTCCTGCATCAGTTTTTAAAAGACTATTACACATATCAAAACCAAGGGGGACAACCCCTGCATTCACGGACAACAGAAAGGCACTTGTTTTTAGTAAAAATACACATCTTCAAAGAATGGTTGCAATCCAAGTTTTTCAGCAACCATTAAAAGAACAAAGAAGGAAGTGTCCTCTGAATCGTAACATGCATTTCATCTAAACTGCAGTGTGCTGGGGGGTGAACCATGCTGGGAATTTGACGTATGTAAGGAACATCATTAGGTAGATCGGATATAAAGACAAAGACATGCTTATAATAAAAGCTACTATTTTGGCATTATGAATCTGAAAAAGGGGAAGAATTTTACTGTTCTGCAACTAATATAGCACAACGTGGCCCCTGAAAATTCTGTTTCAGACCTTTCTTGGGGCAACGTATGTTAAATACATAAAAATGGACATGTCACAAAACAGATTTGTTCCTACAAAGTAACATAACAAAAAAGTAAATAAAGCAAGAAGTTAAAAACACACACACAGATTTTAAGAGGACTGGCTTGGGAGTCCGGAGACCAGGCCTAGCTTCCTCCTGCATTGCCGTGACCTTGGGCACACACAGCGTTCACCTCTCTGGGCCTAAGGCCTTGTATCTGTCAAAATGGGGCTCAGCTAGATGACTTCAGCTCAAACACACTTGGAAACTCTCATTCTTTTCTAATAGTAAATGATGCTCTTTCTAATAGTAAATAAGGAAGGAGACAGTATCCACATATGGCAGAGGAGCTATTAGGGAATACTTTGTAAAACAAACAAAGACTAAATTTGTCATATGAATCATCCCACCCTGAGCTGGAGGCTACCCACTCCCTCCCAACTCATTCATTTGTTTAATATGTTTAGATTTTCATAATCAGTGTTGTGATTATCTATTGCTAAGGGAAGGAACTACTCAAACTTAATGGCTTGAAACAACCATTTTATTTTGCTCATGAATTTGGGAAGGGCTCAGTTCCGCAGCCTGCCTCTTTCCAGCTGGAGTGGCTGGGGCTGCAGACCCACTTCCAAGATAGTTTCTCCCGTTCATGTTCCCAGCATGTTGACCAGCTGGAAGGCTCCTCCGGGCCTCTCCATGTGGTCTTCCAGCATGCTGGTCTCAGGATAGGCAGACTTCTAACAGGACACCTCAGGGTTCCCAGACAAGAGGCAGCAAGGGGAAGCTGCCAATTTCTTAAGGCTGGGGCCAGAAATAGGCACAGTGGCACTTCTGCTGTAGTCTATCAGTAATGTTGCTACAGAGTCCTCCTAGATTCAAGGGGAGGGAACAGACTCCACTTGTCAGCAGGAGGAGTGTAAAAGAATCAAAGCCTCAAAACCTCAAAGTAGGCTGCTATACTGATATCACTTTGTATGTATTGAGTGCTTACTATTGCCAGGCATAATAACTCATTTAATCTTTCCAAGAATTTTGTAAGATAGATATTTTTGTTATCCCCATTTTACAGATGAAGAAATTGAAACACAGAGAGGCTAAAGAACTGGTTCTGGGCCACCCCGGTGTATGTGAACTAAGTTTTAAACATAGGCAATGTGTGCATGGAAAATTAATGAATTAACTAGGCTATTTATTATGATAACTTCACATATTACAGCAATGGTAAGGAATATCATAAGCATTATGCAAGGAAGTAGCCTTTCCATATTCCAGGTAAACAACACCCTTTTCAGGTGGGGATGGTCCCAGCTGCCTTTTTGCTATGGGTCCAGATTTTGTCCGTAGTTGAGTGAGGGACAGGTCAAGGGCACCTTCCATAGGAATCCTTGTCAGTCTCTCTAGGCATTAATCTTGCAAACGATATCAAAGTCACCATGCATTTAAAAAAAAATTAGTATCAGAAACCCAGGACATAACGGGTATAACAAAGAAAACAGCTGAAGGGTGTAATTCAGAGAGAGAATACAAGTTACACTGGTGCTCCTGTGGACACGTGACAGATGGCACAACTCACCAAGCCCTGTTCTGCACTGGACATGTGTTTTAGCCCCCGGACCACTATCCTGGACAGCTGTTGCCTGGTTAACAAGAGGAGCATCACCTTCCAGCACCTATGAATCAAGTGATGCCAGGCTACCCCACGGGAACAATGGAGTGTTTGGGTGCCACAGCAATCGGCACCAAGGCAATCTTGCCAGGCACCCAGGCAAAGCTTTTGTACATGTAGCCCATTTGTATCTGGCTTGTGCTCCAGCAAGCATCCCAGTTTTTACCAGATCTTCAGACTGAGTAAACCCCCTTTAATCCAAGGTCCTCTAATCCCACACAGAGCAAGGCTGCCCTGCCCAACAGTAGGGCTGCTTGACACTTCCAGGAACTGAGCTCAGTCTTCCTGGTCAAGGTACACCTTAAATGCCACCTTACCCCTTTAGCTTTCCCTGACCCTTCTGGGAAAACCAACTGCCACCTAATCTGTATTCAATGCATTTCTCCTCTAGGATACTTCATTGAGCACTTACTGTGTGTCACTCCCTTCCTGCTGAATACTTTTGGGCATCAACTCACCTAATGCACACCTGGACCATGGCGTGCTCCCATCCACATTTCACAGAGTTGATGAGAGCCCAGAGAAATTACGCAATCTGCCACAAGTCACTCAGGTCAGCCTGCCTGACTCCCAAGTTCACGAACTTGGCCACATGGCCCTGCTGCCTCCCACTGATCACAGACTATACGTATTTGTCCTCATGTCCAGTTTTCCATCAGGTGATAAAACTCTTCCAGAGGCAAGGACTGGTGCTGAGCAAGGTTCCCAGCACCTAGTACAGTCTCAGTAAATGCTCGAATTAAGTTCATAAAGGCTGAGGGTCTCTCCAGCGCTGTGTGAGCACAAGAATCCTCACTCAGTGAGGTTGAGGTATCTCACACACCTCCTACCCCAGGAGGCGTAACTCATCTAGGGTGCCTGCCGCAGTCTGAAACCCACCGCTGGGCCATTAGTTTTCAAGTCTACTACAGAGATGAGAGATATAGCCGAGGGACACAACTAGTGCAAGTTAGAACACCAGAGTTTGCTCTTGTTACTGAGATTCAGCAGTTTCTCCTGAATAAATGCTCCTGAGGTTGCTGACAGCCTTTAATTTTCAGACTTCTGTGACAGCTGATTCTGACAAATTTTGCCAGTTTCATCACTGCTTTTATGAAGAAGCAGTTTTCAGAGGTCCTTACTCTGCCATCGTCAATGACATTTGTGTCAGTGACACAAAAGCGTTTTGACCATTTACTGTGTCTTAGGTCCTATTTCTCCTCGTCACTGAACTGCAGGTGCGGGCAACTGGTATCCCCACACGCTCACTGGCTGCTCAGCCACAGGAGAGACAAAACTCTCCTCCAGAAGCCCCCTTTTCTTGAATTTTCATGTTCTCTTGGATTTTTGCATTTCTTACTGTTTTGAGGTTTAAACGCCAAAACTTCCAGTAACTTTTCTCTCACACACGTGGGTGCTGCCACCTTTGTGGCGGAAATGAGGGCTCGTACAAGGTTACACAAGCGGCAGCAGGTGAAGGGAAATACTATCAATATGAAATACGCACTTTGTTCCTACTAGATCTGAGCCAACATTACCCACAGTACCTGCTGTTACTCTGGGCACCAGAAATGAACCAACTTTGCCTGTTTTTCCCTGGCTATTTCATTAGCATAGAGCCCCCGTCTAAGAGCTTAGCGCTACCCTGCCAAACCACGTATTGTGCCATTTTTATTGGTAGCTGGAGGTGAAGCATCTTAGGTGTCATGGAGCTAGCAGGCTTTCAGAGAGGTTTCACTTTCGATAAACCCAGCCCACCTCTGTATTTTGATGCCTGGGTAAAATTATGGCAAGCTTTTGGGTTAACCTCACGAACAGACTCCTCAGATTTGCCTTTGTGATTACCTCACCATCTCTATCTATTCTTTCCTTCTTTTATTAGTTTGTTACTTAAACATTCTTCCACTTACTCAGCAGAATCTTCTCACCTCACACAAGAAGTGTTCCTGTAATCTTAGTGCGTATATGGGCAAAAAAGCCTTTGTATCCTCAAGGACCTCCCCCCAAACACCAGAACTCAAACAGCTATGCAGTTATTCTCACAAATCTTTCTCTGCAGACTAATCATCAGATATTTTTCTTGACTGTCTGCCTGACTAAAACCCATTTTTTTTTTTTGGAGTATGGTATTTTTTTAAAATTTCAAAATACTAAGTGGGTACAAATGTTTTTGTTAGATTATAAAGCTTTATAATGTTTTAGTCAGGGCCGTAAGTGTGCCCATCGTCTGAATCTTGTTCATTGTACCTGTTAAGTAGGTAAAACCTAAGTTTCTTGAGGGCAGGGACTTTATATAGATCACTGTTGTGTCCCTACCATATTTCAAACAGTGCGTGCCACAGAGCATGTACTCAAGAAATGTTTGCCAGATGGCTAAATAGGTTTTAAAGATGAAAATTTAATTTTTCTTAAAGTTTACAGAAGGGTGAAGAGGCAGGAGTATTTTAAAATTAAATTACTCTTTTTTCAAATTAAGGAAATACGGCTTAAGCGTATACTTCAAATTTAATTAAGACAATAGACAAGAATCATAAGGGCAAGAGGAGTGAGACAACCACAAGGAAATGAGATATAACACAGAAAGAGGAATGAAGTAGAGATGGAGACTTATATAAATGCTAGAGAGGGAGAGATGGAGAACTGATCTAGAGTGGAGAGCTTTACATGTCAGTTTTTAACTGTGTCTTAAAAAGTGTCACTGGCCAAGCCTTCCATTCTATCTTCCTTTAGATTATGATCTGCTTTGGAAGGGATGGGCACAGGAATACAGGAGAGAGGAGACTGCTGCTGCGTTCTTCTGGAGGCTGAGGTAGGCAACAGGTTGGTTCTCTACCTTTGGGAAAGAACAGCTCCAACAACTAACCCATCAGTCCTGCCGTGCCAAGGAAGAACTTTACAACTCAAAGTACATCTTTGCTATCCAGTTGCATAGCTGGACCACCCACAGCAGAAGGGTACCACAAAAAGAGAGGATGCCCAAGGAAAAAAATGGAAAACAGTGACAAATTGGTTGGCTCATCATTTCGCAGGTGAATTAATGAAATGGAACCAAAACTATTCCCCCCCAATTGGCAAAGAATACTGCCCCATCCCACTGAGGCAGGGCTTGCCCACGTGACTTGCAGTGGTCAGTGAAGTGTTACCACATGTGGTGCACAGAGAGACACAAAGCATGTTTGTGTGGTCAAGCTTGCCTTCTTGTGCTTTTGCCATCACGGTGAAAACTTCTGTACAATGTTTGTATTTCACTACAGGCCCAAGGATGAACACAGATGGAGCAGGCCAAAGCCCAACTGATAGCAGGAAGCCACGCTCGGCCGGAGCCCCAGTCTGACGCAGTCACTCACACAACCCTATGTCAGCCAACCTGCAAAGGCATCAGTGAGAATGATTATTTTAAGCAACTGAGATTTGGGGTGGTTAGGCAGCAACAGCAACTGAAACACAAGTAGATGTCATTCTTTCAGGATACATTTCATCACAAGGGCAAACTGTGTTACCTCCTCATTGCTGTACGCTCAGAGCCTAGCATAGTTCCTGGCACATAGCAGGTGTTCAATCAACATCTGTTGCAGTCAGATTTATGTTTCTTCTAAAAATAGTGACCTAGGAGAATAAAACTAAAGGGCACTTACTTAATTTACTCATCAGTGTGTGTCCCAACTTCAAAATCACCAATTTCGACAAGGACCAGAAAGCACGTTAGTGGTCATTAAGGGATTAAGACTATGAACATAACTGCCTGGATTTGAACCTAGGCTTCATGAATTACCAGCCAGGTGACCTTGGGGCAAATGTTACTTCATCTCTCTTTCCTCATGTGTTAAATGGTACTATAAATAGTTCCTACCACACAGTACAGTTGTATGGATTGAGATAATGTATTTCAAGCACTTGCAACTTGCCTGTTGCCTGATAAATGCTGTATAGACATTTTCCATTATTATTAGCTGCATAAAGATGATTTTGAAAAAGGTTATTAAAGCTCTCAACTTGTTCCTCCAATCACCTATTTGTTCTCACTTCTGTTATCTAATCTCTATACATGTTTATAATTAGCTGTTTTGTATGTTTTCATAAACTTTCTATGCTCAGGAATGCTGAGTGCTAATATCCACTCCATCCCACAGCATCCCTCCACCAGCCATTTTAAGAACTGCTGGTTTTGTTCTTTTCACATAGGATATCATCTGCCCCCTTTACCTGCTCAAATTGTTATTTGGTCCTCAATGTCCAGCCTTAGTGCCACCTCTCCCATGAAGCCTGTTCTGATCTTCCTTCCCAGCATGATCTTCTTTGACTCTCTTTAGCAATTCACCTCTACCTCAATTACACTTTTATTACTTTCTATTTATACCTTTCCATGATGAAATTGTGAGCTCCTACAAGACAAGACCACAGCTTCTAGGCTTTCTGCCCATTCTTGCCCCTAAGTATACAGTAAGCAAGCAATAAATATTTGTTGAATAAATATATTTGAAAATCTCACAAATAGGTTCACTTAAAATTTAAAACAGCTTTACTGAAAGGTCATTACGTTTTTAAAAGAAAGGTAAAAATATGCCATCACTGAACACTAATTAGACAGTTTAAGGGAAAAGAAGTCTGTATGTAAAAAAGACAGACACTTGATATACTGCATTAAAAAACTTTATTTCTTTAAAAGGTCCAATATAAGCCAAATTAAACCCCAAATTTACAGCTATACTTAGAGATCTCCTGAACTAAATGGCACTGTTTGAGCTGAGTACCTTGTTAAAGGGAGTCATTTGCTATTACCACCATTTCCCCCAAAGTACTTCTAGAGCAGAAGCTGGTATTATTATAATACACATCAGATATTTCAGATGTTACCTTTCATGCAGAAGTTAAAGAAAGCAAACAGGCTTTTCTACTCCGTGTGAGGGTAAAAAAACACTACAGAACAGGGCCTGAATGCTTTTGACATACAAAGGTGTAACTATAAAGGAACTTACTGTGGTGCTGTGTTCATTCAAGTAGTTCATGTACTTTTTCCAACAACACTGGTACTGTTCAAATATGATTAGGGACAGCACTTCAAGATTGCAACTCATTGGGTGCAGTTTTCCTAGTGGGCTGGCAATTTCAAGAATCACCTCACAAATGTTTTTGGTAATAGCATCAGTAACATATAAGTGATGCAGGATTGAAGTTCTGGTATGTATAAGAATAAACTAAAACAGCTCGTTACTTTATAGCTACACCTTGGATTTCATTAAATGTGGTAACTCTAATAGTGTGCCAAATGAGTCCTTCTGGAAATCACTTCAGCAGAGGAGTCAAACAGCCTGTAAAAGAGAAGACATGGCAGAGCGTGCAAGATTCATCCTTCCAACATTCTCAGGGTTCTCTCGGAGGACAGACCCGGACCCAAGGACAGAAGTTACCCGGAGGGAGGCTTCAACTCCATCTAAGGAAGACCTTTCTAACAGTTAGAGCTGCTCAACTGAATGGACTGCTTGGTGAGGTAGAGTCACTGGAAGTGTTCAAGGTGGAAAGATCACCCTTGTAGAAGGAACTCCTGCATTTGTTAAGAGGTTAGAGAGTGGATGAACCTCAGGTCTCTTTCAATTCTGAGATTCTAGAAAATTCCCCCAGGGAATTCAGAAGAGAATTCCTAAAAGGAAAGAGAAAGCACACATATGTATACTTTTAGAATCCGCTTGAATTTTTTTTTTTTAAAAGGTACAATAGAAAAGTAGTCCACTGTCTTTAAAATGCATATTCACCTTCCACTAATAATCAGGAAGGGTTCATTCTGACTTCTTTATATTACAAAGAAAAGATGGAAGATTACATTTATAATTTCTGTAAATATTTTAGAAAAATGCTTAAAATCTAGTAGTCAATGCCCTAGAAACTTTATAGATTTTTAGATAATATGCACAGATACAAATACTTGTTCATTAAATACAACTCACATCTGTGTTTTATTATACTCTAAAATATACAGGAATTTTGATGTACTGAAAGAGTGCAAGTAAATACAGTATTCAAGCAGTCACTATTTCTATGTACATGCTCATTAATTCTTCAAAAAACCCACAAAATTATCAAATAGATCAAAATACTGTTCTGTGTTTTCACACTTTATATTCAGAAAAACCAGCTGATAATTTACAATGTCATAAAGTTTCCAGTTTCACAATACAAAAAGGATAAAATGAAAATGGGCATCATTTTGCTGTAATTTATGAACTTTATCCGGACCTGCAAGATCCCTACACATGTGAAATCATTTTTACTGGGAAGTGACACTTACAGTAAAAGCAGAACCACACAGATTGTTATTTAAAAGCCTAAATGTCAGCCTTTTCTCTCTTTTTTTATTTGAAAGGTAGTCTTCAATTTGGCAGGCAATTGTTTCTCTCTCTAAATACTAACAGGTTCCAAACATACTACTTTAAATCTGACTAGGCTTCAGTATTTTAAATCTTGCCCAATATAGAAATGCCTTCTAAGAGACTTAAAGATGTTTAACTTATGAATAACAAGAGTTATTTTTTCCTTTTGATTCATCACTTTTTCAAAACCCAAAGACAAAAATAAACAACAAAAACCCCCCACCCATTTTGGGGAGCACAAAAGTACTGTAAAGTGACTAATGTGTGCCATCAAAAGCAGTAAGGTTTGAAGACTCCATTACAACTTAGCTGCAACTGGGTGAAATAATCTACTTTCTGAATTCATGAATTTTTTTCCTAGGAAATTCCTTACATTTTTAAACAAAAATAGTTCAATTTAAAACCCAAAGCATTCAAAACTGGGCAATAGCCTGACCCCAATCCGTCTCAGTGTCTCTTTCACAAGTATTTTCACCCATACTGCACCCAGTCAGCTGGTTTTCAATTCTAATATTATAAAAATTTGAAATTTTTATGTAAAAGAAAAAAATGTAAAAATACATCTGCTTTTTTTTTCATGGAATTAAAGGCTTTCAGATGTTTTCTTAAAAAAAAAAAAATCAACATTTAAAACCAAATCTCAGCTTCGTTTCCAGAAATATTAAAGTTTGGTTTAGGTAATGTTTCATTTTACCTACTTCGGTTTCCACAAAATGGCATTCTATTAAAAAACCTTTAAGTTATTTGGTCCTTTGGCAATTTGCTGTGCACATAATGACTACTGTACCAAACTTTTATTGCCTTTAAATTTAGTTGTAATTTTATTGATAAAATTTAAATCTAGTGTCCTTATTTCTTCTTTTACAATAGTGTTGCTTGTATAAGCAAGTTAGGGTGCACAGTGTCCCAAATTATTCATGGCGCTGCAAAATCAAATTAAACAATTCCACAAAGCAATTTGATAACAATGTGTTTTTCTCTGATCAAGTCTATTTCAAGATTCTAAAAGTTCCTTTTGTAAAACTTGCCTTTAAAACTCTTCTTCCTAATGTCATCACATTTCTTACATCGGCTCACTGTGCGATCTTTCCTCTTAGGTTGAATTTGTATGTGAATATGAAAGTGCCTTTTTCCTGAAAAAGCACAGTTTGCAGTTTTAGTGTCCAAACTCCCTTAGACCCCCGGCTCAGCCTCTCAGTAGGTCTCAGAATCGGAGTCGTTGAGCTCATCCACATCAGTGTATAAGTACTCCTGTTCCCCGCCAATGTTGTTGAAACTGCAATAGGAGCTAGGTTCATTCCTCATGATGGGCAAAGCTTCAAAGCTGACTGTTTTTGAGGTGTTGGTATAACGGTTAATGGCATTGAACGTCAGGGATGATAAAGGGCTACTTGATGAGACAGGCATCATGGTGGCCAAAATGAGAGCCAAGCAATCGGCCACATCCTTATTGGGAGCACAGGCCAAAGCTGGGGTGTAGCCTAGAATTAAAGATAAAATTTAAAAATTAAACATCCTGAGACTTATTTCACTAAGTATAAGGAAATAAACTTAAGGAATTCACCTTTAGACATATTTTAAATTACTCAGCTTATAATAAATTGTTTTAACCAGGATGACTCACAACTTTCCAATAAGTAGGAAAAGAAAAAATAGCCACAGAAATCTAGGAGACCTTACAGACTAGATAACAGAAGAGGAAACTGAGAAGGATGATTTTCCCAAGATCTCACAACTTATCCATATCCATTTCAATTCATAGAAGATATTGGGCTAGAATAAGAAAAAATATATAGATTGATAAATCTTCTTTCAGAATGGTGAGTAAAGACTTACTGTTAATTCAGTTATATAAGTAGGCCCTTACATACTGAGAAGTCTAAATGTGTACAGATTGAAGAATGAGGCACTGGGCAGGTGCTCAAAAGATACGTGAAGAAATGACACTTGGTTGTCAATTTAACTTTTCTCTCAGGGGGTCACAGTCCGTTGAAGAAAAACAGCAGATCAACTACCAAGAGTTGAACTCAAAAAACTACTAAATCAAAACAAATAGGAATTGTAAATGTTCCCTTTTGTAGCAGAAGATGACTGATCTCAGGCATAAGGCCCCACAAAGTATCAACACAGCAAACTGAGGAGGTAACATTTGGTACCTCTGCTGGTACAAGACCCAGTCTTGATGCTGAACACAAAGTGTGATGCGAAGTTTTAATTATACCATATGAAACTTAAAAATAGTTCACACTTATTATTTTAAGCCATGTGAAGTCAATAGGTATTTAGCAGCAAATGACTTGGTTTTGGTCTATAGATTCATTTGCTGTTGTACATCTAGACATTGTTTTCCCTATTACTTACTACATTTACCCCAGTTTTAGCCTTCACACACATATGCATGTATTTATTAAAATATCACATTTGTTTTTTATGGTTGGGTGACTCATGCCTGTAATCCTAGCACTTTGGGAAGCTGAGGCGGGAGGATTGCTTGAGGCCTGGAATTCAAAATCAGCCTGAGCAACACAGCAAGACCCTGTCTCTCTCAAAAATTAAAAAAAAATAGCTAAGTGTGGTGGTTCATGCCTGCAGTCCCAGCTACTCAAGAGGCTGAGGCAGGAAGGTTGACTTGAGCCCAGGAGTTTGAGGTTGCAGTGAACTACGATGACACGACTGCACTCTAGTCCAGGCAGCAGAGTAAGACCCTGTCTCAAAAAAGCAAAGCAAAGCAAAGCAAAACTAAACTAAACTAAACTAAAGTCACATTTGTTTTTGGGCTGGGTACGGTGGCTCATGCCTGTAATCCTAGCACTCTGGGAGGCCGAGGCAGGAGGATTGCTTGAGCTCAGGAGTTCGAGACCAGCCTGAGCAAGAGTGAGACTCTGTCTCTACTAAAAATAGAAAAATTAGCCAGGCATTGCAGCATGTGCCTGTAGTCCCAGCTACTCGGGAGGCTGAGGCAGGAGGATTGCCTGAGCCCCAGAGTTTGGGTTGCAGTGAACTACCATGACGTCACTGCACTCCGGTTGGGACAACAGAGCGAGACTCTGTCTCAAAAAACAAACAAACAAATAAAAAACATTTGTTTTTTAACTAGCTGAATGACTTTTAACAAACATTCAAATAACCACCATCCAAATCAAGAAAGAACATTACCAGACTATCAGAAGCCCCACATATCCTCTACCCAATCACTATACCTTTCCTTGTCCACAATGGTAAACACATTCCTGACTTATGTGGTAACCATTTCCTTGCTTTCCTTTCTACTTGTAGTCATAAACACCATATTTTAGTTTTGATTTTTTTGGTACCTAATATAAATGGAATCATGTACTATGTACTATTTTATATCTGGCTTCTTTTGCTTAACATTATGTGTGTGAGATTTATCAGTGTTGTACTTAACTGTAGTTGGTTCATTTTCATTGTTACATAGTACTTCAATGTGTGATTGTACCATGGCTTAGTCATACATTTTAACCATTGGGCAGATGCTGTTTCCAGTTCTCCTATATATTTTTATTTATGCTATATTAGCCTTGATAAAGAAAAAATAGTTTTTTTCCTCTTCATAAATTTCCCTTTTTGTCAAGTGTCAAAGGGAACAACTGATATTCCTCCAAGCTTGACCGAGTGGCTAACGGACGTGCATATTTTTTATTAAACCATATATGCTCAAAGTAACCAGGAGAGTGCCTCACTGCTCAGTTCTTTTAAGGGTTCTTCTGAAGGTTTGAGGGTACCTGCTGCTGCTGCTGGCAGGAAGAACAACCCATTAGACGTGCCATGATGCCTTGGATGAGAGTAGGGTTGGGGAAAAAAGCATGTCTCAGGAGTGTTTTCTAGTCAGAATATGACTACAACAAGGCTCCTGTTCTCTGCATGGGGTTTTATCCTTTAAAATGCCACTCTCTGCTTAGAAAGTTCCTTCCGCACTTTCTACTTGTCCTTTCAATTTGACTTAGAAGTCACTTTTTGGGATGCTTTCTCTGATCCTGCAAAAAGTGGTCTGAAGACCCTTTTTTGTATGCTCATAGCATTCTAGATTTACTCCAAGTAAACTATTTCAAGTGCATCGTAACAGCCTGCTCACATTCATCTCCACTCAAGGGAGAAGACTATGTCTTCCATGTTGCATACTCAGAACTTAGCACAATGCTTGGTATAATCACCCATTCACTCAGTGAATCACGAATATTCACTGAGCCTCCACTACGTCTCGGCACTCTTCTAAGCACTCAGAATACACTGGTGAATGCAACTGACAAAGATTCACTGCTCTTGTAGAGCTTATATTAGAGAGACACACAATTAACATAATAAAAAAGTAAATTATATACAGTATGTTATTAATAGAAGCTCAATGAAAAAAATAAAGAGGAAAGAGTAGAGCAGGTTAACAAGGACTGAGAATGTTGTGGTAGGGTACATAGCAAGCTGTAGGACAAATAAAGTAGGCCAGAATAGGCTTCGTTGAAAAGATGAAATTTGAGCTAAGATTTGAAACAGGTGAAAGATTTAGTCAAAAAATGCTTAGAGTTTTCCAGGCAGAGGAAACAGCCAGAACAAAGATCATAATGCATGGACAACCCTGCTATGGAGGGGCTGGCATGGCAAAATGAAGTGAGAGAAGGGAGAAGAACAGAAAATGAGATAAGAAATGTAATGGGGTAGAGGACAGATCATGTAGGGCCTTGTAGGTCACTTTAAGACTAGAAGTGAACCAAGATTCAGGAGTAACATGTTCTCATGTATTTTAAAAGGATCCAGATCAGGGGAGTAGCAGTAAAGAAAAAAGTGGGCAGATTTGGGATATACTTTAGAGGTGGAATCAACAGTATGTGCTGATGGACTGTATACTGGGTATGAGAGAGAGAAATCAAGATTGACTCTAAGGTTTTTGCCCTGAGCACCTATAAGGATGAGAAATGTCTTCAGCTGAGCTCAGGACAGCTATTTGAACAGCAGGTTTGGTGAGGGGAGGGGGAAAAAGGATTAACTAACAGTTTGGTTCTGGACATGTTAGGTTTGAGATTGTGATAAGTCTGGGCTGGAGATATAAATTTGGGAATTCTCAGCATATGGGTGGTATTTAAAACCACTAGATGAGATTACTTAGGGAGTAAATGTAGAGCTAGGGAAAGCAAAAAGAACCAAGGATTTAGTCCTAGAGACCTCCAATATTAAGAAGTTGGGGAGAAGAGGGAGAAATTTTATAAAAGAAATTGAGAAGGAATAATTAGTAATATAGAAGGAAAGCCAAGAAAGTGTGAGGTCCTAAAAGCCAAGTAAAGAAACTTTAGCAAAGGAAAAGGAGTAATCAGTTGTGCCAAAAACTGCAAGTAAAATGAGCACTAAGAATGAACTCTTAGTTTAGTGGAGGTCGCTGGTACTCTTGATGAGAACAGTTTTGTAGTGTGAGTGAGTGAGTGTGTTTGTGTGTGTGTGTGTGTGTGTGTGTGTGTGTGTGTGTGTGTGTGGTGGGGGAGGGGGACAAAGGCCTGACTGTAGAGCATTTAAAAGAGAATGAAAGAATGAGAGAGGAGAATAATTGGGGACAGCAAGAGAGCCAGTTCTTGAGTAGTTTTGCTGCAAAGGGGAAAAGAGAAATGTGGCAGTAGCTGGTAGGAGTTGTGGGATTAATGTAAGATTCTTTAAGATGAGAAAACTAACATTTATATACTGATAGAAATAATCTAGGAAGAAAGCAAAACATTGTTATTGCAGGGCACAAAAGGGAAGAATGTGTTAAAGTGATATTCTCAAGGAGGGAAAAGGGGACAGGATCTAGTGCATGGGACCTAGTGCATGAGTGGAAGGACTGGCTTTATGTAAGAATACGGCATTTATGTAGGACCTTGGCGAGTATTGTTGAAAGAACAAAATCTTTGGCTACTAAGGTAAATGAAAGTGGTAAATATAAATAGTAAACACTGGCTTTGGTTTAATAGATGATATATGAATTCAGAATTTCATCTGTTAGATAAACTTTTCCTGTTTCTTTTGCCCTTATTCCATTGCCACAAAGTACTATTCAATATTAACTTCAGCTCTCCTCTTTGACCAAAAAGAAATATTCAAGTTTATTTTACTTTAAATACGGATCATCAAAAGGTAAGAGCTTCTGGTAAGATACACGTGAAGAGAAAAGAATACAGGAAGAACCTACTTACCATTTTCATCTACTGCAAGCACACTTGCTCCTTTCCCCAAAAGTTCTTGAACCACCATTGTTAGCCCATTTCGGGCAGCAACATGCAGAGGTCTGGGGGGAAAAATTATACATGTACATGTATGCGCATCTACGTACGTACTTACACACACACACACACACACACACACACACACACACACACACACACATCTGGCTGTCAGAGGGCATTTCTGTCAAGTTGTAAAGACTCAGAGGTACAAACTTGAGGCACCTAGTCCTAATAGCAAAGATGGGTGTGGGGACAGCAGCACCTCTGTGCAGTGTACTGTCACACTGTACCAATGTGTGTAAGCTTTGTCATAGGCTCCACCAGCAAGTTCCCACCTTCACCAAACCCTTTTGTTACTTTTCTTCTAAGACTTGATGTTTAAAAAGATTTTAACATTGAAACTGCATTCTTATGTTAAGAAATGAAGTTGGCAAACATATATAACAGAATATATAATAAAAACCATAAACTGCAATAGCATATACTGTATGCATTGAAAAAAGTTTACAAGCTCCATGACTAATTTTTAGACCTTCAAGGGATTTAACTGATCCCAGAACAGGAACCAATATTCTAAGATTTTTCTCTTTATCAAGTCTCAAAGTGGAACAGCAAATGAAACTTGGGAGAGAACGATGGGAGACACTGATCTAAGATCTCTTGTCAGTCAAGCTGGAGGTTGGCTGCTCACAGTATTGAGAACTTGATTCTTTCTGAAACCTCTTTAGCTTACAGACACATACAATTTCTTACCTCATATATTGCTAGTGTCAAATAACATATTATTACAGCTGATTTCCATAAAACATATACAATAGTACAACTTTCCTTCTGAAAATTATGTGGGTAAATGGACTAAGAAAAAATTACATTATTGTCAATATTGTAATAGAGTTTCAGTTCAAAAGCTTTTAAAATATTAATAATATGCCTTTATAATTGTGATGATTTTAAAAACGAGTTTTGTCAGTTGTAAACCTGTTCTTTACTTTTTAACTGATTCTATGACTGAGGCCTATTCCAACAGTAACATGCTAAAAAAATACCCATTTATCCTTTTTATAAAAAATTATAGGTCACAAAGTTTCATTAGACACTGAAAGTACTCACGTTTGCAAGGCTGCATTGGTTGCGTTGATGAGGTTTCTATCTGTTATCTTTTCCAGTATTAACAAGGCACTAGTTTCATGACCCTAAAATTGTGGCAAATAACCCTTAGAAACCTTAAACCATTAAATATAAATTTACACACTCAGTAATCCCCAACCCTAGTCTATACAATATGTACAACACCATATAAATGCCATGAATCTTCCTGGCTAATACTTTAAAATATCTGTCCAAACGTGTTGGGAGAAGAGGTAGGGGGAGAATTATTATAAGATTAAAAAAAGATGACAATTGTGTTTAGGCTTGTGTTCTAAAACTTATTTGGCTAACTGGAGACTTTTATACACCATGGTGCCCTAATAAGTCAGTATTTTTGTTCAAGAAACCTGATGCCAGTAATCATTAGAGAGGTTTGGTCCCCTAGGTCTGTTGATTTTAGAGAAATGAAAAAACTTTTAATGCCACTGTTAATATTAACAATGAAAACATGTCTTTAAAATGTGTACATACCTTGCTGCAAGCCAAATGGAGGGCGGTGTTTTTACTATTATCTTGTAAAGTCAGATCTGCACTAGCACTGCTAACCAGCATCTCTGGGAGGAAAAAGTGCATCAATTCTTATGTTTATGAACATGTTTCTTAGATTACCAATAACTCACTGTAGAGAAACGAAAATATAAAGCAAAAAATATCCCTCTCGCAAAAATTTAAGTGCAAGAAAAATATTGTAATATATAATGTATACATACTCTAGTAGATTTATAGGATAATTATATTGTTGTGTAAATCACAGACACTAATAGCAGCAATTAACATTTACTTTGCGGGTGTGCACTAAATTTCAAATACTCTTTCATGTGCTCTGGATTTATAATAATTTATTTTCCCTCATAATAACCGTACAAAGCAGGTAGTTATTTTTCTCATTTTATAAATGAAAAAACTGAGGCATAAGGTCACTTAGCTGAAAGATCTAGGACTCACATTCAGGCAATCCGATTCCAGAGCCAGTGTTCTTAACCACTATGGTACACTGCCTTGGTAAAGTAGACTCTTCAATCAGTAAGGGCAAATTAAAACATTGTGTCCCTAAATGAAAATGCGGGTTGCAAGCAGGTAAAAGGTTTTTAAGTCTTAGGAATGATGCAATAACTAGTGGAAGTCAGAAGGCTTGGGATCTAAGTTATACATAAGTGATATACATGCTTAGAAAAATAAAATTCTTAAACAGTTGCTTTACCAACTGTATTCGTTTGTCCATTTTCTGCAGCCATCATAAGAGGTGTTTTCCCAGAAGAGTCCACAGAATTGACTTGAGCATTATGGCTCAGCAGCAGCTGTAAACACTCCACATGGTCTGTGAAGGCGGCTGCATGAAGAGGAGTTCTGTGATATAGAGAAATTGAAATACCCGACTAAATCTGAATGTTATGTACATTGCAAAAAAAAATTGTTCTTTAATTTATGACAAGCAATTTTTAAGGGTTTACATATTAGGCTATAAAAACACTGGATACAAATAAGCTTAATGGAGCTTACTAATTTCTGCCAAAAAATCTGTACTTTCAATAACATAACAGGCCTTAATTAAGCTACTTATAAAATTGCTAAAATAAACATTACATTTTTAAAGGGAAATTTGAAGCAAATTAATCCTGATCCAAGTATTGCCACCTATCACAACTGCTGGACTCTCTTCTAGCCTTTATTCCTATTTAGAAAACTGTTAACTTTGTTAAACAATGATCTTTGGGTAATAAATATAACATCTTAAAAAAGGGTGAAATCCTTCAAAAAATAGTTTTAAAAAAGAGAGACTGGCTAAAAACTATAAATTAACAGAAAAGCATTTTATATAATGCAAAAAATAAGATTTTAGAACAATTTATACTTGTAAACACAAAAATCAACTTTCAATTAATAATGGGTTTTCTATAAATTTTCACACACTAGGGTAAGTAGTTAAAATTTTTTCCTGTTTCAAGTAAAACTATTTCCTACATAGCTGGATTCCTACCTTCCTTTTGAATCTGTGGCATTCACAATGCTGGCACCTAATGTATCAATTAACATCTCAGCAGCACCTTCGTTGTCATTTATCCTGTGTAAGGTAACAAAGTGATCACTCTCACAGCAATGGTTTATTTTTATTAAAAACTCAAACCAAATCTGATTTATTTTGGATTTACTTACACGGCACAATGCAATGGACTAAAAGCATTTCCTTCCGTTTTCTGGAAAACTTCCTGTTCTAAAAGAAGTTCTACACATGTCTCATGACCTAAAGAAGTAAAAAAAAAAACCCCAGCTATTAAAATTTTAAAAAAGGTATTAGCAAAAATTGAAAATATATATAAGTGTTTAAAGGGAAGAAGTATAAGTCCCTGCCCCTATCCTATCTCCCCGGTCCACTCTCCAGACTGTAACCACTGGTAACTTAATATTAAATAGTTTCAGAAAACTTCTAGGCATATACAAGTGCACCCACACAAACATACAGTTGGCCTTCCAAATCTGTGGGTTCCGCCATCCATGAATTCAACTAACTGCAGACACAAAACATTTGGGGGAGAAAATGGATGGCTGTATTTGTACTGAACATGTACAGATTTTTTTTCCTTGTCATTATTCCCTAATCAATAGAGTATAACAACTATTTACATAGCATTTACATTGTATTAGGAATTATAAATTATCTAGAGATGATTTAAAGTATACCAGAGGATGTGTGTAGGTTATATGCAAATACTACACTATTTTATATAAGGGACTTGAGAGCATCTGTGGGTTTTGGTATCTACAGGAGGTTGTGGAATCAATCCCCCATGGATAAGAAGGAATGAATGTTCTTTCTTTCTTTCTTTCTTCTTTTTTTTTTTTTGAGACAGAGTCTCTCTCTGTTGCCTGGGCTAGAGTGCCATGGCGTCAGCCCAGCTCACAGCAACCTCAAACTCCTGGGCTCAGGGGATCCTCCTGCCTCCTGAGTAGCTGGGACTACAAGCGCGTGCCACCACGCTCAGCTGACTTTTTCTATTTTTAGTTGCCTCAGTTTTTTCTGTTTTTTAGTAGAGATGGGGTCTTGCTCTTGCTGGTCTTGAACTCCTAACCTCAAGCAATCCTCCTGCCTCAGCCTCCCAGAGTGCTAGGATTACAGACCTGAGCCCATGGAGCCTAGCCTGTACTTTCATTTTTTATGGAAATGGCATGTTTTGTTCTGCAGCTTGCTTTTTTTCCCTTAAGCATGAAATGAGGTTTATGGAGGAAAGAAGGACAGGATTATAGAGCAAGAGCAAGACACATTAGCCACAGATGACAAACGGACGGACCCCTTGTCATAACAAAAAGGCTGCAACTTGCTTTTACTGAATTGTTATCTATTCCTTCCATAAGAGCATATATAGAAATGTTATTCTTTAATGTTCCAAAGAGTTTCACAGTATCAGTATATGATAAATGATTTTTAGGTATTGCTACTTGCCAGTTTATTTTACTTATTTATTTATTTTATTTTATTTTTTGGTAGAGATAGGGTCCACTATATTGGCCCAGGCTAGTTTCTAACTCCTGGCCTCAAGTGATCCTCCCACCTTCACCTCCCAAAGTGCTGGGATTACAGGAATAAGCCACCACCTGTAGCATAATTACCCTAACATTCTCAAACAACAGTTCAACTTAAACTTTATTCTGTAATTGTTTTTACCAGAAAAATAATGGCAAAATCTGGAGATATTTTTGCTTATCACAACTGAGGATAGGAAAGTGCTACTGGCATCTAATGGGTAGAAGCTAGTGATGCTTTTAAACATCTTGCAATACATGGGGCAGTCCCTCATAACAAACAATTATCTGGCCCAAAATGTCAATAGTGCTGAGGTTGAGAAATTTTGCTTTAATTCTATCTTTCCAAATGTTAACTTATTATTAAGATAGCAATGGAAAGTCATCCAGTATTGACTTAAGAGCCTCCCATTCTCCTCGTATGTGGGTTCTTAAGGTGTGGCTTGGAGAACCCTGGGATGATATTGCAAAGGCATGAATACAGCTGCAGATATATAAGAATTGAACTATTCTCTTAAACTAGCCATTAAAGAGAATTTACCACTCTTCTCATTTAAAAAAGTTCTAGAAAATAGTTATTTTTCATAAAAATGTTATTTATATTAACAAAATAGATTTATTATTTTTAAAGAAATAAATTTTTAAATTTCACAGTTCCAATTTCTAATACAGTCAATATTAATAGCTATAACCCTACAGATCCTGAGACCAAAGGATTTGAGAACCACTATCTGAGTAGAGTCAGACTGAGAAAAAGGGAGCCTTCAGGCTCTTGGTTACCTACAGAAATCAATACTGGGTGATACCAAGCAGACAATCTCATCACTTTGTATCATAGTTTATGAAATATACAACTGATCCATCCACCTTTTGATGTTTTGGAAGGCTTTTCTGAAGATGTTTAGAGCTTCATAAAAATTAATAAATTTTTAAAAGGAACAAATAAGGTGAGTACTCAATTTCTATGAATAATGACTATATAAACTAAAATTTTAAACTTCAGCCTGTTTTTTTCTAAAACTTGGCTATCACTTCATTTTAATTTTGGGAGAAAGGTTGTTTTCTGTTCTTTTGGAGAGTGCTTCCAACCTTCTTTCCAGCTGTACAATAATTACTACTAGTCAAAGTAAAACCATTTTACATATTCTACTTTCAGAATGCCAAATTATAAAATAGGCTTATGGCTATAAGTATGGCATTAATTTTAGGCTGTCTGTATAGTCTCTTATTGCACGTAGCCAACACACCATTTAACTCCTTATAGCTCAATTCAGAATCACAATTTTGCTACAGTCTCAAAATTAGACACATCTGTTATGATCTTCAAATGGTAACCAGGCATGTAGTTCCTGCAAAATTCTCTTGTACAAAATGCCTTACAGAGTCTAAATTTAGCAGTAATAGAGTAGGAACTCACTTCAGGGAAACAGTGTTCTACATATAGACCTGTTAAGAAATGTTATAATACAGAGCAATTCTCCAAAGGACAGTTATGGCAGTATATTTACAACTAAATGCTCTACCTGAGGAAAAAAACTTCACTGTGTGATTTTTCCGATAGTTAATTCTCACTGATATATTAAAAAAATCAAGCAGAGTAAATCTTTGCTTCAAAATAGTTTTATCTCACTGACTTTATAAACAAAGATCACACATCTGTGGATGTTTTCCCACTATATTAGATATTTTGGGTTTTCCTTATACTTGTAAAATGTTAAGTCACACTATAAAAACATATCAAATATCAACAGCAAAATACAGCATCTTTTTTGATTTAACACTGTTTGGACACTTCACTACACTCATTAAAAACCAGGTTTTAGGCTAGGCACAGTGGCTCATGCCTGTAATCTCAGCACTTTGGAAGGCAGAAGCAAGAAGATTGCTTGAGCCCAGGAGTTTGAGACCAGCCTGGTCAACATAGCTAGACCTGTCTCTAAAAAAAAAAAAAAAAAAACCAAAACAAAACCAACAAACAAACAAAACAGGTTTATTAAGTTGAAATGGGAAAAAGAGAAGTCAAATTCCAAAGGTTTTATAGTTTTCAAAACTGGTTAAGGATCTGAGGTAGTAAAATGGAAACCAAGTAAACTAAACTTTTTGAATTAGCAATAGATGTGACTATTCAAGTTTTTTATAGTACCATCAGTACTCAGTTGAAGATGACCAATAGTTGTCACGGGACCATCTTTAAGAAAAGCCCAAAACTTTCTCACAACAAAAGAATGGAACTCTCAACTCTGGCATAGGATTAATATGAAAATCAAAATAGTATATATCAGAAATACTTGTGGAAACATTTAATAGTAATTCTGCAAGATTCAGATTTCTCCTCTTTCACCATAACTCAACAACATTATTTGTCAGAATGGCTCCCAGTGAAAAGAACCACGAAGCGGCATCCTACAGAACGAAAACCTCAACTCTCTGGTAAAGGCAGTTAGATGGCTGTAGAACAGATACTTACTATACTTAACCTATTTTAGCAAATAGATATTTAACTGAAGATACAATTTATATTTTCTCTACATTTTGAGGGAAAGTTGTTAGAACTGTGGACTACAGCTTTGTAGATATGCTGTCATAACTTAACATTTATTTCAAAGCTACAGAGAAATTCAAAACAAATTTTAAAATCCTCTTATTTCTTTGCTAAAGAAAGCCTTGACCTCAAACTTTGATAGGAATGATGCTTGCACTATATGTAATACATTTAAGTGTTTCCTAAGATGATAAAATCTCTGGGTCTGCACAAGGAAAATATTAGTATCCCAATTTGCTTCATTATTTAAATTTTAATTTGTGACATTCTGTAAGTCAAACTCCATTTTAACATCTATTCCTTAAAAAGAGCTTTATGTTTCCCTGAATGACCTTTTGTGAGGTCTGTAAAAGGGATTACTGTGAGTGTGAGCCTCAAGGAAGCCAAAAGTTAAGTCTGTTCTAACCATGTAGCAAAGTTAACCCATTAAAATTTCTAATTCTAAGATCTACTAGGGTTTATGTAAGGATCTTATATTGTGATATACTCAGAATAAACATACAGAGATTTCAGTTTAGAACGTGATGCATTTCGTTGTTTCTCCTAACGTTGGTCATTTTTTCCTAATACAAGTGTATTTACAAAGTAAAAACAATTATCAAAATATAAGCATTCTATATAAAAGCAGTGGAAATATTGCAAAAACTTCTTAAAAGGGCAAAATATTTGCTGAAATAAAGGTCTAAGAAAAACTTCAAAAGTATTTCATGGCTTATCTCAAAACACCTTTGACAACTACTCAGTTTTAAAAGCATGACAACAGGAGTGAGCTATAACTATATAGTAGATTGTTCCTAAGCTTCCTACAAATCTAAACTTTTAAGTTTGCCTTATAAATATGTCATTCTCATTAATATCAGAATGTATTATAATTAGTTGTCTCTTCTCAGCACATAATAGGATTTAATACAGGTTTATATCTGTATACTTAACCGTTGTAGCAAGCCCAGTGAAGTGCTGTATATCCATGATTGTCTGTTATGGCTGGATTTGCATCCACAGATGCTGCTGACTGCAAAAGGGCTCCAAGAACACCAATATGTCCACAGGCAGCTGACAAATGTATAGGTGTCCGGCCCCTGCTATCCCGAAGTAAGCACTTAGCACCGTGTTGAAGTAATGCATCTACACATTCTTCATGGCCAGTAACTGCCTGAAAGAATAATAATTTACATCTAGTCAAATATATTATGTTAAACACTACATGCCAACTTTAGCTAATTAAAAAAATTTCAAGTCCATACTCCCCATACCCTTCTATCAATTAAGGCCATTTATCATTTTCTGAGTAATTCTGTATTTTTATTGGAAGTGGTTTAAAAATTCAGTTAGTGGGGGGTGGGGTGGGTATATTCACACCTAATGGGTACAGTGTGCACTGTCTGGGGGCTGGGCACGCTTGTAGCTCTGACTAGGGCAGTGCAAAGGCAATATATGGAACCTAAACGTTTGTACCCCTGCAATATCCTGAAATTAAAAAAACTCAGTTAAAGCAACAACTTTGTCAAAACACAAGTTGTACAAAAAACAGGAAGAGAGAAACTTGTAATTCAATGAAAATAATATTTCAAAGGTAAGAAAGATAAAAATGTATTAAGAATCGGTAAGATAATGGGAAAAAGTCAAACGGACATTAATTCTACTCAAGGTTTTAAAATTTTGTTCTAACATTATCGTTCTCTGGATTAAGTTGTACTTTGTGATTGTTCAAAATTAGCATTTAAAAACTAAGATACTAAAGGAAATAGTAAAGATTACTTCATAAAAAATTTAATGGAGAAAAATAAACATAACCTAGGTTCAGTTCGAGGTAATATGAGGTCAGAAAAGGTTTTTGAAAGGAAATGAGAATAATTTTGCTTACCCCTCTATGTAGTGCTGTCCTCCCCCATTTATCTTTGGCATCTACATTTGCTCCTTTGTTTAGCAGTGAGTAAACACAGTCTGTGTGCCCATTAAGAACAGACAGCATCAGAGGCGTTCTGAGAAACAACAGGAATAGGTTTATGCTATCACTTAGGACTATATTCTATGGTTTTCTAAATATGCCTTTTGTGACACTAATTTAATGTATACTTAAATTAAAAAACTATGTTTGATGTTACTCAGTTACATACTATGAAAGACTTACTAAAATAGGAGCAAAAGTATGAAGATTAACAATCATTCTAAAAATAATTTAAAAATTATTGAAACTTACTGTCCATTTCCATCTTGAATGTCTACTGCATTCTGTGGTTCTGCGTTTCCTATTAATAGCCGTAAGCATTCTGAATGACCATTAGTTGCTGTAAAGTGAAATTTTAAAATTTCAGTAATTATATATAATGATAAAATAGAAAATGTCTACCTGAGAGCATATCTTCTAGAATTTAATTTTGGGATAGTTTCACTGAATTTAGTATGCAAGAATGAAAACTATAGGTACAAAGAAGGTTTCTATTGCCTTTGGTTATTAAAACTGAATTGATATAAATTCTTCATGGCAAATCATGGAAGTCAGGCTGCTTACAGCACCCATCCTTAATCATCTGCCTTGTTAAACAAAGAATGCTCATTTTATTTAGTTCTCTGGCAATGTGGTCAGGAAGAGTGGCTTGCCTCTAGTCAAGGGATGATACCATGATTAGACCAAGTCAATCATAACCACTCCATTCGCCTCAGACAGTGATCAGTTTTGAGGTGAGCACATGTTTGAGACCTGACCACTGAAAGGCTCAGTAGTCTAGAAGGCTTCTAGGAAATCCTTTTATCCCTGACAATGAACCCCTACCCTTTTTCTTTTCTCATTTTAGACACGATCCTGTAAAGTAGCAGCAACCATTTGTGACATGAATGCAAAGGCAAGAGAATAGAGAATGGTCCAGAGCTCTGGCACCACTGCAGAATCAACCAACCCTGGAACTGTATCTATCTTCAGGCATTTTACGTGAGAGACTAAATGCTGGTCACTTAAGCCACTTTTAAAGTACTCTGTTACTTAGGGCTGAAAGAATTTCAAATGAGATATATATATATATAGTAAAAGAAAAATGATACATCTAAAGAATATATTTGTAAATCCAAATGCATAAAATGGGTAATAGTACAGAAGTAGCTTAAAGAAAACAGAAAAATTTTAAAATAAATCCCCTGCAAAATTCAGGTCCTACTCATATATAATGAAGTTTGAAGTTTAAAAGAAATATTTAAGAAAAATATATTTTGCATATAATGATGAAGAAAGCAATGTCTATCACTATTCCTCCTAAGTAAAAGATGCCAAAACTGGTGAAAGCAAGCTAGGTGCTGAATATTCTATTAATATAGTTCTTTTTTTTTGAGATAGCTTGAGTGCAGTAGTGTAATCACAGCTCACTGTAACATCGAACTTCTGGGCCCAAGGGATCCAACCGCCTTAGCCTCTCGAGTAGCTGAGACTACAGGAGCACATCACCATGCTCGGATAATTTTCCTTTTCTTTTTCCTTTTGTTGTAGAGACCGAGTCTCATTCTATTGCCCAGGCTGGACTAGGACTCCTGGTTTCAAGTGATCTTCCCATCTTGGCCTCCTAAAGTGCTGGGATTACAGGCATGAGCCACTGTGCCTGGTCTCTACAGTACTTTCTGATAGCTGTATTATTATAAATTTTAAGTTATTAATTATGACTTGTGGCTCAAAATCACTACCCCTCCCACCCTAGCCCAATCTGTATGCTGCACTCTGCCAGCAGTTCTTATAAAACTTGGGGATGGTTCAAGGAGATCCTATTTGGCCCATCATTTTAAAAATCACAGTGCACAGTAGCTACTGATAAGTATTTGTGTCCTATAAGTTCAACATCAAACACCAGGCTTAGCATCACCATGGGGATGTGAAGGTTAACCTCTAGAAAAAAAATCTCAGTGTTCTTTTCATGACTTAGGAATAATAAGATGTTCCCTAGCAGACTTCCAAGTCTGAAAGGCATCCATATAACCAAGGCTTGCATTTATTGAAAAGGCAGGCACTAACAGTATCCTGGCTCTCTTTTTGTAGGTAGGACTTATGCTGGACTATATGGCATCAGCCAGCTACTGCTGTAGTGTCTTAGCTCAATATTTATCTATTAGGAGTATAACTACTCCATAAAGCTTTAAATTAGTTCTGCCTATAATCTGTTGCAACATAATTCTTCTAGTTGTAGACTGATATATACATATTTGTATTTATATTTTATTTTTAAATTTTTCTAGAGACAGGGTCTCGTTATGTTGCCCAGGCTGTACTCAAACTCCTGAGCTCAAGTGATCCTCCCATCTCAGCTTTCCAAGTAGCTGGGAAGTAGCTGGGACTTGGAAGTCAACTTTGTAGACTGATATATAACAACTTTTTTTCAGAATAAGATAATAGAAAGTGATAGCATTTTAACCTCTTGTTCAAACCATGAAGTGCGTGCGCGTGTGTGTGTGTGTGTGTGTGTGTGTGTGTGTGTGTGTTTGTGTGTGTATATCTCCATCATTAAAATATTTATCTCTGAAGCCTGCTTGATAGTTTTGAAAGGCTGCTCTGGGAGCAACGGTGGGTGTGTTTAATCAATAGTCTTCTAAAATGCAAGCTTCCCCCAAAAAACTAGAAATAAAATCCAAGATGTATATTCAAATGTATTCTTAAGGTCACTCTATAAAAACAGACTAAATGAACTGAATCTAATCACATAAAGATAGCCTACTGGGGATACGAAAAATACTTGCCTAAGATTTCTTCAATTACACCAGTCTTGGTTATTTAAAATGAATACTACCTTGTAGTAATTAATTCCTGTAGATAGTTGTGAATCTGCATCTACTAGTGATATACAGCCAGTACCAAGTCATTTCAATGACTTGGTTATAGATCTTTGCATTTATAATATATCTGCTACTTCATAAATCACAACATCGAGTAGTTCTTGCATAAAGTAGGGGTTCTATAAGTCTGTCTGAATAAATGTTTAATGCAGTACACTGGTAAAATAAGTCAAAATGCTTATAAATTGTTAAAGAACTTCAGAAGTTAAACTATTACATAAATGTAATTTCTAAGGCAGACAATGATTTTTTAAGTGATTACAGTCTTGCTGTTGATTTTCCCCCAAGAACACAATCATTCAACCATTTAAAGTAAAAAACTTTAAGATAATTACTAGCAATACTATATACTGGAAATAGAAAAAGAGAAGAATATTAGATGGTGGCAAATAAATCAAGCATAATATTTGGCATACCTGCTGCATGTATAGGTGTTCTCTTCAAAATGTAATCTTTTACTAAAATTGAGGCTCCCTGATTAATGAGTACATCCACACATTCAACATGGCCCTTAAATGCTGCAAGATCTAAGGGTGTTCTTCCACTACTATTTCTCACATCAAGATCTAACAAAGACTGTACCAACACCTCCAATGCTTGATGGTGACCATGATAGGCCTAAAAATAAATAAAAATATAAATTAAAAAAATATATATTTAGACTGACTTTCCAAATAGTTTAAAAACTGTAAATAAGCAAACTTATCTTCACATTATTTTATTTGAGATAATTCAAAACTTCAGTACTCAGAATTCAGAAAGTTAACTATACATTTTTCTAACAATAAACATAGTAGTCTACAATGTTAGGGAACAGGTATTCTTCAAATAATAAAAGTTCAAATGACAGGTAATCTTTTTATGAATACACAATGCTTGGTTCATGGCAGAAAACTCAATGGATGTGTGACATGAATTAATTTAAAGCTTTGATTCTAAGTCTATGATACCAAAGCCTACCTTTTCAATCACAGTTCAGTGCTCTACATTAACTCCAGAGAGGGCCAGCAACTTGAGTTGAGTCAGTGCTTGAATCTTCTGATTTTTCAAATTAAAGTGACTACCCCTACACCTCATAATGTGCTATAGCTCAAAAATAAGCATTTCTTTTAGGAAAGAAATACTTATTAACTGAGCTGTTTGAGTATCTGCCACATACCAGGCATTTTCCTAACTATATAAGAGTAAGGATTGAAGATTTGTCAGACTGAAGCCCCCTTCTTTACCCAGTCCGATAAAGGGGCTTCCCAGATAATTCATTTCAAAATCCAACATGTCAACTGAGCACATATTATTTACACTGGACTAGATGCTGAGCAGGACATGAAGTAATAATAAGCTTCAAGGGACCATAAAGCCATTTCTTATGGAAAATACCAGCAAGAGATAAATTTGCTGTGGGCCTTACTGATCTCTTTGATGTTTCTGTGGTAGAAGGGTTGACTATCACAAGCTTGACTACCTCAAAGATTAAAGTGACTGTTGATTACAGAATTCTACGGTTCTCAGACCACATTTAACTTTGCTCCTCAATACCAGGTCAATGAAATTATGCTATTAAAAGAATGAACTCTGAGGAACCCCACAATATATGTAGATGACTGCATAAAAAGGAGAGAAAATAAGGATGACAAGGAGCCATGATGATTTGCCATAGGACTCTTCCTCTCACAATGTCCTTGTATAGGATGGAGAGGAGCCTGTATGTCTAGAAGCAAGACATGAATAAAGGCCAGTTTCCCTGAGCCTCTGGCCAGTATGTTTTCACTGCACTGAGCTGTCCTGAATGGGAGCATGTGGAACGAAAAACTACTTCAAGTAACTTCTGAAAACCTCCTAGAGATAGATACAAAATGCAAAAGTGGTGGCGTAATCACATTTCACTGAGCCTAATTACTAAATTACAAAATTTCCATTTCAGCTTAAAAACACTATTCAATACACCCTTATTCACAGCAGCACTTATTCACAATAGCCAAGAGATGGAAGCAACTCAAGTGTCAAATGCCAGATGAATGGATAAACAAAATGTGGCATTTCCTTAACAATGAAATATTATTTATTTAGCCTTAAAAACGAAGGAAATTCTGCCACATACCTCAAGATAGATGAACCTTAAGGCAGGTGAAACAAGCCAGTCACAAAAAAAGAAATACTGTATGATTCTACTTAAATGAGGTATCTAGGTTAGTCAAATTCATAGGAACAGAAAGTAGAACGGTAGTTGCCAGGGGCTAAAGGGAGGGGGAAATACAGAATCATTTGTTTATTGGGTACAAAGTCCCAGTTTTGTAAGATGAAAAGATTCTGGAGATTAGTTGTACAATAATGTGAATATATTTAATACTATTTAACTGTAGACTTAGAAATGGTCAAGAAGGTAAATTTTGTGCTTTTTTTTTTTTTAACCACCACACGAAAAAACCTGACCCCAAAAAAAAGTAATTGAGAGAGAGGAAAAAACCACTTATCAATGTAGAGTGCATTGTTAATGTACAGGCACAAAAAGAGAAACTTGCCAAATTGGGGGGTACGGAGCCCACAAACGTGAAATTTCTAAAGAAACATCATTAAGCTAGTGAGAGAGTCCTACAGACTGCAAGACTTTTGGGACCCTTTAACATGCTATTTGTTGAATCTCCACGAGGGGGAAATAATCTGGCACCTTGTAAGTGGCTCAAGAAATGACAGTGCTTTTATTATGGTCAGAATGATGATGACCATGCAAGAACATCTAGTCATCTGCTCAGACTTCACTTCTTGCCACCAATAAGCTATTTTCTCCATGCTGGCTTTGCCTTTTCAGACTTCTTTCTATGCAAGTCTAGGAGAGGTGACAGTGTTTTCAAGGACTCAAAAGGCAAGGAAGCAGAAAGCTTCAAGAATGCCTTCTTAGTTATTTAGAACATGATAAGAAGTACTAGTGGGGAGAAGGGGGCAGAAAGAACAAATAATCCAATGTATGTGTATCAGTGTTAGAACATATGCAAGGAGAATATTAAGATAAAAAATAATAGTACATATGAAAAGAAATAATTAAATGGATCACTGAACTTGTAGTGATCTACATTAAATTAGGGATACATCCTTATAAGCATTTTACTATGTTTAAAATGAGACGTCTCACAAACAGCTAGTGACCTCGTCTCCTGATTCTCAAAGTCCCCTCTGCCCTCCCCAACTGTAATATGCTTTGTTTCAAAAATAAATTTTTTCAATATAGAAAGAGCTAGATTGAGCTCTACTTGAAATTTCCTAAGGTAATTCATTCCCTTTAAAGAATTGTCACACTCTTCCCTAACCTTTTCAGTGACTGACACTGAGAGGACAAATTCAAAGGAATACCAAGGACCAAAGACCACTGTTTACACACACAACACACACACACACATACAAACGCAAAAACCAGAAAACAGTACATTAAGAATTCTCTGAATTAAAAAAGTTCTTAAACTTTGAACTATGATAACTATTACACACACCAAAAGTTCATGGTACTAGTTTGAGTCAACACAAATAGGTATTAGACATTTTCAGTAAACTAGCCATCAAGTTGCTATGAAGGTAGTACTCACAGCCAAGTGTAAAGGGCTTATTGTTGCTCTATTATCTGAATCACTCAGCATATCTGTCCCCGAGGTCTCCATTAACTAAAAAAGAAGAGGCATTTTAAATGTCACAAAGATATACTTCAGCAATTTTTCTCCCCACCTCCCAGTTCAAATCCATTTACAGTATAAATTGATAACTCAGCAAGTTCATAAAACAGGATCATCACCAAAGTGTGGTAAGGACTATGGAATAAGAGCTTTGAGGAAGTGCTATCAACTAAGTTTGGGGGAAATGCTATTTAACTATCGCCAAGTAAACACCTTCCCTCCCTCTGCATACATGATTTCTGTCACTATCTTTGCACCTATGGATATGTAAAAACAGCTGTGGCTCTAATGAGACCAAAGAAATAAATATAATATTCTAACTGGCAGAGGAAAAATTGACTAATACTTACAACATCTAAAGGAGTTTCACTTGCAATCTGAAATAAAGGTTAAAAAAATGAAAATATTTAGTTTAGAAAGTATTCATATATATAAGGTCTCTAATTAACATTGGGCTTTGTTAACTTCTATTCAAAACCTGTGCTTCCTTTGCCTCCAAGGATATTAAGTCTTTTAAATAAACAATTTTACATTACAAAAGACCACAAATCTACATACATAGGTCTAAAATTTTAGCCTGAAGATCCATAATAACCTAAGAGAATATGTTATTTTTGCAGTAGGATTCTAAGTGCTATATTCAATATGTCAACCTTCTTTTTCTTTTATATACACTCTTCTTGAATTTTATTTCCCTTTGAAGGGAAGCAAAGTTTAATATAATTTATAAGGTAAGTCTAAATAAGAGTATCTTTAACCTAAAGCACTGGTTACACACGTGAGTAGTTTTTAACTCGCCCCTTACTTTCCTTCTGGTTTGGCAAAGTGGGGTGAACGGTATGTATATTCCCAAAAGAGACCACAGTTGAAATAAAAACTTCCTTTGCAGAAGTAGAGTCTCCCTTATTAGAAGGGATTGTGAATAAATGGGCCTTTCAAACGTCCCTAAATGTGAGGAGGAGACATTCCTCTCATAGGGACTTTTATTTCTTACATAAGACATGGTTATAGTTCTTCAGAAATTCATGAAAAATATTTATTTAAAGGGGTAGGAGAAGTAAATGCTATAGACACAGACATGGGTTAATAATTAGTCCTCTACAGGGATCTACTTTTATCCTTTCTCCTTTCTTTTTTGAAAGAGAAAAGGGAATAAGAGATATTTTACTAAGGCAAGTATAAATCTTAGAGCTATATAGATTCTGAATATGTTAAAGGGCAAAACAGAATTTGTTTCTTGATCCATTTATTTTCATTTCTGTTACATTATTAAACTATAAACTCACATTAGTCCTTCCACATGAATTCAGTAATCTTACCAGCTGAAGACATAGACGGTGACCATAAGCAGCTGAATAATGAACTGCATTGTATCCCTGCTTATCACGAATCCCTGGATTTGCATCGTTTCTTAGTAAGTATTCCAGGCACCTATATACAGTAACAACATAGTACAAATTCTAAATCCTGCATTTTAACCAATGATAAAGAGAGAGACTGAAATTAAAACTGACAATTTTTCTTATGCTTAAATAATGTAAAATTCATAAATATACCTATACTATAATAATCTGTCATTAAATGACATTAAAGTATCATAAAAATACAAATGAAATGTTCATAAAGAATCTTGATTCAAAGTGGATACCTCTAAAGTCTGTCAGAAGGCTCAGTATACTCCAAGGCTCTTCTATACATAGTCACTATCTATGGCACCACCTACTCCATTCAAACAATGTTTGATAGGATTTAAACTCCTAGTGGTGGTGATCATACAATGTTGGTAACATTACTGCTTATCTATCTAGAACACAGAATGAGTATAATTTCTCATCAGGAAGCTCAAGAAAGGATGTTTTACCAACCCCCAAGAAACCAAGGTCAGGATTCAATGAACCAAATAACAAGACTGAAAGGTGTATAAACAGAATAAAAGTGGTATGAAGGTGAGATGAACAGCCTTCCCGTAAGAGACACTTCATTTCTGTACTATTAATATTAAAATGAGGAAAATAATATAAAAAAACACTACAAGGCTCACAATTTATTTTAATTTTAATACATTTTGTTACCATAGCAAAAAAAGAGATACTCAATTAGAAATGAAAAGACTTGCCTCTAGAATTAGTTTGCTACCAGTGATCTTGGGCAAATCATTTCCCCTTTATGGTAAAATGTCCTCTGTTAGGTGGGAGTGGGAAAGCCAACTTAATAATCTAAAGTCTACTCATGTTCAAATTCCAAGTCTATAGTTATCCAGTGATAATTTTTCTAGTATTTCAATATGTCTACCCAAATAATTAGTCACACTATCAGGGGAAAGAATTCTACAATGAAATACTCCTTGTTAAAAATTCAAGTTTCCAAAATCACACTGAAGTTATTATATAAAAAACAAATGAAAAGGAATTCTAAAGCAATGTAACTGATCTTTTAGTAACTCTGTCTCATATACATATGAGGGCCATTCTTTCAGTGCTAACCTTTATTTCTTCAACGCCAAATTGCTTAAAACCCTTTATATCTCTTAAGAATTACTTTCAGACATTAATATAATATCTTCAATGGTAGCAAATTTTCATCCTTTTAAGCAAGATTTTGATATTTATGAACAGTTGAGATTCTCTGGAGTCAAGCATAATAAATGAGATCATTAAACTGGTTATTACTATGATAAAAAACAAAGCAAAGCCCAAATCTGGCTCTAAAGTAATAAGACTGGTTTTTTAGGAGTTTCAAAAACTAGCTCTGAGGGCATGTCAGTAAAAGTTAGTGTTTCAGGCAGTGTGTAAGCTCTGTTTATACAGTCTTCTTAGGTTCCCAATTCAGGACAGTGCTCACTAGGATGCAGAAAAGGCACGCAGCTCTGTAGGACGGTTTCATTACTTTATAGGCACAAGGGCATTAAAAAAAATCTTGCAAGTTCTCTGGATGTTAGTGATAAAACAAAAATGGTTCTCCCTTACTGAGACCTGAGTACAAGACAGATTCTATCAGTGGAACAAACTATTTTAAGATAACTCACTGATACATGAGTACTGAAGAAAAGATTTATTTAAGGAAAGCAAAACAAGTAGGTAAGTTCATGTTTACTTTCTAAAGTGGGAGAGTATGTCTCAACACATTATTTATAGTGATTACTTTCAAGTTTACAGTGCTAAATGGTTTAAAAGAATGTAATTGTTATTCCTGCAGTAGTTCTTACCAAATTGTATTATTTCTTTAATTTTCTACATTCACATTATTCAGATGCTTGGGCTCATGTAACAAAAGAAAATCTAAGTTGATTTATACTAATAAAATGTCTATTTGTACGCCTTTTAGATTTTGCTAAGCAATATAAATTTTCATAATTACTTTGTGAGATAAGCTGGGTATTATCTTTAACAAATGAAAAAAATTACTGACATTCGGGAAAGTTAAATGACTTGTCCCAAATCCTTTGGCTAGAATATGGTGAATCAAGGACTAAACCTTGGGTCTTTTACTCTTCATCTATTGTTTTTTCTATGCTCCCACAAAGCTTCAGCACAACAGTGATAATTTAACCTAGGTATTTATAAAATACTGAACAAAATTACTTGATCTTGAAAATATAGGCTTCAATTTTAATTTGTAAATGGGGAAAAAGGAGAGTCTATTCTAACTGTTTTCCTGATTATACATTTATTAATATTTACATATGCTCATTTTATAAAACCCAATTAAGAAATGAAGATTCTTCATTGTTTATTTCTGTCCCCTGAAGTTAAAATATGTATACAAAATCTGGAAGAATATTTATAGCTAAATAATGAACTATTCTTATTGTTATATCAACATGTTAGACAAATTAAGTATCTTCACCTCAAGTAACACATAAGTTAAATCGGAGTGCATTTCAACCTATTTAAATTTCTCCTGCTCTTCGTCTATCACTCAAGAAACTGTACCACTTTGAGTTCTTCCCCCTCCCCCACCTCCAGTCCCTCACTTGGAGTTCTGATGCAAGTTCAAGTCCATGTGTCCCATGGCTGGTCAGAGCCCTGGGTAAGGAACACTCAGCCCAGGAAAAGGGATATGGCACTGTCATTCCCAGAGGCACTCCCTCCTCTCTACTCTTCCACCATGGTGTACAACAGTTTCTGTTTGGGGTTGGGGTGGGGAAGCATAGTTTTAGAAATCCAGCTAACCCAACCCAGAGAGGTTAAGTAACTTGCCCAAGGTCCCACGGTAAAAGGCAGAGCCTGTATCAAACACAGTGTTGTCTTATACACGTATATGAATTTAGCAAGGCTGCTGAATTTAAGTCATGTACAAAAGGCAAATATATTTTTCTATATACCACCACAAACAAAAGGAAATTTAAAGACAGATCTGACAACAGAAATATCAAACACATAGTAATAAATCTAAGGATTACAAAATCTCTACACAAAAAAACTGCATATTTCCACTTATATAAAGTTAGAAAACAGACAAAAATAAACAACGCTATTAGAAGTCAAAATATGATCCCATTTCATAAGAGCTGCTATGGTCTGAAAGTTTATGTGTTCCCCTCCTCCATTCATATGGTAAAATTCCAAGCTCAAGGTGATGGTATTAGGAGGTGGTGCCTTCTGGAAGTGATTTGGTCATGAAGGCAGAATCCTCAAGAATGGGATTAGTGCCTTTGTAAATGAGGACTGAGGGAGCTCTTTTACCCCTTCCACCACATTAGGACACAGCAAGAATACTCCCTCAACACTGACTACAGCCGTCAAAGCAAACACTGAATCTGCCAGCACCCTGATCTTGGACTTTCCAGCTTCTGGAACTGTGAGAAAATTTCTGTTGTTTATAAGCACCCAGTTGTTAGTATTTTACTATAGCAGCCCAAATGGACTAAGACAAGGAAATGGTACTGAGAAGTAGGGGTGAGGCTGTAACAAATGTCTTAAAATTTGGAAGAGGTTTTGGAACTTGGTAATGGATAGAGGCTGGAAAAGTTTTGAGGGGCATACTAGAGATCACACTGCAAAAACCACATACAAATTATATGATACAGAAAAAGCTATAGAAAGGCATATAACAGGGCTTTAACTCTGATTAAGGCTATGAGACATGAGATGACCTATATACACACACAGAAATACAAGTGTTAGTGATGGTTACCTCAGGACAGTTGGTATGAGGAGGATTTCTTCCTTTTTATAATCAGGAAAAACAATTCCCTACCTTCCCTTTCTCTTATATATACTATACATAGGTGTCGGGGAGACCCTTACCATCTGGCTTAAAGCAAGCCCCACTTCTCTTCAAATGGCAAAGAGAACTTTATTTATTAATATTCAATATGTTTAATATGTTTCTTGTGATAGCAACCATTTATGTGTTTGCTAGGTTCTTACATGATGTGAAATAGACACTTCAGAGGATTTGCTGACTCATGATTGTCTACAGAGAATGAATACAAACCTCAGTGACTAGAAGAATGAGCATAATGAGTCAGGAAAAATTTCATGTAAAATACGTAAAATTTCATGTAAAAGGCAGAAATTGTGATACTGACAGGGGATTAGTAAAAAAACATTAAAAAACAAACAAGCAAATGTATAGTATTGAATAATAATAATTTGAAGCAATGGGGAATTCATTTCTTCTTTTAGAAAAATGTTTTACTCTTGCTTTGGCAGAAGTATGACTTAATCATGCCAGATTCTCTTATTACCCAATCTACTCCTGGGAATTAAATCCTTAAGAATTTGGAAAAATAAATCAATCCTTTAATGCCACTAAATTTAAGCCTTCAAAACAACTGCTTATTAAAAAGCTGCCTCTGGTACCCTAGAATGGTTATTATGACTTATGCCTTCAGAAGGTTCCCAAGGAACAAATCACTGAATCAATAAATGCTGGCATTAGACAGAGTCTCTGGGATTCTGATACTTAAAAGACAGGAAACAGAGGATCCAAGGAACAGTGCTAGATTCTCTTATAAACAGTCTCATTTACTTTTCCCTAAAACTCTGACAAGCAGGTTTCATTTTAATTTTACAAATAAACTTTTGCTTAGCAATTACTTGCTCAGGCTCAAACAGGTACAAGACCCTAAGATTTAATCCGGGCCTTTCTGATCCCAAAGCTCATGTTCTTTCCAGTACATCAGGCTGTTTAGATACTGAGAAGTACATGTTTCAATAATAAAAGTCATTAGCCTACTTGCTCAAAACAGTTTATATTATGTAAAAAAACTAGTGATTTAATTCATTTTAGCACTAGTGCTTGTGTATAGAAAAAGTAGACTGGCTTAAAATGAAACCACAAAGCCCCAACACTATGGGTTGAACACTATGTTATTCTTTTTTTTCTTTTAATAAGAATTCAGGTTTAATACATGTGTCTAAGGGCAGGAGGACCACAGTGTAATCTGTGTGTGGGGAGGGAGACGGGAGAGAGGTATGGAGACAATCTCTTAGTGGACTTTAGATCATTGTACCCAATAACCAATCTGGAAGTACTGGTAAAGGACTATAGATGGTGATAAATGCCATTTTAGGTATAACTTATTTTAAGAAAATCTATAAATCAAATCCTGGTACTGGTAAAGGACTACAGATGGTGATAAATGCCATTTTAGGTATAACTTATTTTAAGAAAATCTACAAATCAAATCCTGAAATTATGAAATTGATAAATTAAGGATAATCTACTTATCTAAGTTTAATAAACTATTTTCTGACTTATAGTCTTTAACACAGATTTTCTTTAAATAGCTACTATCCAAAAACGTACTTCAAATAATTTGACTTCTCCCAAAACCTATCCACACCTAACTTTTCTGATATATATGAAATTGTATAAAATGATATATTCTTGCAAATACAAAGTACATTTTATCTTACTAGTGTCTTCAAGATTAGAATTTTAGCCACAAATCCAATGTAACAATATGTTACTTATAAAAATGGCTTTGTCTCAGAGCGGGGGAGATGATCAAACAGAAATGGCTTTGAAATTAGTTACAGAATGTATAATAAAATAACATTTGTAAATAATACCAGTGAATTATACTTTTTATTTTGAGGGCAAAAAGTAAATATGAAAAACCAATGAAGTAATTCTACATTAAATGCAACTTCCTTGAAGAATATTTTATAACATCTTTTCCCAGAAACCATTATTTATTTTTCCCAATGGTATTTTTACTTTTCACTGACCCAGACACAAGGAGAATACCAGGCATGAAAGAGCTTTTTTCTGGCTTCAATGAGTTTATTTTCTTCCAAGAAGAAACAAAGTGTTATAAATGGGTTTAACAGCTTTAGGTGGATATTACTTATGAAACAGTTTATGCACCACTTATTCTTTTGTTTTTACTCATTCATTCTTGGCCAACATTTACTTACTCTGTCATCTAATTTACTTATTTAAGCAATACCTAGTATCTACGATGTGCCAGATTCTGTGAGTTCAATTACTATCTTTTTGATACCAATTTATAAAGATTCTTTGCAAATTTTAACTCTCTACCTCTGAAGGATACTTGTATTCCAATCTCTTCTCAATCTTCTGATGACATTGTTCATCATCCCTCCTTTCTCCCTTTCCCCATGATATACCCAAGGCTTCAACCTCTGAGAAGTCAGATGGAAGAAAACATGGAAGTGATATTAAGATGTCCTTTTGGCAGGGAGGACAAGAAGGGAACTTTGTCTTTCTTCTACCAGATAAGTCAGTAAGGCAGGTTGCTGAGTAGAATAGGTGTAATAACTGTGATTTAGGAATAATTACAAAACCAATTTATTTCCTAAAATAGGGACCCCACAGAAAGATAATCAACGAAAAATACAAAAAGGAAAAATAAATTTTCAATAAAAACAGCCATCCATATGGAAGATGCCAGTTTATAGAAATAATAATCTTTTACTCTCACCCATATGATACTTACTTGCCGTCTGTGTCTGAAGTAGCTGCATAGTGCAGGGGTGTGCAGCCTCTTTCATCAAGGTCATTCACACTTGCTCCTGATCCCACAAGAGCAAACAGGCACTGGTAATTGCAGTTGGCAGCAGCATAGTGCAGTGGAGATCTTTTGTGTCCAAGTTAATAGAAGAAAGATAAAAGCCAGGGACAGAACTAGTAAACAAGAGCATAGCTGACTTTTCTTACTCCACCCAATTACAAATATGTATAGTGAGCCTTAGATTGACTTCTGCCATATACTAAGTCTTGTGGAGGGATGGACATAAAGCTAGAAGGAGAAAGTAAGGTGGCAGAGAACCTTCAAATATATGAAATAAGATGGAAACATAGTTAAATTATTTCATGCTCCCCAGACAGTAGCAATCCCAATCCTTTGAGTGAATTACAAACAAACTTCATATTCTGCTCAGAAACTTGAAAACTTTTATTTTAACAACGTTTCCTCTATACTAATAAAATGTTCCACAGTACAGAGGTAGTTGTCTCTGTTCATGTCTTAGTAGATAAATAAAAGAGAAAAAAATAGAAAAAATATTTTTTAAAAGCCATTAACCTTGAATTACTTCCAAGCCTCTAAACTCAGAATGTTTCAGAAAGCCCTCTTTGTTATTTGTATAATAGAATGCTCAAAGTATTACAAATTAACTAACATAAACTGAATTAAAATATAATCATAAAAACAAATTATCTATACAAATGTTGCATTTTAAAACCAAAGAAAGTGACTTTTGACTTTGTGGGTCATTAGTTCTTTCCATTAGCAGGCTTATGAGAGCAGTCTATTCTTCAAAGTAATGATGGGGTCAACCAGTTTTTTCTTTTCTTCTATTCATTTCTGATTTCCCACCATACATAATTCTTTTTACTTCTCTTCTGAACTGGTCCAATCACATGCACTGACATACATTTATACATTTCTTCCTGATATACACCCTTTCCTGTCCTAGGTTTTCATATGTATAATCCTCAAACTGTTGACACGCATAATTTTGCTTGTATCGCCAACTCTATCTTTCAAACTAATTCAAACTGCCTTCAATTCTTTCCTGCATGGTTCTAATGCACACTGTGTCAATTCCTACTAAAAGTAACTTTATGTAGCTTTAAATACTGCTATCACAAATGCTAGTAACAATGAGGACTGAACAGTGAGAGAGCACATTGGCTGAATGACTACAAAGACTGTCATTTCACAGCTGCCTTCTTGCTGTGAAATACTCGGTGGGATGTGTGGATGTATGTGTATGTGAGATTTATATAGAAGAAGAGAAAGAAACACTAACACATATAACCTATTTCCTCCCTCTTACGGGCTCTGTAACAAGATGTGCATAGTAGAATCTCTCACAAAGAAATGACTTGGGGGAAAAAAACAATAAAAAAACCACCCCAAAAAACAAACAAACAAACAAAAAAGCCCAAAAATAAAGAAAAAAGAAAAAAATGAGAAAAAAAAAAAAAAAGAAACAAACCAAAAAACCCAAAGAAAATAAAAGAAAAAAAAATTACTTGGGGAAAGGAGAATTCTTTTACTGTGCTCTAGGTATAATGAGTCTCTTGAAGGAAAACTACTACGGGGTTTTACATTTCCATGGTCATAATTATGGGAGGGGGAGAAATGATAAGTATAGAGGGGCCAGGCACAGTGGCTCACATCTGTAATCCTAGCACTCTGGGAGGCTGAGGCAGTTGGATGGCTTGAGGTCAGGAGTTCAAGACCAGACTGAAAAATTTTGAGACCCTATCTCTACTAAAAATAGAAAGTAATTAGCCAGGCATGGTGGTGCACAACTGTGGTCCCAGCTACTCAGGAGGCTGAAGTAGGAGGATCGCTTGAGCCCAGGAGTTTGAGGTTGCTGTGAGCTAGGCTAATGCAATGGCACTCTAGCTTGGGCAACAGAGCGAGACCCTGTCTCCCCCCCCACCCCCCCCAAAAAAAGAAAACTGTGAATGAGAACAAATATTTAGAAGTTACAGACTTTACTTGGGACTCTCAGTGAATTATGATCACAATGCAAAAGACGCTGAATTGTTCAGTTAATTCTCAGAAGCCAGTTATAATGTTGAGCAAATCATTAATAAAATTAGGCTCTCTAGAGGAACTATTATCATATCATACCTCCCAAATTTGTCTTTTTTGTTGAAATCTGCACCAGTATTCAGCAGAAGGTTTAGGCACTCCAAATTCCTATTGAGGGAAAATATAGTTAAAAAACTTAATTGTCAATGATTTTATAATTATATTGGCAGGTTTAAATAAGCACACAAGCATGTTTTTAAATGAGGATAACTATGAGCAAAATGGCATGATTTACATTTTGTGAAAAATAAAACATAAAAATTCATCTTATCTAGAATTTAGAAAGTTATATGTAAACACATACTGGCACACTGATAGGAAATAACAAGTAAGTCATGCTGTCACTGTTTAAATGGAAGACTACATTTGTAAAAGAGATCCTGAGGAGTTTTTAGGAAACAACATGCTTATAATTGAATAGTTTAAGTAGTTTTTAATACTAAATTAAAATTGATTTGAAAAAAAAACCTAAAAATACAGTAACATCCCAAGTCAGCCTTCCCTTATCTTCTCCTATACTATGATGGTTTTCTTAGATGTAAGTTTAGTTAATATTGTAGGAGAGTACATTACATATGCAGGTATTTCTATAATTTAGTTTTTATAAACCTGAATATCAACTTACTATGTTACAATGAAAGCTGTAACTGTCAAGTGATCAGACACTCAAGTCTGTTGTCCCTCTCTCTGTAGGCAATTTACATGGAAGTTAGGTTTTAACTGGAAGGTTCTCTGGTGACCTTGAAAGATCAAGGGAGCCAGTCACACGCTCACAATCCATCTCTACAACTTAGACTGGCCTGGTGGTATTCTTGGCTCAGCACACTTGTCCTCTGAAATCATTTAAAATTTTTAAGGAATTATCATTGGGAATAAAGTTCTTGTAAAATATTCTTTTCATAAATCATGAATCAAATGGCTTATCACAGATAAATCATCAGAAACATTAGATTAGCAGCATGCTTTCAGAGACCAAGAGTTTTAGTTGAAGTTTGTCATTCATTTGAACCAACTGCCTAGTTTACCCTAGTAGCACTAAAACTTAGTACAAAATCTTCCAATCTCAAATTTCCTCTTCCTAGTAAAGGTAAGACATAAACATATCATTTTTCCCCCCTTGAAAATATGATTTAAAAAACCCCACTTAAAGAGTAGTATTATAGTATTATTCAGAACATCCCAGTGTTTTTATGTTCTCATGTTGAGGACATACTTTTAAGAAATCATTTTATTAGTTTTTCACTGATCCAGGGATTACATTCTTTTACAGAAAGCAATAATACTTAGTTTTGTAGGTTAATTCTCTCCCTCCCACTCACAACCTATGACTTAGGTGGAAGAGGATGAAAAAAGTAATTTCTGCCACCTTGGACTTTCTATTCCCAAACCATTCCTGCTATGTTTTGTTTTGTTTTCTATTTTCTAGTAGCCCAGAACTAATAAAGAACAAAGGTAAGAGAAAAATTGCTATGACCAGTTACCTTTTTCTTAAAGAAATAAAAATACTATTAACATACCCTCCAGCTGCAGCTGCATGTAGACAGGTCCTGCCAAAATCATCTGGGGTATCTATATCAAATCCTATAAGAATGAATATGCCTTATCTATTATATAATATTATAGATGTATTACTTTACACTGAAGTATTATATCAAGAATTGTATCTTCCCCTCCCAAATAAAACTATGAGTTCTGAATAGGTAACAAAGTGATTGAAGAGAAAAATAAATTAATAATGTACAATATTACAAAGAAATTACCACTATTAGATTGGGAGTTTTAGGACAAGTACTAAAGTGCTTGTTTAAAAGGTCATAGGATACAATGGAATATTATTTAGCAACGAAAGAAATAAAGCCCTGATACTGATACATGGATGACCCTTAAGAACATTATGCTAAGTGAAAGAGGCCAGTTACAGAAGCCCACACATGGCATGATTACATTTATATGAACAGTTCAGAATAGGCACATTTTATAGACAGAAAGATTGGTGGTTGCTTAGGACTGGAAGAGAAAAGAAATGGAGACTAATTGCTAACGGCATTTCTTTGACAGGGGACGAAGATGTTTTAAAATTGATTATAATGATGGTTAAGCATCCCCATGAATAGATAAAAAATATTGAATTGTATACTCTAAATGGGTAAACTGTATGGTATGTGAATTATATCTCAGTAAAGCTATTTAAAAAAAAAAGCCATAGGTGCTTTGTTACCTGTGAATTATTATTACCACTGAGAAGAGATTTTAACATTTCTTTCATGGAAAACAGGTTAAGTGAATACTTCTGGATGCACACACATTTCAAAAAAATCAAAACAGAATTAACTCACTTAAAAATATCATTAAGAAAAACTCAGAAGTGTCTGTTTCTCTATCTGTTGTAGACAGGGTCTCACTCTGGTGCCCGGGGCTAGAATGCAACTGTGTCATCATAGCTCACAGCAACCTCAAAGTTGTGGGCTCAAGTGATCTGCCTGCCTCAGCCTCCCATGTAACTAGGACTATAGGCTCATCGCCATGCCTAGCTAACTTTTTAATTTAATTTTAATTTTAATTTTTTTTTAGAGACAGGGTCTCTCTATATTGCTCAGGCTGGTCTCCAACTCCTGGCCTTAAGCAATCCTCCTGCCTTGGCCTCCCAAAGTGCGAGGATTACAGGTGTGAGGCAGCATACCCAGCCTGTCTCACTCTATAATGTTAATTTTCACTGGAACTTTCTCATATTTTTTTCAGTAAATGTATGAATGTTAATATACAAAATCTGTTCAACTTTCTTAATCGTCTGAGAAATAGAATATCATTTAAAATCAATCAATCTTATATGTTTAGTAATTTTGTACATTTAATAAGGATCAGTTTTGTAGTAATATTTATAGAAAACCATTAATCTTATTGTTTCAAACCAACTATGATTATAGCATTTTAAACTAGTAATTAGATACTGCATAAATAATTTCACAAACCTAAAAGAAACTGTAGAATGGCTCTTGGTTCTTAAAATGGAAGCTAAGACCAATAAGAAATGCAAATGAAGATATGGTACTTCCATATACAAAGGACAATCCAAGAAGAATAACATCCAACAAACAGAACAGAGGGGAGGAAATCACTAGAAAAAGAAAACATTTTCCAGAGCTAAAGAGAAAAGAGAGTCTTAGAATTAAAGAACTCAACATCTTCTAAGAAGAGTTCATGAATGATCCATACTTGGACCCATCTTTATGTCATTTTGAAAAAGCAGGATAAAGAGATTGTCTTAAAATTTTGGGGGGTCTGGGGAGACATAAGCAAACAAACCAACCCACAGAACTGGTCTGCAAAGGCTCCACTCACCTGAAGAGAGAAGTTTCCTGCAGCAATCTGAAAAACCACTTAAGGCTGCCAAATGGAGAGGAAACATTCCATGTATGCCACGCCTTCATTATAACACAAGAAAAATATAATCATTTAAACAAATTAAAAATAGATCACTTAAGTGAAAGATAACTAGATGAATCAAAATCGCTAACATTTTGGAGAGTCATTTGGCCAAAGGTTGAAGGTGGGCATAACTTATTACCCAGCTATTCTCTCAGAATAGAGTTTTAAAACCTTAGTTAGCACCACTGTTATTATAGACTCTGTTGGGGGGGGTGGGAGGAGGAGGAGGAAGGGGCTGTCCTGTGCATGTAGGCTGTTCAGCAGCATCCCCAGGCTCTAACCACACTAGATGTCAGTAACGTCTTCCTTCCCAAATTGTGACAACCAAAAATGTCTCTGGACTTTGCTTAAGGAGAGAAATTCACTACCACATTGACCAGCCATTGTAAACCATATCTATAAGGCAATATGTTTAAGGACGTTTATTGTAGTAATTCCACAGTAGTGAAAAACTGGAAGCAACTTATGTTTGCAAATAAAAAGAATGAATAAATTGTGAAATCTTTACACATCAATTTATTAATGTCTATAAAATTAAGAGCTACATGTAAAGATATGAAAAAGGACCAAATTTTATATCTACATGGCTAAATCAATAGGTTTAAAAAAATTTTTAAAGTTGCAAAAGGATAGGTACAGTAGTATACCATTTACAGAAAGTAAGAAAAGGTTTAAAATTTGTTAATGAATACATAGAAATGTGATACAAGTATAAAAACATATATAGGAATGATAAACTCCCAACTTAAGTAGGGTATTTACTTTTGCAGAGCATATGCAGAAGAACCCATCCTTCAAACAAAATTTTACACGGAAACTTTAATGTATAAAATAAATAAAAGTGAACTGTTCTGACCAAAGTGGGGGGCAAGAAATCCTTTGTAGCAACAATCAAGGAATCCCTGAACTCTGTACAGCACAGTATGAAAAACCATTATCTAAAGATAGTATTTGGATGGAAAAAAAAAAAAAAGATTTGGTATGTACAGCTTTTGAGTCTTTTAAGTACTTCTATATTAAAAATAAAGAGATCATAATCCACATTTCCAAATGAAATACCTAAAAAAGGGCAGTTCACTTCCTTTTGTGCTTCCCTGTGACAACTATCAGCACCTCGGTAAGTACTACTTACTTTGCAGTGTCAGCACCACTTGTAATAAGAGTGTTGATTAGCAGCTCATGGCCATATCGTGCTGCTATGTGCAAAGGGGTGTTTCCATTCTTATCCTCACAGTCGATTACAGCTCCTGTGACAAAGGACTGTCAGACACTGGACTATACAAAGTCAAACCCATTACATGGAAAGTAAGATAAAAAAAATGCTGTTCAAGCACAAACTAATGAATACACTAATCCTAACTAGATTTCATTCATAGCATATTTATTGGGCCTGGAATTAGAATTACAGACTTTATACTTAAAGTAATTTTGTGAATTAAGCATAAGATTTTAAGAGGTTTTAAACTGATAACAGGGTTCTGGGGTCCAATAAGTTTGGAAACCGATGTATTAAAACAAAATTAAACACATTCCTTTAGGGCAAGACTTTTCATAGCTTTAGCGTGCATACTCTTCTATGTCAGCAAGACTGCATGCAGTGCTTCAAAAATTATTTGATCATGAGCCTATTTGTAGTTTTAACCTGCGAAATCTTAGCACCTACTATCTAGAGGACTACTAAAAAAATAGTTCCTTGGACTACGGCTTGGGAAACATTGATTTAAAGTAATACACTTAAAAGTTCTTTTGAGTTAAAAGTCTAGCTTTCTTAGTACTAATTCAAACACAAAAGAATATAAGTTCAGAAATTAAAATCATAGAATTAGTTTAAAATATTCAAAAGGGGAAAATGATAAATGTATATAGAGTATATACATTAATATATACTACACATTGTGGTAGAAAGGCAGTTTTTTATTTAGTAATATTGAACAAAGTCAACGCTAACTGCTGAAGAAATAATATTTATAATTCAGGGAAACAAAACAAAAATAAATGAAAAACAAATTATGAAAGATACATATACATGGCTTTTATACCCTTTAATATTTGATTTTCATATAATCTGAAATCATATATTAAAAATATACAGACTGCTATGACAAATCCTTAATACCATTCGTTTGGTGGATTTTTTTTTTTTTTACTACATTTAGGAAAAAAAAAACAAACAGAAATACTTTTTACCACTCTGGATAATGGTTTGTGATCTGGAGAATCTACCGTGGAGGGCGGTCATGTGCAGTGGGGTTTTCCCATCTTTACTCTGAAATAAACAAAAAAAACTTTAAATTACTGTTATATCCATAATATGTAATCCTTAGTTTTGTTCTGAATATCCTCTTACATCTTTATTTTCTATAGCTATTACAAACATTAAATTTAATTGAAGCCTATGTAGGTAAAAGAGTTGTTTAAAATTATGAACTAATTTTTTTAGAATGTGTATCATAAAGCACAAATATAAAAAAACTCTATGCCCGCAGTTTATAAATCAGGAGTGATATAGTCAGGATGTGCTTCCCAAATTTAAGACTCAAAATTTCACATTGCTTCAATGTTTTAAGAAACCCTGAATCCCTCCTCAACCAAGGAAAAGTGAGTATCAGAATAAACATCAGCCACTACAGTTCATTAAAAAAACTGTGTATATTATCTATAATTATTTATAAATATTGTTAGCTATTTTCTCAAATCTCTTAAAATAATAAATCAGATTGGCTGGACATGTGTGTATTCCATATAGAAATTCTAAAAGAGTTCCAAATATGAAGAAAAACAACTCCTGAATTAGGTGCTATGTTTTCTTCTGGGTTAGGTAATGTCTTTTCTTCCTTAAAATCTTTTAGTTAATCAAAACATACGTGTGACCAATGCAAAGGAAAGAAACTGTTTTGGAGCTCCTAATGTCACAGCAACATTCAGCATGCCTTCTGTGTCTGTACTAACACTGAAATGTGACAATTTTTCTAAGTCTGTACTAACACTATACAATGCAGATATCCTTAAGAAATCCTTAAGCCATTATGATATTGGAGTACTAGAGCAGTATCATAAATACCTACTTAGGTATTTGTTTCCATAATTTTATATGATTTTTTTCAAACAAACAAACTATACAACTGGCAAGTAATCTTGAAGAATTTCCAATTTTTTGGAGACCCTGTAAGAAAGGAAGGGAAGAGAGACAGAATGCATGCGTGTGTGGGCTCTGGAGTCAGAATAATCTGAGTGCGGATTCTCAGTTTTGTCCAGGAAAGATTTTGGACAAGTTGCCTAACTTCTCTGTGCCTTCATTTCCTCAACAGAAAATGAAGATTATTTCATCTACACCTCATAGGTCTCTGTTGTACAGAGTAAATACAATAAACTTTTTGTGTAAAACACTCATGTAACATACCAGTACTTGTTATATCATTTTAATTTTAATCATTGTTTTTTAATATGCTAGTTGTTATTCTTTCAACCAGAAAAATAAAACAAAACAAAAAGCACAAAAGCATTTTTAACAAAAAGATTCTGTTTTCATGTTTTCCAAATGTTCCCTATATGACAAATCCTGATTTTTAATGTTAATCTTTTGCCTATAGTCATTTTTTACAGACAAAAAAACAAAACAAAGAGAAACTTGTAATGAAAATTTGAGGCCAAGTGCAGTGGCTCATGCCTGTAATCCTACCACTTTGGGAGGTCGAGGCTGGAGGATCACTTGAGGCCAGGAGTTCAAGACCAGCCTGAACAAGAGGGAGACCTCATCTCTACAAAAATAGAAAAATTAGCTGGGCATGGTGGTATGCAACTGTAGTCCTAGCTAGTCGGGAGGCTAAGGCAGGAGGATTGTTTGAACCCAGGAGTTTGAGGTTGAAGTGAACTATGACGTCACCACTGCTTTCTAGCCTGGATGACAGACTGAGACCTTGTTCCCACCAATTCTCCCCCGCCAATTTGAATTCATAAAATGATGAAATTTGGAAGATATAACTACAGTTAACATTTATATATTTAGCACTATGTTTCAGGTACAGTTTAAAACACTTCATAAATATTAGTCATTTAATCCTCACAACCCTATGAGATGGATACCATTAATGTTGTTTTGAGGATGAGGAAACTTAGGCCCTGGAGTTAAGTAATTTAATCAGGCCTCATAACTAACGAGTGATAATTTCTTCTCTTTTCTGAGATAAAGTCTTGCTATGTTGCCCAGGCTGCCCTTTAATTCCTGAGCTCAAGAGATCCTCCCACCTCAGCTTCCTGAGTAGCTGAGACTGGGCTTGTGCTACTGTGCCCCGATAGTATCCTTTATTATAATCCAACAGGTGGAACTGTATTAACATTTTTACTTTACTAATCATAAAATGTATTCTAGATATACAAAAGGAAAAGATTGAGATTAACAACTGAAAAGTTTGCCTTAAGACATGTTAGGAAGGGGGAAGGCACATTTATTTTTCTCTGAACTGGAGAAACACTGTGTAAATTTTTTTTTTCAATCACCTCAAATCATTTTAGAATCAAACTAAGAGTTTTAAACAAGAAAATAGAAAAACCAACAAAAATTCTAAGAGTTGGTTTCACAGGTGACCAAAACCAGTAATAAGGCTCACAATTCACAATAATTAGCCTTAAATTTTAAATCAAATATTTAGTGTATTTGCTTAGCTGACCAAAATCTATTCTAAAAGAACAGTGTGAGTGGGAAAACGTGTGCATGTAAATGAAGAAATCAATTAATAAGACTCATATTAAACCAGACCTATACTGCCTTTTAAACCCTATTAATTTTAACTCTACCATTCTGTAGGATAACTAATTTAAAATCTTAGAAATTGAATTATTACAAACTTAAATTCACATTCCAATTCCTAGTCATCTGTAAGTTAATCAAAGCCAGAAAAAACAAAAAGGGGGAATGTGATAGGAGGAAAAGATTAAGCAGGGACAAACAAAGAGATAATTTGAGAAGGAGAACATGAAGGTTAGCAAATTTAAATTTTTATAACATAGGGCAAGTGTCAAGGACTTAGGCCCCTTAGTCAATCAACCAAATAATAAATACCCGTTTGATAAATATAGGAAATACATGTGTTGGGAATGCATGAGCACACAGTCTTGTTGTTTGAAAACACAATTAACAATTTTTGTGTAATTTCAGAGCTGGAAGGGACCTTAGAAGTCATCAGCATGGGAAACATGTTTCAGTAGAACTTGGCAATAAAATAATTGGACAACTGCATATAAATGAGATGTCATATAACCTTAGGGGAGATTAAGGCAACTTTCATGAAATCTGTTTTGAAACCAACATCATAAGCTGTTGCCTTCAAATGTACTTAAATGTATCTTAACCCCTTTGTTAAAAGTTTCCCTTGTTATGTATGAAATCTACCAATGAATTTTACAAATTAAGGAGGTAACTTCAAATAGGACCATTTATTGGTCTGAGCATTTTACTTTAAGTGAGCCTCTTACAGGAGTGATTCTTGAAAGATAGACTGAAAATATAATCACAGTGACATGAATCAAGTGACTCATTATCACCAAATTGTATTAAATATTTATGCTTAAATGGCAGTGTATAAAATAGGAAGCCTAATCTCTATGCTATGTTGATGCCACTGCATTCTAGCCAGGTCAAAAGAGTAAGACTCTGTCTCAAAAAATAAAGAATAAAAATAAAATTAAAATTAAAAAAATAAGAATTTTGAATTTATCTCAACATTCTTCAAAAGCAAAGTTCACAACCAAATTTTTTCAGTCTCTATGAGACCTGTTTATAATAAAATGGCTGTAGTTAAAATCATCTTTGTGTGTTAAATATTAAGTATCATAAAAATGATGAAGGCTTACCTATATCATTAGCTGTTATATATCTTTCAGTTTATTTGGTGCTGTCTTTAATGGTATGCGTACTGAAGTGTTTAGATGTGACATGTAGTGATGTCTGTGACTAACTTTAAAAAGCATCAATCCAATCACTGGTGTCCAGCTAATAAAAAAGCATCAAATAATTGGGCAACTGAGTGGGTGGATGGATGGATGGATATACGGTAAACAACCAATGGTAAAATACTAGTGGCAGAATCTAGGTGGTATATATACAGGTGTTTACTCTGCAAGTCTTTTTTGAAATTTTAGGAAAAAACACGATATCAGTGAGTTATACATAAGGAATAGTTGCTTTTTGGTCACACTTTCAGGAGTAAGCATTTGGATTTTAGAAATACATGAGAATTCTGGAGCTAAAATAGTATGCTTTTACTGCATAATTCTGTGAGAAAGCATAAGCAATTGAGATTTTGAGGTCTGGTGAGGTGGATCATACCTGTAATCCTAGCATTCTGGGAGACTGAGGCAAGAGGATTGCTTGAGGTGAGGAGTTGAATACCAGCCTGGGCAACTCGGCAAAAAAAAAAAAAAAAAAAAAAAAAATTCTTTTTTTAAGACAGGGTCTTGCTCTGTTGCCCAGGCAGTGCAGTAGCACCATGATAGCTCACTGTAGCCTCCAACTCCCCAGGGTCAAGCAATCATCCCACCTTAGCCTCCCCAGTAGCTAGGACATACACCACCATATCTGGCTAATTTTAAAAAGTTTTTTGTATAGACAGGGTCTCACTATGTTGCCAAGGCTGGTCTCCAACTCCTGGGCTCAAGCCCATATCTGCCTTGCAAAGTGTTGGGATTACAGGTGTGAGCCACCACATCTGGCCATCAATCTTAAATGTAGTCCTTTATGAATTTTGACAAATGCTTATCTACATAATATAAAGCCTGCCAAAATATTAGGTCATTAAATATGAAATGTCAGAGTTTGAATTAAAATTTTAGTTTATTATATCTCAAACAAGAAACAGCACAATTAATCAAAGTATGCACCTAAACTCTCGACACAGTTTTGCTATCTTAATGGTAGCTTATTTATTCCAGCAGCGAAGAAGCCTAGAGAGTGAGTGGTGATGAAATCACGAAACGCATTTTCCACAGCTTGTTGAAAATTGGGTATTTCTCCTTGCAAGAAGTGGTCCAAAGCCTGGAAGAAGTGGTAGTCAGTTGGTGAAGGTTTGGTGAATACGCTGGATGACAGCGTTTCCAAGTCCAGCTGCTATAGTTTAAGCAGCATTGTTTGTGTGACATGTGGTCGAGTGCTGTCTTGCAAGAGGACTGGCCTGTCTCTATTGACCAGTCTCAGCTGCTTCATCACAAACATCCTCATCATTTCGTCCAACTGGTTGCAGTAGACATCCACTGCAACCAACTGACCAGGTTTCACGAAGCTGTAGTGGATAACACTAGCACTGGACCACCAAACAGACACTATTAGCTTTTCTGGATGAATATTTGGTTTTGGGCTATTTTGGCAGTTCATCTTTATCCAACCGTTGTGCCGAGCACTTGAGACTGTCAAAATCCATTTTTCATCACACGTAACAATACAGGGTAGAAATGGTTTGCTTTTATAACAGCAAAGAAAGTCAAGCTTGGAGACAATTTCTCTTCTGGTGCTTGTTTAATTCATGCGGAACCCATCTATCCAGGTTCTTTATCTTGCTGATTTGTTTCAAATGGTCCAATATTGTTGGAATAGTAACGTCAAACCTTGCCGCTAATTCACGCACAGGTTGATATGGAATCACTTCCACTGTAGCTTTCAGCTCATCATTTTCCACCTTGGTCTCAAGTTGCCCACATGGCTCATTTTTGAGATTAAAATCACCAGAATGGAACTTATCAAACCAACTACATACTGTGCATTCATTAGCCACATCCTTCCCAAACACTTCATTGTTATTTCGAGCTGTCTGTGCTGCATTGATGCCACAATGGAACTCATATTTGAAAATAACATGAACTTTTGACTTATGTATGGTTTCACAAAAATTGCTCTTAAAAAAATTTGACAGATAATCACAAGCCAAACTGTGTGTTTGAAATAAGAATGTACCTTCACAATACAAATAAAACAAGTGTCAAAGTGAAATGTCACAGTTATCAACTGTCAAACTTAGTACTAAAGGAAATCGGACATTTCATACTTAATAACCTAATACAAAACATTACCATTGCCCCATAAAGTTTCCTCATGCCTCTTTCTCAGTTGATCCCTCCTCCCAGAGGCAACCGCTGCTCTTATTTTTCTCAACTATAGATTCTGGAACCCTACACAAGTAGAATTTCATCTGTTCTAGAACCTTATATAAATGGAAATAGCATCCATACTTCTGTGTGAGGCTTTTACTCAGCATATTTTTAGGATTCAGCCATGTTCTTGAGTTAATTAGTAGTTCCTTTTTATTGCTAAAGAGTATTCACTACTGATATTCTTTTAAATAGTAAAATCCTAAATAAAGTATGGATTCTGATTTTGTTTCATACCTTCATATTGACATCGGCCCCATTGCCAACTAGAAGCTCTAAACATAATGCTCCATGTGTTGATGCAGCAGCAAAGTGCAAAGGAGTAAATCCTTTTTCGTTCTTTTGATTTACAATAGCACCACAGTCTATAAGTTCATTCACTACAACGTCTTGTCCATTATAGCAGGCTACATGAAGAGGTGTATTTCCATAAGCATTTGGTTCATTCATCTATTGGAAGGAAAAAACGGTGAATGTTAAAGTCTCACTAATTATCATCGTTGCCAGCTATTTTAAGCAATCTTGTGGTTGCAATCAAATTATTAAAATGAGAAACAGTAACAGGGATAAATACACAGTTGAGGCTTATAATTCTGAAGTTCATTTAAAAAAAATGAACATTAACAGGCATTTTGGAGCTAAATAGATTTTGTACATTTAGGGAATATAATTCACATATACAATGTCTACCTCATGACAAAACTGAATAATACCAAAAGAAATATTTTAAGAAAATGTAAACTAATGTATTTTACATTAGGGATTTACTGTAGAATTAATTCTAAGACTCATAAAAATAAACACAGACTGAAGATTCCGAGGTATATTCAATAGCATGCATATTTTCAGTCTTTTCACTTTGCAATGACAACACTAAGTTAGTAATGAAGTACAGATCAGGATTTAAAAATGAAGGGCATGTTCTACTTATTTAATTCATTTTTGCTTCAAACTTGGGATGTAAGTATGTTCCAGCTTCATATGCTGGCATTTTATCACAAGGCAAAAGAATGTGCTCAAGAATGAGAAATAATTCATGCAACTCAGGTTTTTTCTTTTTCTTTCTAATAAATAAAACAAGGAATACTTTAAAGATTACATGATTTCTCTGCAGTAAAGAATATGATTCGGCTAGGCGTGGTAGCTCATGCCTGTAATCCTAACACTCAGGGAGGCCGAGGTGGGAGGACTGCTTGAGGTCAGGAGTCTGAGACCAGCCTTAGCAAGAGTGAGACCCTGTCTCTACTAAAAATAGAAAGAAATTAGCCAGGCATGGTGGCACATGCCTGTAGTCCCATCTACTTGGGAGGCTGAGGCAGGAGGATCGCTTGAGCCCAGGAGTTTGAGGTTGCTGTGAGCTAGGCTGATGCCATGGCACTCTATCCAGGGTGACAGAGTGAGACGCTGCCTCAAAAGAAAAAAAAAAAAAAAAAAAAAAAGAATTATGATCCAAAGAGAGGTCTGGACTTTGCCCTTGGCTTCAGAGAGGTAATCTATGTTATACCTGATAGAAGTGTCCTTGTTTAGGATGGGGGCTGACCATGCCAGATATAAACCAACTATGTGATACAGGGCAGGGGTTTTGGGTCATGAGGTATCAGTGTATTTGGAGACTAATGAACCACATGGGCAATCAATCAATCATGTCTATGTAGTGGAAGCCCAATAAAACTAACATTGAAGCTCAGGTGACCATTCCTAGTTAGAAATACATTGTGCATATTATCACACATTGATGCTAGGAGAGTAATGTGTCCTGAATCCATGAAAAGGGAACAAAGGGAACTTCACCTTTAGAACATTCCCAGACTCTACCCTACATGTCTCTCTTCCCTTGGCTGATTTTAATTTGTATCTTTTCCCTGCAATAAACTGTAATTGTGCGTATATAGCGCTTAGTGAGTCCTTCCAATGAATTATCAAACCTGAAAGTAGCTTTGAGAACCCCTCACCCACAACTTGTAGTTGGTCATAAGACTTGTGTAGAGACTCTGCCCCATAACCTCATAGTTGGCCCCAACGTATCACAACTTTAACATTTTCTTTTCTGCCATCACTGGTAACAGACATCTGAAAGTAGTAACACTTAACTTTAATCAAAGTACCTAGATTTTGTCACCAGAAGCTAGAAGAGAGACATGGGAATAGATTGTCTCAGAGCTTCCAGAAGGAACCAACCTAGATGACACCTTGAGAACTTCCATACTACAGAACTTTAAGAGATTAAATTTCTGTTGTTTTAAGTCCCACAAACTGCCCAGTTGGTGGCAATTTGCTATGAGATCCCCAGGAAACTAAAAAAACCACACAATTGGAGGCCACATGTCATTAAAAGACTGTTAAGAATGATCACTTATTTCAAAGAATATACTGTCACTAGAGTTTACAAATGTTATTTTACTGTCAATAAAATAAGTCTTAAGAATTGCACTAGAATGAACTTCAGTAAGTGATCAGAAACAAGATTGCCTCATTTATTTAGATCAGGGGTTTTTCAAGGTATTATGTTACTTTTGTTGAAACAGATACAGGAATTGTAGAGTTGAAATGAAACTTTTATCTGTTTTGAACTCTACAAAATCCTACATAACAATGTGCATGGATTTTTGTAACTTCTTGTGAACCCCACATGTTCAATAATTGCTAGCTTGTTTTAGGCACAGTGTTTCACATGGTTCTTAAACCAAGAGCCTGTCCACCTCTATAGTTTTGTCATGTATTCTGTGTCCAACTAGGCTATAACCTACTTTTCTTAGTTTTTTTGCAGCTATTTATTTCTAGCAGAACCTTACCCACTCTCTTCTAATTTGCTGTTTTGAAGAACCAATGAGTTTGTTAGAACTGTACCTAAAATAAGAGTCAATATACAAAGAGTGGGAGTAAAGTACATGTGTTTAAGGAATGTCCTGTGAAAGCTCCAGGTATTCTTAGCTATCTCAATTTAGAAATCAAATATATCCAGATAAAGTAGCATTTCTTTCTTTCTTTTTTTCTTTTTGAGACAGAGTCTCACTCTGTTGCCCGGGCTAGAGTGAGTGCCGTGGCGTCAAACTCCTGGGCTTAAGCAATCCTACTGCCTCAGCCTCCCAAGTAGCTGGGACTACAGGCATGTGCCACCATGCCCGGCTAATTTTTTCTATATATATTTTTAGTTGGCCAGATAATTTATTTCTATTTTTAGTAGAGACGGGGTCTCACTCTTGCTCAGGCTGGTCTCGAACTCCTGACCTCGAGCGATCCACCTGCCTCGGCCTCCCAGAGTGCTAGGATTACAGGCGTGAGCGACCGCGCCCGGCCAACATTTCTTTTTAACCAAAGAGAATTTTATGGTAAGGAACACTTATACTTGGTAGACAAAAAGCCTTGTTTTCCTGCCTAGCTCTTGCCAATCTCTTGTAATGTGAACTGCTACAGTCATTTAAAGAGAATATTAGACTAACTAGGCAAACAACAATAACCTGGCTGTCTAATCCACGTGTATCTGATCTGCTGGTTCCCTCAGGTGAAATGGAACTACAGGGCCTGGAATGTGATGGAGAAGGAAAAATGGCAATTAATCATTCACCCTTGAAAGTTATTTTACCTCAATATAATTTGATTATATATGTCTTGATCATTAATCAGTACATTAGAGAATAAGTAAAGGACTATAGATATCCAGTTAAAAAACACAAAAATCATTGTGTAAATCATCTTTTAAACCTGAAATAACTTCTGCCAACAACAGAATTACATGAAATGCTTCATTATTTTATACTGTTCAATCTATACACCTACATCAACTCCAAGATCTAAAAGGTACTTGACTACGCTGATCATTCCACTAGAGGCTGCCGCATGAAGAGGTGTATAAGACTTCTTATCCTTGCATGTCACTTCAGCTCCGTGTGCCACGAGTAATTTCACTACTTCAATGTGACCTAAAAACGTGTTTTTGAAGAAAAAATTAAGAAATGAGCATATGAAAAATATTAAATACAGAAAATCTTTAAAGAAATTTAAAAATGCAAATTAACTAGATGATGCACAAGTCACCAATAAATCACATTATAACTTGAGAAAGGACAGAAGGAAAACAAGAATTCTGGATAATTTTGATAAATGTTGGTAGAAATAATTAATATTAAAGATAAAGTTGGCCCTCTGTATGCACTGGTTCCACATCTGAAGATTTGACCAACAGCAGATTGAAAATATTTGAAAAAGAAAATAAAAACAATTAAAAAAATTACAAATTTAAAATGTAGTATATTAACTATTTACATCATATTAAGTATTATAAGTAATCTAGAGATATTTTAAAGTATATGGGAGGATGTACATTGCTTATATGCAAATAATACACAATTTTATATAAGGGACTTGAGCATCTGCAGATTTTGGTATTGGGGGATTAGGGGTCCTAAAACCAATCCCCCTGAGGATACCAAGGGACAACTGTAATATATTTGATTATTTTTTTTCAGTGATAAGCTTGCAATCTGTAATACTCCTTTTGCCTAGATCTTTTTGGGTTTTTCCTCCAAGGTTATTTTAAGTTCTTTAACATTTAACATTCTTAAGTTCTGAAGTTAGCTTTTTATGTCTAATTCAGGCATACTTTGTTTTGTTGTGCTTCACAGATATTGCATGGTTTTTGTTTTTTTAAACATAAACTGAAGGTTTGTGGCAGCCCTGTGTTGAGCAAGTCTATTGGCACTATTCTTCCATCAGCATGTACTCACTTTGTGTTTCTGTCTCACATTTTGGTAATTCTTACAATATCAAACCTTTTCATTATTATTGTATGTGCTCTGGTGATCTGTGATCAGTGATCTTTGATGTTACTATTATAATTATTTTGAGGCACAATGAATAACACCCATATGAGATGGTGAACTTAATAAATGTTGGGTGTTATTACTGCTCTGTTCCCCCTATCAGTCTCTCTCCTCTTGGGCCTTCCTATTCACTGAGAACAATATTGAAATTAGGCCAGTTAATAACCCTACAGTGGCCTTGAAGTGTTCAAGTGAAAAAAAGTTGCATGTCTCTAACATTAAATCAAAAGCTAGAAACAATTATTTAGTGAGGAAAGTTTACAAAGTTTAGTGAGGAAAACATAGTTCTCCAAGTTGTGAATTCAAAGGAAAAGTTCTTGAGGAGAATTAAAAGTGCTGCTCTAGTGAACATATGCATGATAAGAAAGCGAAAGAGCCTTATTGCTGAGAAAGTTTGAGTGGTCTGGGTTTAAGGTCAAACCAGACGCAATATTCCCTTAAGCCAAAACCTAATTCACAGCAAGGCCCTAACTCTCTTCAATTCTATAAAGCCTAAGAGAGTTAATGAGGCTGCAGAACAAAAGTTGGAAGCTAGGAGAGGTTCCTTCATGAGATTTAAGAAAAAAAGCTGTTTTCACAAAAGTGCAAGGTGAAGCAGCAAGTGCTGATGTAGAAGCTACAGCAAGTTGTCCGGAAGATCTAAGATCATTGATGAAGGTGGCTACACTAAACAATAGATTTTCAATGTAGACAAAATAGCCTTCTATTGGAAGAAGATGCCGTCCAAGACTTTCTTTTTTTCTTTTTTTTTGAGACAAGAGTCTTGCTCTGTTGCCCAGGCTAGAGTGCCATGGCGTCAAGCTCACAGCAACCTCAAACTCCTGGGCTCAAGCAATCCTTCTGCCTCAGCCTCCCGAGTAGCTGGGACTACAGGCATGCGCCACCATGCCCGGCTAATTTTTTTCTATATATATAATTTTAGCTGTCCAGATCATTTCTTTCTATTTTTGGTAGAGACGGGGTCTCACTCTTGCTCAGAGCTGGTCTGGAACTCCTGACCTCGAGTGATCCTCCTGCCTCGGCCTCCCAGAGTGCTAGGATTACAGGCGTGAGCTACCGCGCCTGGCCTAGGACTTTCATAACTAGAGAGTAGAAGTCAATGCCTGGCTTCAAAGAACAGGCAGACTCTCTTGTTAGGGGTAATGCAACTGGTGACTTTAGGTTGAAGCCAATGCTCATTTACCATTCTGAAAATCCTAGAGCCCTTAAGAATCATGCTGAATTTACTCTGCCAGTATTCTAAGATGCAACAAAGCCTGGATGACAGCACATCTGTTTACAGCATGGTTTACTGAACATTTTAAGCCCACTGCTGAGACTTACTGCTCAGAATAAAAGATTCTTTTCAAAATATTTCTGCTCATTGACAATGCACCTGGTCATCCAAGGGCGCTGATGGAGATGAACAGATTAATGTTGTTTTCATGCCTGCCAACAAAACATTCATTCTGAAGCCTATGGATCAAGAAGCAATATTAACTTTCAAGTCTTATTATTTAAGCAATATATTTCATAAGGCTATTGCTGACATAGATAGTGATTCCTCTGATGGAGCTAGGCCAAGTAAATTAAAAATCTTTTGGAAAGGATTCACCATTCTAGATGTCAGTAAGAATACTCATGATTCATGGGAGGAGGCAAAAGATCAATATTAACAGGAATTTGGAAGTTGATTCCAACTATTATGGATGATTTTGAGTGGTTCTAAGACTTTAGTGAAGGAAGTAACTGCAGATGTGGTGGAAAGAGCAAGACAACTAGAATTAGAAGTATAACTTTAAGATGTGTCAGAATTGCTGCAATTTCATAAAGCTTTCATGGATGAGGAGTTGCTTTGGTTGCATGAGCAAGGAAAGTGGTGTTCTGAGACAGAATGTACTCCTGGTGAACATGCTGTGAACGCTGTTGAAATGACAGCAAGGGATTTAGACTATTACATAAACTTAGTCGATAAAGCAATGGCAGGGTCTGAGAGGACTGATTTCGATTCTGAAAGATGTTCTACTGTGGGTAAAATGCTATCAATAGCAATTGCACACTGCAGAGAAACCATCTGTGAAAGGAGAGCCAATTAATGCAGCAAACTTCACTGTTGTCTTATTTTAAGAAATTGCTACAGCCATCTAAGATTCAGCAGCCACCACCCTGATAAGTCAGTGGCCATCCACATTGAGGCAAGACCCTCTACCAGCAAAAAGATTAGACTTGTTGAACGTTCAGATGATCATTAGTACTTTTTAGCAATAAAGTATTTTTTAATTAAGATGTGCACATTGTTTTTTAGACATATTGCTATTGAACACTTAATAGACTTCTGTATAGTATAAATATTTATATGTACCGGGAAACCCAAAAATTTTGTGTGACTCACTTTATTGCGAAATTCACTTTATTGTGGTGATCTAGAATTAAACCCACAATATTTTTGAAGTATGCCTATATAAGACATCAGTTTATATTTCTCACCTTATTGGAATCTTCTAACTTGTAAATCTGGGAGTGACTTGGACCTGTTTCTTAAGAATGTTAGGTCTGTAAACATGCAGCTGAAAACCTTTTTCTTTATTATTTCTACTAGATCTCCTTAACCACTTTGTTTGCTACTCACCCTTGTAATAATCAGGATAGGCTAGGGTATACCGTGCTGTGGTTAACAATCAACTCCCAAATCTCAATGGCTTAAACAATGAACATTTCTATTTCCCACTCACACTGTAACTGGTGAACAAGAGGGCTCTGCTCAGTCACTCAAGAACCTGGGCTCATGCTGCTCACATTATCTTGAGTGTGGGCCATCACTTTGCAAGGAAGAACAGACTGCAGAGTCTTATATAAGTAATTAAATGCTCTGACTCGGAAGTGATGTTGCTTTCAATTCACTTAGCCAGGACTAGTCTCAGGCCCCACCCAACCCCACGAAGAGGCCAGAAAGGGAGCCCTATATCCAGAAGGTGAGAGAACCACAATTCTCCTTTATGACTCTTTACTTTTTACCAGATTAGATTATATAGTGCTTTCTCCCTTTCCCATTTTTACCTCTTTGTTCATGAGATTTCCTTCTTTATGTGGAAACATTCTCCTTGGACGTCTCCTCCCAATCACTGCTACTAATGTTAGACCCCGTCTTCCCACAGCAACCCAGTCACTTCTCTTCCCTAGAAGCTCTATAAACCTTGTGATGTTTCTTAAATTGAATCATTAGTTACTAACCCTTTAATTACTCTTTATGTATTAACTTCTCAAATATATTATATCCCTTCAAAAGGTTGTATATTCTACTTCTTGGTATATTCCATAGGGCCAAGAGCAGCGCTACATACAAAACAAATACACAATATATATTTGTTCCATTAAATAAATTGCTTGTGATGCTATTTTTTAAAATTCCTTCAAAGAGAATGAGTATATAAAGTTAATAAACTATAAAACAAAGCTTTCAAACAGAGGACCCCTCCCTTGAAAAAATTAAGCCAGGATACTGCAAGATACATAAAGATTCAGACAGATTTAGTTGTTTATATACAAATTATCAATTAAAGTGGATATTTTCAGCTTCTTTCCCCCATCTCAATACGAAAAAGAAACATCTACTACTATGTTTCTAGAAAAAAACCAAAAAGGCTATTTATCAAATCATAAGGTACCAAATTAAATGTGACTATAGTATAACAGTATTAACTGGTACAAAAGATCTCTCACTACACATACCTATCTATGGCTTCAAAAAGGACAGCTATTTGGATTTAGAGTAATGCAGTGACAATTAGGACTTATAAGCCCAAGAGGCTCATACATAAATACAGCTTTTTAAACAGAGCAAGTGCATATTATTCACTAATAGCCAAAAGGAAACTAAGTTCTCTTGATGTTTAAGACTAGAAAGCACATATACAAACATTAGATTAACTGTTTAAAACCAACATATCATTCTAAGTAAAAAGTGCAGATCATGTTGATTGTTTGTATAAACTAGCAGATTCCAGGCAGAATAATGTTTCCTAACATTGAAAACGCCCTATTTTAAAAGGGGCTATGTGACAAATATTTGAGCACATTTCAGAAATATGGATAAATCCCTTTAATTGACCATCAAAAATATGAAGAAGGGGCCTTCCCATATGCAGTTTGGAGGTGACTTATTTAAAAGAAAAAAGATAAGAGTTCTAGAGTAAAATAAATGATATCATTCCAGCTAGGTAAATCCTGGCAGAAACAAGTATGTCTTCTTTAGCGATTTACAGAATGATGTGACCAAGGGGACTAGATTTCATTTAATTCATCTAGGTCAATTTTTAGCATGGCATCTATCAAACATGTTTGGCATACATTATTCAGGAGTCAATGATGACATCCTCTTAAAAATTATGTCCATGCAATGTGAATTGGATAAATGTAATAACTATCCTTCAGAAATCTGGAAAATTCCTTCCATTTTTCTTTTGTTCATGAATGCGTAAGAAAAGTAAAATGAGCTATGTTTAGAATTTGTAAGTTTTCAAGGAAAGGAGGAGGGGAAAAAAACATCATCTCACGTCCACTCAAATTAGGCACTGTTTCAAGACATACTGTGATGGCTTGTTAATCATGGTAATTAATATTTATTCAGTACCTCTATGTCCAAGTCATCACAGTTAAGGTAATTTGAGGCAGAACTTGGATGGATATTGCTAGAAGTATTGAGAGCAGCAGAAAAGATGAATATGTAAAGAGATTTCAATGAAGGTTGATGGCAGGAGCAAGCACAGGGTGGGGAGAAGAAAATGATCAATTCATTTGGGGAAGAGGTGGGACTAAAGAACACTGACAGAGAATTCAAGCCTAAGAGGTAGGGCCTAAGAGAAAATTAAGGGAGCCTCAACCAGGTGATGGAAAAAGGCCAGGGTTATTAAGAAAGACTGTGAGAAATAGATTATGAGACTACATGTAATCCCTAATGTCTCTTATACTGATACTGATGAATTCTCTGAATAAAACATAGAGGTGACAATGGCCTAGACTTCAGGCTTGTCTATAAGATCAGTGACCAGTCAATATCTTTCTACTTTCATAGGTTTAACTCCTTAATCCTGTATCCCTTGAATGAACAGTTTTAAAAAGTTGTGTGTCAATACTCACCTTTTTCCATGCTTAAGGGAAGGAAAAGGACAATTATGAATCTCTGAATGGTTATGCTCAAAAATTAAATAGGCAGTGTTATGGTTTAAATATGTCGCCTAAAGTTCATGTGTTGGAAACTTAATACTCAAGGCAACAGTGTTAAGAGTTGGGACCTTTAAGAGGTGATTAGGCCATGAAGACTCTGCCCTCACGAACAGATTAATGCCATTATCTGAGGAGTGGGCTCCTTACAAAGGATGAGTTTGGCTCCCTCTCGCCCCCTCACGCGATGCTGGTACATTAATCTTGGACTTCCTGGCCTCCTGAACTGTGAGGAAATAAATTCCTGTTTTTTATAAATTACCCAGTCTCAAGTATTCTGTCATAGCAGCACACAACGGAGGAAAATATGTAGTGAGGTCCAAGACACAGAGAATGCTTTCTTCAACCACAACTGAGAGGCCTGAAAAGTAACACTTAGTGGATCAGGGAAACAAAACCATTCTAGGCCCCCTGAGATACACACAATTATTCTGGGAGCTCAATTAGAGGCAATCCACAAACCCCTGGTAGGTTGTATTTCTTTCATGTTTAGAGATCTACTTTCATCTGCTTGGTCCCAGCATCCAGAAGCCAGCATTTCTACTCTGCTGCTTTTGTGTATTTTAAAATATCCTGATAGGCTGATCTGCCTCCCTGGCTCTCCAAGTTATCTCAAGAAGCAATTAATGTTTTTGTTAGTGCTCCTGTCACACAGTTGCATAGGTTTTGGGTAGTCTACCATAGTCCTATTATTACCACGAGCTCTATTAGTTTTAGAGTACAATTTTGCAGACTATAAGATTTTTAAAGAACATGTATATCATGTTACAGCAGAAGAGCCTGTTTTCCAACCCTCAAATTCTTTCTGTAACATTACTGTAAGGCTCCTTAATGTATCTTCATAACTTCTACCTTAATATTTAAATAAGAACAAGGATGGGTATGAGAATGGGCTTTTACTAAACACCAATCCTAAATTATGTACCTTAGGCCTGTGTCTGGGATATCTCTCCCTTTATAGGTAAACAGAATTAATTTCAAACAGCTTTTAGATGAACTGGATCCAGTGTACTCCAAAGCTCCCCCACCATCAGGCTGGTTTCACCTGGGTAGCAAACTCAGATACTGTGTAACTTTATACTACCCTGAAAGACAAATGTTATGCAAACAGCAAGAACTAAAACAATTTTTCATATATAATGTCAAAAAGCAAATTAAAAAAGTACATACCCATATATGCTGCCCAATGGATAGCACGCCTATCTTTCTTGTCAAAAGCATTAATATTGGCACCTCTAGACAAGAGTAGTTTGATCATCTGGAATAAAAGTAAATACAGTTTCACCAAAATTCTGAAGTAGAATTGTTTATTAATACCACTTGTGACAACTACTCATTTTTCCATGTCTGCATTTGTAGAAATGAAGGAGCTAGACTAAATATTAAAAGCCATTTAACATAATAACAGGATAAAATATGAAAAAAGGGTTAGCTGTGGGTATTACTGAAGTTAGGCACCACTGGTATCTTTTTAAGATGCCACTTTGTGTCCTGATAGTTTATGAACTAAGTACAAATCTGAAAGTCTAAAACTGGAATATTTAATAGAGGTTTTATTCCTATTTGTAGCCCAAAATGTTATTGAAATGCAAAGTGTGTTCTCATCTCAAAATGTCCTAAACTTAATTCAACCACCAACACAGTATCTAAGGTACGATTAGACCTGAAGGTCACTGAATAGGCTACTTACCTCATAATGTACCAAGAATAATAATAATGCCTAACCATATTTACAACAGTTTCTCCACTGGAAAAGGCATTATAGATTTTAAATAGGGATATCTGTGACCTTAACTGCAGTGGAGACAGGGATTCCTTATGTCATAAAATCAGAGAAGTACAGAGTCCCCTCTTATCTGCAGTTTCACTTTCTGTGGTTTCAATTACCCACGGTCAACCATGGTGTGAAAATAGGTGAGTACAGCACCATTACAATAAGATATTTTGAGAGAGAGATACACATACATAGACATACCACAGTCACTTAACTTTTATTACAGTATATTGCCATAATTGTTCCATTTTATTATTGGTGTTATCTATCTCTTACTATGCCTAAAGTTAAACTTTATCATAGGTAGGTATGTATGTATAGAAAAAAAATGTATATAGGGTTGGGTACTATCTGATATTTCAGGCATGTACTGTGGGTCTTGGAATGTATCTCTGTAGATAAGGGGGGCCTACTATACCATGAAAAAAAACACTAGCTCCTAGCCACAGAATCTTGGGAATATCACTTCACCTCTTTGAGTTTTTGTGTTTGCAAAAAAAGTGAAGGATTAGACAAGTTGGCCTCAAAGGTTCTTCTGCTTTGTTCTTCCCTAAGTCTTCTATGTACACGTAAACCCCAACCTTTACTATGACAACACCTAGCATAGGCAATGCTTGTTGTATAAGATAACTAAACACTAATTTTCTTAAATTGTTTTCTTTGATGGCTTTGTCACTGAAGAATTCTCTTGACTAAATGTTGATAATAAACAATAAGAAAATATGTTTTCCCAACTCTGCCTTCCTTTGCTACTATTCTTTTGGGAGAAGAGTGAGATTGCTCTATTTTCCTAGATAATTTTTTTCTACAACTATAGAAAATACTCTTTATGTTGTGTTAAGTTGGCAGTGTTCTCCTTTGTCACTCTAGGTTGGCTATGAATTTTAAGTGCACGGGCAGTCATCTACTAAGTAAATTTCTAAATTTGAGAAAGTTAAATCATGAAAAACATGTCTGAGGGTTTGCTAAAGGCAAAATTAGACAAAAATTAGCAAGATATAATAGATATTTGTTTGCTTTCACCATGAACTAATGAATGGCTAAAAAGGGCAAGTTCATTAATCACTAGGGATGGATGTTAGAAGAGAAAAATCACTAATTAAATGGCACCTACCTCACCATGTCCACTGAAAGCTGCATGATGTAATGCAGTTCTCCCTGCTCGATCAGATACATTTACATTACTCAGAAGAGGTACCAAAGCTTCGGCACACTTTACAGCTTTATTAGCAGCAGCTATGTGTAACGGGGTTTGCCAGTTTTTGTCTCGAGCATTAACATCTGCAGAATGTTTCAGAAGTACCTGAACTGCTTCCTAAAACATATGAAGATAAAAGTTATACAAATGAGATAACAGATTTAGAAATTATTCATATACTATGTAAAAATATATATATATATATATATATGAAGGAAATAAAAAGTTCTGATAGAACCTACTACAAACAAGCAGGAATTTACCTAAGAAAACAAAATATTTTGAATGTAAAGGCAGTACTCAGAGTCATATAAGATACATCAAGAAAAAAATATTCCTTTTCCTTACCCACCCTGTAAAGTATTCCCTTTCCCTACCCTCCCAATAAAAGCAATTCCTATCTAAATGTGTAAGAAGAAATATTGAGAAACATTCTTCAAATATATTCACTTCTTATTTTGTTTTTTGAGATAGCAAGATACGATTAATTTATACTTTAACAGTTTTAAGGACTGAATATATACAAATTAAAAACATACTAATTCCAAAAGTATTATACATGATATATTTTACAAAATGAAAAACCACTAGTATCTAGTGAACTAAAAAAAAAAAAAGACAAAGTATTTATTGTAATGCTGCTTAGTGGGAAAGTTAAGGCAATTTAAAACTTTTACTGCCCAATTTGTGGAAGGGAGGTGGGGAGGAGGAAAAAGAGTTTTACTGTCCAAAGGGATTTATCTCCCAGAAGGATGAAAACCTCACATTACCATGTCTATAAATTGGACTCATGCAAAGATTCTACGGAATTCAGTATGCCAACAACATCAAATAATATAATCAGAACTAAATTTAGTATAATTTTCCCCTTACAGTGATAATACTATTTTTTGGTAGATGAATGACAACCTACATATGAAAATGAAAAGGACCAGACTGAGAACAAACCCTGGGTTTCCATCTCAATTCTATAGTATTATTTATAAGGCCTACTATTCAAGTCTTATAAAAAATACCCTCAGTGTTCTTATCTGTAAAAGGGGTGGGGAATACTACCTGCCCACCACTCTTCTCAAGTATGCTATAAGGCAGGATAAACTAATGTATGTGAAAAGTATTAGAAAGTAAAAATAGCTATAAATATGCAGAGTACATTTATAGATTCAACAAAATACTATTAGCCATGAATCATCCATAGCTTTTTAAGCCTTTAAACTAAAAAGTAATCACAACTGTTTGAAATATGGGAAATAGCACAAGTATTTAATAGGTTTGGCAAAAGACTAGGGAGATGTCCGGTAATCTATGAGCCTGTAATGGAGTAACCCAGCTAATCAAAGATATATGGAAGCATATGACCCTACAATTCCACTCCAGTCAGTTACCCAAAAGAAATTTAAAAATTCATCCATGAATGCTCATAGCAGTTTTATTCCTAATAGCCAAAAACCAGAAATGCAAATGGCCATCAATAGGAAAATGGATAAACAAACAGTGGTACATCTGTGAAATGACATTACTCAGGAATAAGATGCCAGCCTTGCCTTATTCATTCCTGCTCTGGAATTCACAATGCAAACGTTAAAGTTTCTGAAAAGTTTGGGAAATATTTATGTTCCATTAGGAAGAATAAGAAAATCAAGACTATTCTTTTGTTTCACTAAAAAGCAAGATGGTAAGTAAAGGTAGTAAACATAGCAACTAAGGCTCTAGAATATCAAGAGAGATCAAAGTTTGAACCCTGGGTCCTATTTCCTACTCAGAGTAATATTAATACATGTCAGATAATAACAGCAGCGATCTTTGAAAATTCAGAGAAAACTGAAGAAAATCTCTAAAGGCTGCAGACATTTAAAAAGAACACGTGAATTCCTAGAACTACAAACCTGATGTCATGTCCTAGTCTAATTCTAGATCATATTATCAGCACATTATAAACATACAGAAAATGTGGGAATAACCAATGGCATAGATGGTTTCACTAACAGTAAATGTTACCATAATAACTTTAATTCCAATTTTTCAGTTATTAGAGGATGAGTGTAAAAAATGCTGGTGTGCTTTAGAAAAAAAAAGCTAAGTAAACACTCCATGACACAAATTTAAATGAGATTATAAAATAGCGGGTGATGACAAAAGGTTGAACAATTATACTCAAAGAATATTTAATAATATCTTGCAGTCAATCTAAAAGAAACTCCACAGTACTAGCTCTCTCTCAAGGCACAGGAAAAAGAAGGGCTAATATATTTGCAAACAAATAAAGTTTGGATGGACCACTAACATCTCACATGATAATATAATTTCTGTATACTACTGCTTTTTTGTTTTTTTTTGAGACAGAGTTTTACTCTGTTGCCCTGAGTAGAGTGCCATGGTGTCAGCCTAGTTCACAGCAACCTCAAACTCCTGGGCTCAAGCAATCCTCCTGCCTCAGCCTCCCAAGCAGCTGGGACTATAGGTGCGTGCCACCACACTCGGCTAATTCTTTCTATTTTCAGTAGAGACAGGGTTTCGCTCTTGCTCAGGCGAGTCTCGAACTCCTGAGCTCAAGCAATCCTCCCGCCTCGGCCTCCCAGAGTGCTAGGATTACAGGCGTCAGCCGCTGTACCCTGCCAGTATACTACTTCTAAGGAATGGTAAGTCACAAATCAGAGTGGTGTAGATAGATTGAGGCAGGTGACTAGTAGGATGTGGTGTGTGTAAACCATGTCACTGAAGGAGAGTTAGGAAATGAATCTGGGATATTTAACCAGATTAATCAGTCTTTTTCAACCCAGATTCAGTGAGGGAATTAAGCCCTAAGGCATTACTGTGTCTGATAAATTAACTTCTCTCCTACATACACATCTACCACTGTGTTAGCTATTATGTCTTTGGGGGAATTTAGAAAATAGTCACTCCAATTAACTTGTATAGGGTTTACTTCTCCCATGATAGATCTCAAAAACATAAACCAAAAGCTACCTAAAATTTTGCCTTTGAAAGACCCATCTCTTTACATATTTCTCTGTGGCCTCAACTATGTTTTCTATTAAGTGAAATAAGTATAGTCTAGGTTTTCTAGCAGTTTTGCTAATTATGAGATTTTCCTTCTAAAAGAAAAATGATACCCTGTTTATACAAGTTATATTTGCATGGAACAGCCACATTTTATAGCTCTTCCCCATAATATTGCAAAAGAGTATCAACACTGCATAGCCTAGAAATTTAGGCTATAGAGCAGACTTAAGAAACTTACTAGTATTACTGCTTTCTAACCTACAGCTTGCCCTTAGATTCAGGCTCCATATCTAGTGAAACTTGCCATCTCTTTCTAACGATTTTTCTTTAAGAATTTTTGGTCTGTTTTACAACCTCTACATATACAAAATGTATCTTCTAATGATTTAATCTGGTAAAATTCCATTAATTTTAAGAGCCATATTTCCAAGGGTCATACTGAAAAATGGGTAGATATGACTAATATTAATAGGTTCCAAAAATAGCAATGTTTATCTTCTTTAACTGCATGTATGTATGTATTTATTTTTTTAAGAGATGAGGTCTTGCTGTCACCCAGGCTGGAGTAGAGTGGTGTGAACACAGCTCCCTGAAGGCTCGAACTCTTGGGCTCAAGCTATCTTCTTCCTGCTTCAGGCTCCTGAGTAGCTGGGACTACAGGTGTGGTGTGTACCACCACGCCTAGCTCATTTTTCTTATTTTTTTGGGATGTGCTCTCACTATGTTTTCCCCAGGCTGGTCTTGAATTCCCAGCCTCAGGTGATCCTCCCGCCTCAGCCTCTCAAACTGCTGGGATTATAGGCCTTAGCCACTGCACCCAGCTAACTGCTTGTATTTAAAGATACATCTTTATGGAATTAATAGCACAGAATTAACAGCATTATCATGGAATTTCAGAATTCAAAGTACTTTCGCAAATATGTTTTAGTTTTCATGATAACTCCCAGATTTGTCCAACACCATATAGCTAAAAAGTTGCAGGTGCTAACTGAACCAGCTGCACTAGTTAACTGAAGCTAGTGTCTCCAAATTTAAATTCTCTTAAGTTTATCAGCCATAGGACATTAAGGACCCAGGGGTTGCATGTTCAGGTGTACCCATCCTCCTCCTAACTAGGAGGCTACAGCTAACAGATTGCCTCTGTCACATCATAAGGATTATAATCTTTCCCAACCACTTTTCCCCTCTACGTCTCTTCACTTGCCCAGCTCATGTTCTAGGTTCAAGACGTAGTTCACAATGAATAGAAAGAATGACAAAGAGGCAGAAGCTCCCCTAGTTTCTCCTGAGGCACCCACCAGTTAGAGCTCCTGTTCCTTCTCCAGAACTACCTAGTCCCATGATGGAGAGAAGGAGCAGTAGCAACACTGGGAATTCTTTTCTTGTCTCTCACAATTTGACAATTGAAGAAACAATGGACTAACATTAACTTATACAATCACATACTTTTATATTTTAATTTTTTAAAATTTGCAACAAGTACTAACTATAATAAAGTAGGTAAGAGGGGTGCTTTGGACACAGCATTTTAGAAAAGCACCCAATATATTTTATAAAGGCAGTAAAATGACAGAAAAAAAGAAGGTCCAGGTTTTTGTTCTATCTCTATTCAAGTTGAGTAGTTTCTGGTGAATCATTACATAGTTTCATCTGTCCTATAAAGATGTCATTAGGATTAGAAGAGACCGCTTCTCGGCCTTTTGGCTAAGATCAAGTGTAGGATTAGAAGATATGAAAAATATAAAAATGCTTGCAATAATGGACATTCTCTAAAAAGGTTCATTTTCTTGATTAGCAAACAATATACAGGGATGTGAACAAGAAGGAAGTATTCTTCTGTATAAGACATCTCACATATTTTAAGGTTCTATATTTAGAACTGGTAAAATGTACAATCAAGTAATGTTTTTGAAACTAATTTCAGTGTTTAAATAATATTTCAATTAATCTTATATACTGATGAGATTATTTCTTGATCACAATCAGCAGAATCTTTGCAACAAGCTATTGTGAACCAGTAAAGCCCTGAGAAGAATTAAGATAGAAAAATAATTCCCTTGTAGAAGGAATAGAAGTAGTGTTTTTTCTATTTTCTGCTACTTTAGACTCTCCAAGATGCTTTATACACGAAAGGAGAAATGGAACAATTAACTTGGTTTGTACAAATTCTAAAGTAAAATGACCAGTCTAGGTATTTCAGTAGCTTTTTCCACTATGAAAACACATAATTTGAATATGGACTCATACACAGGCCTACTTATTTCATGTTCTTATATACAATATATTTACTAAAAGAAATTTCATACCTCACTACAAGATGCAACTGCTCTGTGTAAAGGTGTCAACCATTTGCTGTCTTTGGCATTAACTCTAGCTCCTGCAACAAGAAGAAAAAAATAAATTGAAATATTTTACATAAAATATTTTTAATAAATCTCCTATAGTTATATGTAATCCAAATTGGATAAATGACAATTTAAAAAGTACTTTATTTTATACTTTCTGCTAATAAATTATCCTTAAATTATAAAACAAGATTATCCTTTTATATTGATGTAATTATCCAATAAAAGTATTAGCTTTCTATTAAAAATAAAATAAACATTTTATATGAAGGCTAGAAAAGCCACCTTTATACAGAGCATATCCAAGGTAAAAATCAGACCCCACTTTAGAATGTTAAAAAGCTCAAATACTTAAATAAATGAATACAAGAATTTACTCAGAGATAAAATGTAGACTATTCCAAAGTCTTTATTACAATCTTTACTAACAAATGTATCATGTCATAAAGTAATATAATAATATCAAAATAGTTCTGCAGCCATGATTAAAAATACATTAGTACTATAGTTGTTGTATAACATGGATACATGGTAATAGACTTAGGAAAAAAAATAAGAAAAATGAATCAACCCATATAACTTTCTGGGTTATGCCTAACTTTTAAAAAAGGAAAATTTTTAAATACAAATCAACTTTGTACAGTTGTTTAAAAATCATGGAGTCAATGGACAAACTCATTTAGTAAGACCAAAAAACTGCATATTTGGAGGGGAGGTGAATCTATCTCCCAAGTAAATCCACTGGTTTGGTACCAAAGTCCCAACCAAATAAAAGTAGCGCATGGTAGGATCACTCCATGTATATCTAAGTAGAGAAGCAACAGCCCTGGCTCTTAGAACTCTTAGAAGTATAGATGAACTGGCTGACAAGTCCTGTCCTATATACAATCTTAGATTTATATCCCAAATCCTAACTAACTCCTTATTTTCTAGATGATGAAATGTAGGTACTGCAAATAGCCCAACATCAGAGTCAACTACAGCAGAACCAAGGCTAGAATTCATACATTCTGATGTTTACATTATTTCTATGTTTTGAGTGTGAGGGTCCAGGGAATAGTCAAGTACAATGACTTCAAGTTATGGCTCCAAAAATTACTAGCTATAGGTCCCTAAGTAGTTATGTGATCCCTCTGAACATAAGTTTCTTCATCTATAAAAAAGATTTCATAATACCTTGATACAAAGATTAACACATAATAAATATACCTAGTACACAAAGCACAGATGTGTTAGAGGCAGATTTAAAAGCCCTGAACATAAGAGAAAATAAATGAAATGGGGACGTAGGAAACATCCACAAATGTAGCAGCTGAAATTCTAAAAGTTGCTATGTTCTCTGCGGACCGTGGCAGTGAGGACAACGAAAGAATCAAGAGCCAACTAGTCTTTCAAGAATGCTCAGAGCTAGGCTTTAGGCGAAGGAAGGAAGTCAGCAAAATAAAGAACCAGCTAGAGAGCATGGTAATATTCATTTGGACAACTATCTACCAGGCACTGTGGAGACTAAGGTGATTTGCCTGACCGCAGTAACGTCAGCATTTGTTTGGGGTAGAAGGTAGATAGTACAAATATTTGAAATGTTTACCAGCTGGAATGCTGGAGCCCCAGACATAATGAAGAGGCAACACAGAATCTAGGGTCCTTCATTCTCCCATTTATCTGCTTAGAACATCAATGGTTCTCTTTAATCCCTGTGCCTCTTTCTATAGGTTTGTATTTATATGCACATATATATATATCCATATACAGATAGATATATATGCCAGGCAAGCCCTGGTAGTAAGGCCCAAAGGCTATTAACACAGACACCCAGAAGAGACAGTATCCTGGATCAACAAAGGCAAAAAAGAAGAAGCTCTCACAAAGAAACCTGAGAAGTCTGATTCAAGGTATTAACAAGAGAATAGAAAGTGGCTGTCAAATACAAAAAAAAAAAAAAAAAAAGGAGGCTCCCTAGGTACTGATAAAGATCTGATACAAAGTAAAAAAAAAAAAGCAATAACTGTACAAATAATATACTTTAGTTTTATGCAGAAAAAAAGAAATAAGTATCTATCTTCATACAGTAGTCCTCCTTTATCCACAGTTTCACTTTCTGTGGTTTCCTACCTGTTCAACCATGGTCCGAAAATATTAAACGCAAATTCCAGAAATAAAAAATTCCTAAGTTTTAAACTGCTCGCCTTTCTGAGTAGTGTGATAAAATGTGGTGCTATCTTGGTCCCTTCACCCAGGCCATGAATCATCCCTTTGTCCATCATATCCAGTATATACTACGTGCCTATTAGTTACTTAGAAGCCATACTGATTATCAGATCAACTGTCGTGGTATTATAGTGCTGGTGTTAAGCAACCCTTAACTTTACTTTTATGTAATAATGGCCCCAAAGCACAAGAGCAGTGATGCTGGAATGTCAAATGTGCCAAAAGAAAACAGTATTTCCTTTAAGTGAAAAGGTGAAAGTTCTCGGATTAATAAGGGAAGAAAGTGTGTGCTGAAGTTGCTAAGGTCTACAGTGAGAACAAATCTGCAAAATTGTGAAGAAAGAAAAAGAAATTCATGCATGGTATATAGGGTTTGGTACTAACTGAGGTTGCAGGCATCCACTTGGGGGTCTTGGAACATATCTGCCCTGGGTAAGGGGGAACTACTATATTGGCTTTATATGCATAAAGAAACCCTAGAGGAGGTCAGGCACTGTGGCATACACCTATAATCCTAGCTACTTGGGAGGTTGAGGCGGGAGGATCACTTGAGCACAGGATTTTGAGGTTACAGTGAGCTACGATTGCATAACTGCACTCCAATCTGAGTGACAGAGTGAGACCTTGTCCTTTAAAAAATAAGAATGCTCAGACATTAATAAGAGTGGGTGCCTAATGTTTGTGTTGGTGGTGAGGCATACTGAAAATTGGGTACACTGGGGGGGACTGGGTAGAGGGGCAATTTCACTGAATGCTGCATACCTTTAAATTTATATATATGTACACATATTTACTATAGAAGTAATTTTTAAACAAAACTGAAACATTGCCTATTCAAAAAAATAAAATATATTTAAGAGGCAATAAAAGAAGTGGTCATAGAAAACATTCCAAGAATTTGGTTTCAAGTGCAAACAAAAAAAAAAATAGGAAAGTAACTAGGAATAGGGTAAAGATAGTTTTATTCTTTCTTTGGATATGGGTTTTCAGATGTACAACTGACGATTCAATGGTGTATTTGGGAGACCCAAGTAAAAAACCCTGATGGCTTCATTCTGTCATTTTAAGTTATGACAATTAATTTGTCTTTCTTTCTATTTACTTGTAATAACATAAAGTTAGTTTATCAAAACATGTAAGTGGCCAGGTGTTGTGGGTCACACCTGTAGTCCCAGCTACTCTGAAGGCTGAGGCAGGAGTGAGGCAGGAGGATCGCTTGAGCCCCAGGAGTTTGAGGTTGCAGTGAGTTATGATACGATTGCACTCTAGCCTGGGCAACACAGTGAGACCCTGTCTCAAAAACAACAACAAAAAACAAGAAACAACAACAAAAAACCCACATAAGTGACTACAACAAACAATCCACTAATGGCTAAGTGAGAATATATCATACTGTTACTTGTTACTAATCGACAATTTGATAAAAAAAAGTTCAGCTTCTTTTGAGTCTAAAGATTAGCACAATGGACCATAATCTTTCTCAGAAGACAGTCATCTAATCTTTTATTAAAGCATACCTTTTTCTAACAGCCTAATCAAATATCTTAATTCTTTGAAAAATAAAGGTCAACGATATGAGAAATCATCAGGCTACCTCTCTGACGGCACCAATGAAACAAACCCTGCCCACATTGGTTAATTAGCATGTGATTCACTTATTAACAGACACAGCAATGCACACTACAAGAGCAGTAATTGGCTGTGTTCCTGTAAAATGAAAATAGTTTGAGAACAACAAACCTGGCAACAAACTTCAGATTGTTCAGACTCACAGAGCCCATTTCAATGAACTCTCTGAAGATAAATACACTTCAGTTCTACACAGAACACTTCAAAGTTAGCTACATATTCATATACACATTAAACCGCAAAGTCATTCCAGTAATGGAAAAAGACATTTCCAAAGTACAGTTAATTAGTCCAATAGCTAGTTGGAGTATTAAAAAAACCATCCACAGAGGCTAACAATGAAGATTGGAGATAGGGGTAGGGGAGAAGAGGGAAGAAATAGTATCTACTTAAAACACAAAACAGTCTTCACAGAGAGAAATAAAACCAAATGTAACAACCTCTGGGGTGATCATCATATGGCAGAAGATAATATTTGTGGCTTTTAAGGATGACCTTAAGCCACCATGAAAAGATTAATTCCTTTACTACTTACTCATTAAAACAGAAAATAATTATTAATAATATAAAATAACAGCCCTATGTCAACTGCCAAAGTTAGGTTACTGGTAGACTCTGTGGTAGGAGAAAGCGCTGCTAAGAAACTGGAGACAATACAGGTAGCAATTTAAGGAAGATTTCATTGATGGCTACTATAAACCAATCTTTACAGAAAACCTCTTATGTGCCAGGACCACATCTCATTAAATCCAAAATGGTTATATCCAACTGTATAATCAATATTTTCCTTACAAGTCTTCCTTTCCCCCCACAAATTTCTGTATTATCAACTGAATTTTCCCTTAAGTAAGAAGCCAGAGTCTACACTCACAACATAATATCTGAATTTGGATTCACCTTTCCAGGCTAGAGATGTGATTTGATTTCTGATATTACGTGCAACAACAACACAGACAAGCAAAAATCAACTGCAGGATCAACAGGTTGTATCTAACTGACATCCCAGTTAGATTATGCAGAAAAATTCAGCTAACCAGCTTCCTCTGACCCAATCTTTTCATTTACCAATTCACCTACATAAAAGTGCACTCTGAAACAATAGTTTTCTAAAATAAAAGGTTACTTACAGTGAGATTTCAAAAAATAAATGTCTAGCTATTGGAAATAAACCACAAAGTAATCAAAAAACAATTTGATTCACTTACATTAGTCTGTTTTGGGCTCTAGACAGCAATGTAGCCAAAGAGAGGTCTGGCTTTGTGAAGAGACAGGGTTTAGGGGCAGGAACCCAGGTGCATGGGAGACTTGTGATCTAATAATGACTCTGTAACCAGTAGGCTGTGTGACCTGGAACTGTTCCCTGGAGACTGGATCTTCATTTTGTTAATCATAGTCCCTGCCTCCTATGGGTGTGTGTGTGTCTGTCTGTCTCTCGGGGACAGGGAGGGAGAGGGGGAGAGAGAGTGAAAGAAAGAGAGAGAGACTACGAGTATGAGAGAGAGACTATGAGTATGTATGGAACGAGGGTGGGCCCTAGGCTTAAACAACACCAGGTACTGTTTCTGCAAAGTGAGTTCTACAGTCAGCAATTCTTGCCAGGAGTATCCCATGTGACTCTAGATTTCACTCTGCAAGATAACCGGTCACCTGCCTTCTCTCTAATCAGTCACAAAATTCTGCCAGTTGACTTTTGAACCTCAATTACAGTTGACTCTTGAAAACATGGGTTTGAACTGCGTGGGTCCACTTACATATGGATTTTCTTCCACATCTGCCACCAGAGAGAGCAAGACTAACAACAACCCCTTTTCTTCTTACTCAATGTGAAGATGACCAGGATAAAGACTTTTATGATGATCCACTCCCACTTAATAAATAGTAAATGTTTTCCTTATGATTTTCTTAGTAACATTTTCTTTTTTCTAGCTTACTTTATTGCGAGAACACAGTATATGATGCATATAACATGCAAAGTATGTGTTAATTGTTTATGTTGGGCTTCTGGTCAACAGTAGGCTATTAGTAGTTAAGTTTTTGGGAAGTCAAAAGTTACACCCAGATTTTCAGTTGTGTGTGGGGGTCAGTGTCCCTAACTTTTGCATCGTTCAAGGCTGAACTGTACCTGTAAAATAAGGGATTGTGCTAAATGATTCTTATGATCCATTTTCAGTTATAATATTCCATGCTGTTTTGAAATACTCAGAATAATTATTATACATACTTGTTAAATACCTTATTGAATGGTCTAATGTCTGCATTCTCCCAAAATTCTTATGTTGAAATCCTAACACCAATGTGATGGTATTAGGAGGTGGGGCCTTTGGGAGGTGATTAGGTCATGATTAGTGCCCTTACAAGAGAGGCCCAGGAGAGCTCCCTCACCCTTTCTGGCATATGAGGTAATAATGAAAAGACTGCTGGCTATGAACAAGAGCCCTCATCAGACGTGAAATCGTCTAGCACCTTAATCTTGGAATTCCTAGCCTCTAGAACTGAGAGAAATAAATTTCTCTTGTTTATAAGCTACCCGGTCTATGACATTCTGTTACAACAGTATGAATGGATGAAGAAAACCTTTCTATTTTCATATGTGTTTATAATAATTATACATAGTCTCCCTAATCATTCTCCAAAACTTCTATTTATAGAGAATTGTTTTCTTCTCTGCTCCTAAATTACACAGGAAAGAGTCCATACCCAGTGAGCTAGGCCAGGTGCCAAGTACTTGCATCCTTCTTTCCAAACTAGAAATAATGCCTTCCTTTGGCTGTCTAACAGAGTAGTGGCAAAAGCTTCAGATTCTGGTTTCAGGCTGGGAGTGGAATGAGCAAAAAACAACTACATTTCTACTTTTCCACCTATAATGCTGAAAAAAAATGGTGGCCGCACTGTATCTTCTAATATTACGGACACCAGCTATTGTGGGCTGAATTGTGTTTCTCCCAAAATTTATATGTTGAAGTCCTAACCCCGAGCACCTCAGAATGTGACTTTATTTAGAGATACAGTCTTTACACAGGTAATTAAGTTAAAGTAACGTCATTAGGGTGGGCACTAATCCAATATGACTGGTATCCTTGTAAGAAGAAATTTAGACACAGACATGGACAGAGGGAAAACAGAGGGAAAAGACAGCCATTTACAAGCCAATGGGGCTGGGTGCACGCCTGTAATCCTAGCACTCTGGGAGGCCGAGGCAGGTGGATTGTTTGAGCTCAGGAGTTCAAGACCAGCCTGAGCAAGAGCGAGACCTCGTCTCTACTAAAAAAATAGAAAGAAATTATATGGACAACTAAAAATATATATAGAAAAAGTCAGCCAGGCATGGTGGCACATGCCTGTAGTCCCAGCCACTCAGGAGGCTGAGGCAGTAGGATTGTTTGAGCCCAGGAGTTTGAGGTTGTTGTGAGCTGGGCTGACGCCACGGCACTCTAGCCTGGGCAAAGAGTGAGACTCTGTCTCAAAATAAATAAATAAATAATAAATAAATAAATACAAGCCGATGGAAGAGGCCTAGAATAGATCCTTCCCTCATGGCCTTCAAAAGGAAGCAATCCTGCTAACACCTTGATCTCAGACTTCTAACCTCCAGAACTGCAAGAAAATAAACTTCTGTTGTTTAAGCCACCCAGTTTGTAGTACTTTGTTATGGCAGCCCCAGCAAACTAATGCACCAGCATTGCAGTCTTTCAAGGGACACATATATTTTAGGTTTAATTTTTAACACCAGAAATATCAGATTCTCATTTCTTTATTAAAGATATTTTCTATAAAAGGTCAATCAAATGAACTTTTGACTAATGACTTCCACGATGCAGTCATTTAACAACAATATGTGCTGGAGGAAGTCTGAGGTATTGACTAAACATATGGTTTTGAAAACAAGCATAAATGAATAAGCTCTCAAACAAAATATTAGTATCTATCCCTAGGTGGCCAGAAAACCGAGTCTTTAAAATAGAAGTTATTCAATAAAAGCAATTACATATGCAAATTTTACTAAATGCTAAGTAGGTAGTGGAGGAGGAAGTAAGGTGGGAAGTGGGGATGAAGGGAGATTCGGATTATGGCAGAGTTAAGAAAATATACATTCTGTAGTGAGACTACTTCAGTCTGAATTCTGGCTCTAGCTTTTACTAGCAGTACAACTTTTAGCTACAACATTACAACAACTTTTAAAGTTTGACTTTAAGCTAACGGTTGTACTGCTAGTAAAAGCTAAAATGCCTTGGTTTCCTTACCTATAATAATACTTTCATAGACTTAAAAGGATAAAATGAGATAAATTAAAACGCTAAATTTAACAGTATTTGAAGATGTAATAAGTACTCATTGTTTGCTATTATTATGTCACTTCATTCCATAATAACCATAAAATTAATTCTAGTGGACTTTAGTGTTACTAAAGATTCTACAGAAGTAAAGCATTCACTTGTTTGATTACATGTACCACGTAAAATACAATACCCCTTATCCACAAATCTTGGAGTTGTATCATGTACAAATATTTGATTTCCACTGAATTTAGTTCTGGACTGCAAGAGAGTAGTTTTACTCTAAAACAAGTCATCAAAGTGTAATAGAGAATGAGAAGAGACACCACTTTCAATACAACAGGGAAACAGTTACAACCACAAGCCAAACCATGAAAAATTTCTATGAGTTATAACGATGCACCCAAATGAGGAAGGACATTGAGGCCTGTTCAGATCCTAGAAAGACTACTAAGTGATCTAAAAGGGCATGTTTGTGTGCATGACCATTTGTTCCTTTCTCTCTGTGTCCTAAAGTCCTTAACAATCTTTTAGATGATCTACAGCTGTCTGGGTAATCCACAGGCAAAGCCTCCTATAGAATTCTAACCTCACACTACAGATGAACAAGGTGGAGCAGTGCTAAAGTAGGAATCAAGCAAGCACCTTCAATATTTTTCAGCCAGATGAGGGAGGGTAACAGCTAACCACCAGCAGATCACTACGTAAGAACTTACTGATCTAAGGAGCTACTGAGCCATCCTAACTATCTGTAGTACATCAATAACTAAAGGAAGCTACACTGCTAGGGATAAGAGAAAAATATTTGGTTTGACAGCTATTTGAACAAACATAATTGATGCTCACCTTTTGCTCCTTTCCTACTCTTTAGCAAATGTTCTGGAGAGAAGCATAGTCCTCAAAGATATATAAGAATCTGAAAGCATCACAGGACCAGGACAAAAATATATGAAGTAGGGTAAACAGAAATACAGTTGAAAAAAATTATCGCAGGAAACAAGAAGATGAACTCATGAGTTACTGTATATATTCAACTTTGGAGAAATTAAGTTCGGAAGAGACCGCAAAGGAAAGTTATAAAAAAAGAAGAGATAAGGCAATGCAAAGAGAAAATGAGAGCTAGCAGAGAGTTAACAAGTTTTCATTTGCCTCCAAACATGCTACCACCTCATGCATGGCATTTCTGCTCTTCTTTCAGTTTCCTCCAAATGTCTGCCTAGTATAGAAAGCTGGCTCCCTTACTTCTTTCAGTTATCAGCTCAAATGTCTTATTACCACTGAGTCTTTCTTGATAACACAATATAAACAGCAACTGCCTCCCATCCCACATACTATTCTTTTAATTTTTCCATAGCAATTATCACTGTAAGACAAACTATATTAATATATTTACTTGTTACTATCTCCCCAGTTAAAACATAGGCTCCACAAAAGCAGAAATTTCATCTATTTTATTCACTGTTGTACCCCTCAGCACCTAGAACAGTGTCTGACACATAGACATACTCACCAAACTGTTAAATGAATGAAAAATAGGTATGAGGAAATAACCTAAAACTAAATGGAAAAGACAAAATTACAATCAGAGGAAAGCTGATAAAGACAAATGAAGGAGCTCCAACTTAGACATTATTGGCAGAAACACACATGAACATAAAATATTCAAATATTTAACAGAAGATATAATAAATGAAATAAAAATCTGAATTTCAAAACAAAGTGCACATTCACATTATGTCTCAGTAAAAATAATCAATACATTTAGCCTAGGGAAGTTAGTATTGAATTTCAGGGATAAAGAATTGATTCCTATAGGCATCCAAGCACAAGAGGCAAGTCATTGTCACAGAGGGGGGTAGCATGGAGAGATGAACATGGTAAGCTGAGAACAGCTTGATCCAACATTTTCACTTAATGCTAGAAAACTGGAGTAACAGCTATAAAATTGAGAGAAGGGACGTGACAAAAGAATTTTAAAACTAGCCAATCTAACCTTCAGTTAAATAAAAAAGCAATAGTTTTAAATAAGTAAGATACCAGGGAATATGACCTCCATAAGTTCTTACTGAAAATGTAAAAACAAAACTACCTGATGATTTCCATTCAACCAAGAGATTAAAAAAACAACAAAAACTTGGCAATAGGGAGGCTATAGATAAGGACTGTGTGCACACATTTGTGCGAAAATGTGAGAATTATGATTATAGAATAGAATGTAAAGTCCTAATTCTTGACAATAAATACACAAAAGAGTGAAACAGACTGGAGAACATATAAATGTCCTTGTTTCCTAACTTTTCATTGTAGGAAGTCAGACACAATGAAATCCTGAAATATGAACTTGGGAGGAAATGACCCCATAGAATGATCTCAACCTTTTTATAGTCTTCATTTTTCATTTTAGAGAAATATATTTGGAGAACATAAAAACCTTTCCATGGATATCAAAGTTATTTATTTATTTTTTTTTTGAGACAGAGTCCCACTTTGTTGCCCGGGCTAGAGTGCCATGGTGTCAGCCTAGCTGACAACAACCTCAAACTCCTGGGCTCAAGCAATCCTCCTGTCTCAGCCTCCGGAGTAGCTGTGACTACAGGCATGCACCACCATGCTTGGCTAATTTTTTCTGTATATTTTTAGTTGTCCAGCTAATTTCTTTCTATTTTTTTTTTTTTTTTTTAGTAGAGACGGGGGTCTCGCTCTTGCTCAGGCTGGTCTTGAACTCCTGAGCTCAAACAATTCACCTGCCTTGGCCTCCCAGAGTGCTAGGATTACAGGCATGAACTACCGCACCCGGCCAAAGTAGCTTTTAAAATATAAAATTATAGTAATTGACTTTATAGCATTTTTATTTATTTATTTATTAGACAGAGTCTTGCTCTGTTGCCTGGGCTAGAGTGCAGTAGCATCATCATAGCTTACTAGAACCTCAAACTCCTGAGTTTAAGCGATCCTCCTGACTCAAGTCTCCCATGTAGCTGGGATTACAGTTGTGTGCCACCATGCCCAGCTAATTTTTCTGTTTTTGAAAAGATGGGGTCTTGCTATTGCTCAGGTCAGGCTGGTCTCAAATTCCTAACCTCAAGTGATCCTCCCACCTTGGCCTCCCAAAGTGCTAGGATTACAGGTGTGAGCTACTCCACATGGCCTGCATGTTCTTATTGAAGCATATCATGACTTTCATATAATGCAAGAGCTGAATGGGAGTTATTTCATGTTGTTTACTTAAGATTGTATCAGTTAAGGTTGACCTAATTACTATTATAACATGTTGTACTATTATAATGATTAACATGACATATAAGAGCAATCTATCCTAAACTTTCCTATACTAGGTTTTCATTACTAAGTACAAATAAATTAGCCTAATTTTGTTGCCTATTTTTCTCTCCACGTATTTTGTTCTCTTCTTTACCTAGAGAATTGATCAGTCAAACACTTAGTTTCTATTCTAATTTATAACTCAATTTCTTATAAATTCATTATGAGGCTGTTTTGATGAGCCCAGAATTTAAAATCAGGGGTATGGATATTCAGTGAGTCTAACTTGGGCCTCAGCAACCACAGCATTCAAACCAAATTTAAGTAGAACCCCTGAAGTAATGTTATAGAGCCTTATGAGTCTATATACTTATATTGTCTGAGGACTACTCTTCTGATATTTATTCTGAACTAAAATTTGGATATGATTAGTCTTTCCACTATCTTGCTATTCTGGAAATCTATTTCCAACATATAACTCAGAATTCTTTTTCATTTCTTTTTTTTGACACAGAGTCTCACTGTTGCCCGGGCTAGAGTGCCATGGCGTCAGCCTAGCTCACAGCAACCTCAAACTCCTGGGCTCAAGTCCCTCTGGCTAGAGTGCAGTGGTGCCATCATAGCTCACTGCAACCTCAAACTTCAGGGTTCAAGTGATCCTCCTGCCTCAGCCTCCTGAGTAGCTGGGACTACAGGAGCATGCCACCATGCCTAATTTTGTTACTTTTTGTAGAGATGGGGTCTTGCTCAGGCTGGTCTCAAACTCCTGACCTCAAGTGATCCTTCCACCTTGGACTCCCAGAATGCTAGGATTATAACAGGCATGAGCCACTGTGCCTGGCCTATAAAGAGTATTTTTATAGAGGGCAATGGCAGTTATTCTCTACAGTGTCAACTTTAAAAGTTAGGTACACATTCTCATTACTACCTATCTTCTTACTTGTTAGGGCTCTGTTATCCATAAATTATGTGAGCACTTACTATTTGCTCAGTTTCTTGGCCCTGTTCAGTAAGGTACTTATTAATATATTGTATAAAGCTTTCAAAAGACTGTTTCTTGATTCTAGAATTTTTGAAATCAGAATACACTTATCTACAAAGAGTATTCAGTCTATTTTCTTTAATCTTTGTCTATCTAGGTTGTGGAAATAAACTCTTCTTCATTCCCTTTCCCAAATAGGTAATTCATTCTCTCCTTTTTATCATTTCAGAATGTAATTAGATTTAAAAATTTGTAGAGAAAAATTTTTAAGGAAGCCTATCTAAAAATCAGAAAAATGATAATCTCTGACATTAAGGAAATTATTTATCCAGGAGGACCAAAAAAGTTGAGGAAAAAGAACAAAGGTTGCTTAAAAAATAGCCACAATTTTGAGTACTATATGTCAGCTGCTTTTCTAGGTATCTGAATTACATCATCTCATTTGCTTCTTCAAGGCTATAAAATTTATATTATTCTCATTTTTAGATGAGGAAGCTGAAGCTTAGGGATTGAAGAAGTTCCAAAAGATGACAGAGATAGTAAGAGGCGGAGCCATGATGTGCATCCAAATCTGTCTGCCCAAAGAGCCTGTGCTCTTTACAACAATTTGTAATGCCTCTCATGGCAACACAAAGTCTGGTTCATTTCTTTATTTTTTCATTTGTAAGTAGAAAACTGAGGCTCCAGTTTAATATACATCTAGTCTTGGATTTTACTCTAGCTCATTTTACTCCAAACCCAAGTTAAGTTTTTATTTATTTTTCTTAAATCAAAGCCTAACTGGTAAGTCTAAAGAGAAAACAAAGTATAAGGACGAGCTTGACTTGCATCTATAAAACAGATTATTTGCCTTCTTTCCGTTTTCATTTATCTGATCCCCTTCAGCCCTAAACTCATATCCCATCCCCACCTCTCCCAGTCTCACTTCCATTAAAAATTTGAGAAACTGAGACCAAAATATGAACAATTTTCTGAAAAGAGGCCAGGTGCAGTGGCTCACACCTGTAATCCTAGCACTTTGGGAGGCCAAGGCAGGAAGATTGCTTGAGGTCAGAAGTTTGAGACTAGCCAGAACAAGATCGAGACTCCATCTCTACCAAAAATGGAAAAAATTAGCTGAGTGTGGTAGTGTAACTGTAGTCCCAGCTATTTGGGAGGCTGAGGCAGATGATTGCTTGAGCCCAGGAGTTTGAGGTTGCAATAAGCTATGATGATGCCACTATACTCTACCCAGGGTGACAGAGCAAGACTCTTGTCTTAAAAAAATTCTGAAAAGGAGACAGACCCTAAACTTAAATTGCTGTAATTATATATCTGTTCAGCAAGTATTCACTCAGAGCCTATTATCTATTCAGCACTGTTCTAAGCACTGTAAATAAATATGCTAGGGAGGCCAAGTACACTGCCTGCCTGCCTACTTGGAGTTTACATTCTAGTGGGGAGAGAATGACAGTAAACAAGTAAATATAATTTAAAAAGGATGTCAGATAACAATAAGCACTAAGAAAAAAGATAAGAGGAGAAGGGGACTGGGTGGCCATAGTACTTATCAGGGAAAGCTTCACAGATGAGGTGACATCTGAGCAAGGACATGGAAAAGGTGAGGGAATGAGTCATGTGGCTGTCTGAGGAAAGAAAGTTTGAGGCTAAGGAAACAGTTCAAAGACCTAGAGACAGAAGAAGGCCAGTGGGGTTAGAGAAGAGAAGTAAAAAGGAGAAATTGAAATAGAAATTTGGGGTGAGGAGATAATGTACAGCCTTGAGGCTAATGTAAAAATTTAGTTTCTTATTCTGAGAACTGTGAATAACTAAATTCATTTAGAACTTTATTTTTCCTTTGAAAAATAGCTATATAATCTCTTGAAATTGATGCAATATAATAAGTATTTTTCAAAGGCAAGTTGAAACAGCTTTTCATCCATGTACCACGTTTATTTGTATACATGATTTTTACTTGAATTATTCAACAGAAACTAAGCATTCTCTCAAATGCTTATTTCAAAGCTGACACCTCGACACTATCACACTCATCAGTAAGGCTCATCTGACTGACTATCATACTTACAAAAATCAGGATGTCAACCTACAACTCACTCAAAAACCTTGTTGCAAACATTCACTTTGAAAAGGAAGGGATTAAGTCAACTTTGAGTGCTTCAAAAGTTTCTCTTGGGTATAAAAATTAAAAATGGAAAAAAAAAACCCCTCCACATTGTATCATATGTTTATGACAAAATGAAAATAAAAAAACAGAATTCTGTGTTAAAATTAAAAAACACAGCAGCGGAGTTCTTATCCAAAGTCCTAGACATAAACTAACTGCAACTGTACTGTTTCTAGCATAGCTATTTTTTTAACATATAAAAAGTATCTGTTTCTTGGAGAATGTTTGGGAAAAAAATTTCATATATAAGCCTCTGTCCCATCAATTCCTATTATTAAACACAAGATGCCTTAATTTAAAGCAAATAAGATTTTTCTTATCTCTAGTTATTTTCAGCTGAAAAGTAGTGAGGAGCTAGCATCCACAGAGGAGCAGACATCTTCAAGGAAGTACATTACAGGTGAAATTTTTTTTTTTTTTTTTTTGAGACAGAGTCTCACTCTGCTGCCCAAGCTAGAGTGCCGTGGCGTCAGCCTAGCTCACAGCAACCTCAAACTCCTGGGCTCATGCAATCCTTCTGCCTCAGCCTTCTGAGTAGCTGGGACTACAGGCATGCGCCACCATGCCTGGCTAATTTCTTCTCTATAGTTTTAGTCGTCTGACTAATTTCTTTTTATTTTTTAGTAGAGACGGGGTCTCACTCTTGCTCAGGCTGGTCTCGAACTCCTGACCTCGGGCAATCCTCCCGCCTCACCTCCCAGAGTGCTAGGATTACAAGCATGAGCCACCGCGCCCGGCCAAGGTGAAATTATTGATAAATAAACTAATAGGATATTAGCTGGGTCCATGTTTAACCATATTTAATTTTATATGATCATGACATTTCCATTATAGTAATAGAAACTGAACTTTTTAAAAAAAACAAAAAAACATTTTAAAAATTTTATGAATTTGCAATGGCAAAATTCCACTTGGACTACTATTTAGCGAGATCTTCATATGAAATTTCTCCTTCTGAGCCCTCCTTCCCACAAAATACCAAAGGAATGATACTACTTCTCCAATTTTGTTGTGCACGTATCCATGCAATCTGGCAACACAAGCTCAATTCAACTACATATATCCTTTCCCAATAAATGTCACCACAATAATCTGGGTAAAAGAAAATATTTCTAAGCTCTATTGGACTACCTGTTTTAGGACTGTAGGCAGTCTACCGCAACAGGAGCTATTCTATAAGAGATAGTTCTAACATTACTTCATTTGTAAAGACTTATAAACAGTTTAGAAAAAATTAAAAAATAAAGTACAATTTCCTAAAAAAGTATTTTTATAGGCCCTCAAATAAGGTTAGATAACAGCTATTTAAAATGCAGAAATCTTGCTGACATTGCCTTCAAAATATATCTATTATCAGACTATTTCGTACTACCTCCACTGTTGCACTTAGTCTGAACCACCATCACCTCCTCTTTCGAGAATTAGAAACTCTGTGTTCAATGAGACCTACTACAACTACTAAATATAATACCCTACATAATGTTTATCCCATTCCCTTATCCTGATCTATCCTTTCATTTTTCCAAAGCATTTATCATTTACCATTTTACTATAAAATTTACTCATATTAGATTGCCTGTTTTTCCTTATCAGAGTATAAAGCTCCAAGAGGGCAGCAATTTTTGTTTTGCTCTTTAAAGTACTCTAAGCACCCAGAACAGAATATGTGATTGGCAGCTTATGAGACAAATATGAAGAACCACATCATGCAAGTCAATTATGATCGAGAAACATTAATTATGACAAAAATATATGTGTCCTTATTACACAGAAGTTACCATACCAGATAAAATAAGCAGTTCAATGATTTCTGCATCTCCAAGATAGGCAGCAGCGTGCAATGGGGTTCTCTTTTCATTGTCCTGTGATGATAAGGAAAGGTGGAATGTAAGTTTTAAGATAAGGTTAATTTTAATACAGTTTAAATGGGGGGGAAAAAACCCATTATGAACTATCAACTTATTACTTCCACTAGTCCAATATGCAAGTCTCATTAATAAAATATAGGGCATTTCCTTGGTAGGAGAAAAACCTAAAAAAAAATTTTGGTCTCAAAATACTGGTGTAAGGTACAGCAAAGGCCCAGTGCAGTGGCACATCTATAATCCCAGCACTTTGAAAGCCCAAGGCAGGAGGATCGCTTGAGCCCAGGACTGACTACCTTGGGCAACATAGTGAGACTCTGTCTCTACGAAAAATAAAAAAGTTAACCGGGCATGGCATGGTGGTCCATGCCTGTAGTCCTAGCTACTCAGGAGGCTGAGGCAGGATGATTGCTTTGGTTGTTCCGAGTTCGAGGTTGCAGTGAGCTACGATTGTGCTATTGCACTTCAGCCTGGTAACAGAGCAAGATCCTGTCTCAAAAAAGTACAACAAAGAATTAAAAAAAAAAAAATCTAAAATGACAAAGAAATAGCTTCTTAGACTTTATTTGAATAAAGATATATATATATATATATATATATATATATATATATATATATATATATATATATATACCAGCAGCCTAGGCAAGTTTCTTTTACTTCATATATTACTGTTTTTTGCCAATATATTTCCACAATTTTACAGTTTAGAACTGTTGACCTAATTAAATAAAACAAATTTTAACAAAACAAAAGATTTGCTTAACACAATGTTTCCACAGGAGTACCTGTACAGTGGCAAAAACATAAAATATTTCTGGGGATTTGAAATTATCCTTTAAAGCATCTTAAGGTTTTTCTTAATGTACATGCCAGTTTGCTTTTATTTCTAAAATATATTTATGCCTGTTTTAATATAAAAAATACATATTCCTCCAAATCTTCTTTCAGGAAGAGAAGCTATATTTAATGCACAGCTTCATGGACCTTGTCCCTAAAAACAACAGTGCTCTCCGGTTTAAGAAGCAAAGTCTTAAAGATTTTTAGTTCACACCTACACCCTATCTACAGTTATAGAGTATTGCTGACTTGGGTGCATTTGAGAAAACTATTTATTTAGAAATACTTATATTGAAATTTACATCCTTCATTTTTGATGAAGGCTTCTGTGACTAATTGTTGTTTTCCACTATGTTCCACCTTTGACCATAGGAATAAAATTTTAGCTGGTCACTTAGGTACCCAAGGAGAAAGTACTTCCCAGCTTCCCTTGAAGTTATTTTACTTTGTATTGATCAATGGCATATGAGTAAAAGTTAACGGACACAACTTCCAGGTCATCTTCAACTTAAAAGACAACTACTCTGGAGCTGGACTACCTTTCTCATTTCCCTCAGGCTGGGAGGCAGATGTAAAATTGAGCCAGCTTTGGTCATGCTGATGTAGGCACACTGTCAAGAAACAAGTTCCAGGAATGATTTTACAGAACAAAGATGTCCCACTAGCTTGGACAACTGACTTCTAGACTATTAAGAGAAACAAACTTAACGGGTACTATATTTTACCATATTAGAATACTATTACAGTTTCAAGATTTCAATGAAAAATGTACCTCATTTTGTAATAATTTTCTAGTTTGGGAATCCCTTAATTACTCTAAGAGTAGTTGGGCCACTGAAAATAAATAAGGGGGAAAAAAAGAAACCTGTCAGGCAAAAGAGGGGTTAAATATCCAAATACAAAAAAGGCTGAGCTATAGTATATAGAGGTATTATAAAGATGTATGTAACATAATTATCACTGATCTCTTCAAACATTTCATCCTATAATTCTAATATATTTGTGATATTATTTTTGTCCTTAAAATAGTAATAGGTGTTCCAGTAAAGAAAGGTTAGTAAAGTGCTATTAATGGTAAACTGTTTAGTAAGCTGAGTATTGTCTAATCATAATTTACACATGATCTTGCTTTTTATTCCAATATATACCCCAGGAAACAGAATGTTCTGCACAGAAATTATTCAACAAATAGTTGTTAAAAAAACTATCACAGAACCATTAAGATAACAGGATATAAGCTGTGTCCTAATTTAGTTATTTTCTAAAAAAAGGATCCTTTGCCTAGGCTTTTCAGTGTTACTTATTTTCATACCAAACTTCCTAGAGTATTTAAATATGACCAGACCTAGTAGAATTGAGAAACTGTATTTATTGCACAGGATAAACCACACACACAGCATGACAACACAGAAAGTAAATCATTTGTGTGTGAGAGATGTCTGGAATCCTATGACTCAATGCCTCGTAATGTGTTTTATGACTCATAGGAACATTTTTTTTTCTCTTTACAAATCAAATTGGAGAAAAAGGAGAACATAAGGCTGGTTAATTTTGAAAGAATAAATTTACATATTTTATTACAGTTAAATATTAAAAATTAGGCAATAAAATATCTAAGATTCCTTTCAGCAAAATATACTAAAATTAAAAAGTGACTATCTCCTTATACTTAGTAATTTCATTTCAAGGCTTTTTTAAGCCTTTATGTGTGCAGATAAAATGATTAAGCATATTTATTGAATCATTATGGGAAGCAAAATGTTGGAAACAATTTTTTTTCCTGAAAACAATTTAAATGCTACCAAATGGTTACCTAAAATTATGAAACACAAGAAGCTCTTAATCTTTAACTTAACTGATTTTAATCAATATTCTTGGTTTTCTAAGTAAAATTTATGATGACTTTGGCATACTAAATACTTTGACTAGTAGTCTACCACTAATAAGCCCACACATTTTTGTTCCCATGACAGGATGTATGTTTATTAAGGATAAGATGTGGTTGTTACCACAACTGTTTGTGCTAAGTGTATTTGCTATGATAACGAATGATTTGTATGAATAGCAGTTAAACTGATGAAATAGGAATGAAAAAAGCAAGTTGTTTCTGTGATCACTAGGTTGAATACTACAGAAAGACTTAGTAAAAGCAAGCTACCAAAAAAATGAAAGTGCTACTACCAAAAAAATGAAAGTGCTACTGAACTGGGTATGGCTGATACAATTGAAACACTAAGGCAAACAGTAAACAGTAAAAATCTTAGAAGTTTTACTCTAAGATTGTCTCTTAAGGGTCTAATTTCTCACATCACTTAAAGAACCCAAATGGAAATTACAGATAATGCACTGTGAGCACGGTCTAAGCAAGGAAGAGGACATTAAACTCCTTTGTCAGAAGACTCTACACTGTCAATGAAAAAGCCTTGGTCCAATTTCAAAAAAATTAGCTAGTAAATACACAGTCACGCTGAAATGTTTAGAGATTTACTTTTTATGATTCCCAACTACCACTTGCGAACACATCAATGAGAGGTCTTATAGTTATACATCCTTAAAATGAAATACTACGCTTCCAATTTAAAATTAGCAGCAGATCTCAATGTTTCTTATCAACGAAAATCACAGCGTTAAATGAAAAATGCAGGCTCAGAGCCACTGTGTATAAAAGGTTCTACACACACTTGGGTTTAAATATGCATAAAATATCTTTGGAAGAATATTCAAAAAAAGAATACAGTGATTGTCTCTGAGGAAGAAAGATGGTTGACTAGGGTTTGAAGTTAAGAGTTATTTTTCACTCTTTGTGGTCCTCTGTACTATTTGCAGTTCATACCATACACATGTTTTTAAAAGTAAAAAGAAAAATTAAAACCTTATTTCAATAAACTGAGAAGCATTTTAACAAAAATCCTAAAAACAATTTCCTATACCAGGTATTTTACAACACTAGGTGCCCATTTTTTAAAAAACTGTTTTTTAGTAAGTTTATTTTAGAAACCATTACATCTCAATGTAGTATTCCAAAATAATCCCAACTAGAATTATTAAATACATAGACATAAGACTCAGATTTAAGTTTTCAAACTCATTTTTCTAGTAAATACATTTTCAGTAAATACATTTTTCTTATAGTTCTTGCATAAGTGCTATGACAGATATTTTGTACATATTAGGTTAGGACCATAAAAGTGACTGCCTGCCTACCTTCCCAATAAAAGCAAACAAAAAAGAGCATTAGCTCTTATGAGCAATTATCCTGAAAGACAGAAGATGAAACACATTAGAAGGGTTCGGTGAGATCAATAATTGTTAACCACAACCACTGGAGTTGGGTCACAGTTATGAGCTGGGCCAGTGCAATACCAAAGAATTATATAAGTAGTTGAAAGATGAGAGTTTCTTTGTGGTGACGGAACAGTTCTGTATCTTGAACATGGTAGTGGTTATACAAATCTATACATAAGCCAAAATGTCACAGAATTATACATAAATACATTACCACACACAACCCCTGCCCACCAACCATCAATGAGTGCTTGCAAAAAGTGCTGAAATCCAAGTAAGGTCTGTAGTCTAATTAGTTGCACTGTGCCATTATCAATTTCCTGGTTTTGATAATGCACTAGAAGATGTCACCTTTGAAGGAAACTTGCTGATACAAACACGAGACTACTATGTACCATTTCTGGAATTCCTGATAATTTATAATTTCTTCAAAGTAAGTTTTTAAAAAGTGTTCAGAAACACCCTGAATTATACTTTATATGTTGTGTTACGGTGAACTCTGGAAGCAAGCAACAAAACACTAGGGAAGTAGGCTGTGAGAAAGAAGAGAATATGGTGGATTCAAGCACAGGACAGAAAAGGGTTAGATCTAAGTAGTGTCTTAAATCAAATCTGGGAACTGAGACTACACTTATACATTCTCAACATTTTCGGTGGAAGCTTTATCTTAAAGCAGATTTCAAGATCAAGTAATAAGAGGATACATATAGAGCAGGAGAATAGGGAGTTACAAATGGCAAAGTGACAGCAAGACAGAACATTTGTTCAAGACAAAATACTTAAAAGTGACTCAGAGAATTCAACCATTTACATGGATTTAATCACAAACCTTTATAGCAATGACTTAATTTTATAATTCTACCTTTCTCCAGATCTTGAAAGTGTTCATATACGTCAGCTATAACTCCTGAGGAAGAATAGTAGTAACAGCAGCCACAACAACTAACACTTACCTAGTGCTTACTTTACGGTAGGAATGCTTTAAGTACTTTACCTCATAGGGTTAAGTATGTGAATGCATTTCCTTATTTTATGGATAAGGAACCAAAACAAAGAAAGGTTTAAGGAACTTACTCAAAATGATATGGAAGTTGCAGAATCAGGATTCAAGCACAGGCAATTGGGCTCCAGGGTGTGTGTTGTGAATATATTATGCCACCTCTATTTATAATGCTCTACTGTTTAAACCTGGTCTGCTTAAAACTAATCATTCTCCCTCAAAAGATTCTGTGGTCTGACTTCACTTTTTCTTACCAATGGTGGCACAGTTTTCTCAGTAATTTTTTCTCTCTTTTCTCTTATATTCCCCATTTACACTTAATGATCATTCTCTTTCTTGCACCTATCATGTTGGCTTTTTCTTTTATTCCTATTGCTATCAGAGCAAAACTTACCTCTAAATATCTGCACATCATCAATCTGCAGGTTATGGTCCACAGAACTAAGGCAGACTTGTCTAGGACTTGCCACTCTTCTCTTCCCCCTTTGTAAAACAAGCTAGGATTGCCCAGTTGTTCTCAAGATCTGCACTCTCAGGGAAGCCCTATGGTGAACTCTCAGCCTTGGGGATATAGCTATGTAGCATACTGATGAATATCTGTAGCTCTTTCAAATAAGAGAACTATGGCTTACTTTAGTCCAGAAGTGATGCTTTGTACTCGTACAGCTATTTGGGAGAATCCTTAGATTGTATTTTTTGTTAACTTCATTTTAAAATTCACTATTAACCTTCTAGGACCTTATCCTTTCATTCTCAAACCACGTTAGAGATCCAACTGGCTTACGTGCTGGCAGCTTAACACATTAACTGCCATGTGAGTTGTATTTAACTCACGCTAGTTTGGAGCCTGAGGCCTCATGAAGCAAAACCTGGACAAAACCCTGCAGATTTTTTCATGAAAATCTTAGTTGTTGATGTTCTTATTGTTATAATTAACACTGACAAATTAATTCTAAAAATGTGGATTAAATGAATATAAGTTGATAAATATTTCATTTTTCATTAAATTAGAAAAGCATTGTTTCGTTTTTGAAGTTTTTATTCTATTTTCATAATAAAATACCATGGCCCCAAGGAAAAATATTTTTTCTAGTGTGGCAATGTGTTAAACCTGGAAAACAATTTCACTTTCATTATATCATTTGCTGTTCTGCTCAATCACCTTTATTGGCTGTCATCATGATCGTCAATCTCCATTCTACCTCCTGAACCTGATATTCAAAAGCCACTAACCTATAGCTGGAACCACAAATGTCAATTTCCATTAACAGAATACATGGCACATTTTCATCTTTACACATCGAACTCCAGGCTGCAAGTGATCATCCTACCTCAGCCTCCCAAAGGAATGTGCATATTATATTCCCTAAACCAGCTATTAGGAAAATAAACAGATACATAGTCAAAATGCCAAAAAATAACTTAAAATACATACAAAAATATATCCAAATGTCCCATAAGTAGGAAAGGGAGAATAGAGAAACAAAAATTAGAGGGACAAACCAACCAAAATAATAAAATGATAGACCTAAATCCAGCCATATTAATATATATATTAAATGTAAAAGATCTATACACACAAATTAAAAGACAGATTCTCATTCTAGATATAAACAAAAGACCTAATTATATACTATCTATAAGAAACCATTTAAATATAATGATATAGCTAAGCTAAAAGTTTAAAAGATAGAAAAAGGCTGGGCGCGGTGCCTCACGCCTGTAATCCTAGCACTCTGGGAGGCCGAGGCAGGCGGATCGTTTGAGCTCAGCAGTTTGAGACCAGCCTGAGCAAGAGCGAGACGCCGTCTCTAGTTACTAAAAAATAGAAAGAAATTGTCTGGCCAACTAATAATATATATAGAAAAAATTAGCCAGGCATGGTGGCATGTGCCTGTAGTCCTAGCTAACCGGGAGGCTGAGGCAGAAGGATTGCTTGAGCCCAGGAGTTTGAGATTGCTGTGAGCTAGGCTGACACCACGGCACTCTAGCCTGGGCAACAGAGCAAGACTCTGTCTCAAAAAAAAAAAAAAAAGAAAAGAAAAGAAAGAAAAAGATATCATGCAAATACTAATCATAAGAAAGCTAAAGTGGCTATATTAAGAGAATCCTTGGCTGGGCATGGTGGCTCACGCCTGTAATCCTAGCCCTCTGGGAGGCCAAGGCTGGAGGATCGCTTGACCTAAGGAGTTCGAGACCAGCCTGAGGAAGAGTGAGAACCTGTCTCTACTAAAAGCAGAAAAAATTGGCTGGGATGTGGTGGCACGTGCCTGCAGTCCCAGTTACTCAGGAGGCTGAGGCAGGGGGATTGCTTAAGCCTAGGAGTTTGAGGTTGCTGTGAGCTAGACTGACACCACAGCACTCTAGCCTGGGCAACAGAGTGAGACTCTGTCTCAAAAAAAAAAACAACAACAAACAAACAAAAACCAAAAAACCACAACAATAGTACCCAAAACAAGGAAAATTATGAGCTATAAAGAGGAACATTATATAATAGGAAACAGGTGAATTCACCAAAAAGACTGACAATCCTAAAATATATTCACTTAATAACAGAGCTTCAATGTATATTCAAGAAAAACTTATACAGGGAGCCAGTGGGGTTGGGCGTGCCTGTAATTCCAGCTACTTGGGAGGCTGTGGCAGGATGATCACTTGAGCCTACGAGGATAGGATGAAACAGGATGGAATGGGAAATAAATGAAAAAATAGAGAATCCACAATCATACACAGAGACTTCATTATTTCTCTCCCAGTAACTGACAGAACAAGTAGAAAAATGAGCAAAGATATAGTTGACCTGAAACAACACTATCAAGCAACTGGACCCAATCAACATTTATAGAACACTCTACCTAACAACAAAAGGATACATGTTATTTTCAACTGCACTTGAAATATTCATCAAGATAAACCATATTTTGAGCCCAAACCCAAACTTTGACACATTAGAATAAGTTGAAATCATATAAAGTATGTTCTCTGACCATAAGAGAATTGTTAATAACATACCTAGAAAAATTTTCCCCAAGTATTTGTAAATCAAATACTTCAGTAGTAAAGTAGAATAAAAGTAGAAAACAACTTCTAAATAATCCAT